>NC_135507.1:72996329-73296329 GCF_052857255.1 Amblyomma americanum
CCACTCGGTTGGATGCTATGTTGCCCGTTGACCCCCACTGCGACTCTAATGCTGACATCGCCGTAGACACCTTCATTCAGCTTGCTAAGGAAGCGCGGCAATTGGCACGCCTGCGAATTAACCGTCAACAGGAGACTGATCATGTTCCTTTTCAGTGCGCTGTTAGTACCACCCAAATGGCGCAGCTTCAGCGGGCGGACTCCGAGTTCGCGCGGCTCCTCGATTACCTCGAAGGCGTCGACGCTCGCATCCCGCGTGCTTTTCGTCGTGGGCTCCACACCTTCACTCTACAATCTGGTGTTCTCTACAAGCGCAACTTTGCCAGCAACAAAGAAGCGTTCCTGCTTGTCGTACCATCACAGCTGCGGCCAGAGTTTGAGTGCCTGTCGTGATGCACCCTCCGCCGGCCATCTCGGAGTAAGTCGGCCCAGGTTACTCGATCGGTGCGGGTCTACGTAAAAACATGCCGTGACTGCTAACGTCGGAAGTCAACTCCGTTGAAACCAGCCGAATTTCTTCACGCCGTCGATTCACCGAGGATTTCTTTTCAACAAGTGGGCATGGTCCTCCGTTGCTTTTTTCCGAAGTCTTCGTCTGGAAAGCATTGGCTCGTCGTTTGCAACCGACACCCTGTGTTCTGGCTTTTTCTATGTTGTGTAATATCTTTCTCAGTAACGGTTCGCTTGCATATCTGCAATGTATTGCCCTGGTCACGTTAAGCGAATCTGTGTAGATTATGCTGTTTTGAATGTTATTATTTATTATTCTGCCTACAGCTAGAGAGTAGTGTTGTGTTGGGTCTTATGGTGCATAGGCAACTAAGGCCATCATGCGCCAAGCTTGAGGCATAGGAGAAATCTCTGGATAATTTTATAGAAATGTGAAAATTGTCGGTGGTGCAGAGTGCTTATATATTTAAAATTACCTCACGATGATGACACTCCCAAAGGCATCTTCTACCTTGCCACACTTTCGATCTAGACGACGTTGTTGTTGTTACCCTCATAGAATGGCACATGCCCACAAAGAGGGATTGGCCAAGAATTGGGGGCTACGTTGTTGGCCTTTGCGGTTTGCATCTCTAGCCTCCTTCTCTGGGGCTGGCACGCAGTTGGCGCCAGCAGCGCGCGCCGTTAATATGACGATTTCGGGTGTAACGCCACCCTCTCCCGTCGCTATATCGACGTCCGGGCTATATCGACGCATTTGATCGTTTTCTGTTTTATAATTGTTTATATTATTATCTAATCATTCTACAGTCATCAAACTTGGCGTGTCCCCTCTATCTGATGCTACCATTAGCGTTATTAGTGGAAGATAGCGTTACACCGGACGCGCGAGTTTAAGCCATTAAAGGCTTTCGCCTTAAAATCCTCTTAAGTGCACTGTTAAAGCTGTGCCTGACGTCGGGGGCCAAAAATATTTGATTGTTGCTTCGGATGCGTGCTGGTTTGTGGACAAGGCTGGATAACGTCACTGCTGTTATTCGCATTCTGTCGAGAGCACCTTTGTCTGAAGCTTTTGGAAGATGAAGACTTAAAGGGGCAATGAAACGTAGTATTCCAGCATGAACTGTTCACCCGCTAAATTACCCATATCTGAAAACCAAAAATGAACCTCCGTTAAATATAAACTGATACTGTGAGACAACTATTTATTACATGATTTTTTCCCCTTTCAGACAACAGCACTGTGTTCTGGAAACATTTCTGGACGCCCTTATCACAGTTTCGTGAACCAAGGATGATTTTCGTGAAGATGTGTTTTTATTAGTCTTTAACTCGATAGCGTTAAAGGCCACATTTCGCAGAAAATCTTGAGTCGGCATTGTCGGCGGATTGAGCGAAAAATCATGTGCATGGCTCGGCAAGGTGGTCCTCAGAGAGCATCCTTGGAGGCAGATGGGCCGCGTATCTAGGTCATGTGACCTTGCGGCGTCATTAAAACTTGCCCACGGGGTAGTGAGCAAACAGCCCATTGTGGCAGGTGGAGGTTAGTGATTGGTCGTTCGGGAAGAGCAATCTAGGTCGCAGAAGGACCACCGCTGGGAGCGCCTGCCAACGCTAGGGCAATGGCGCGTCACTTAACCGCTGCACCACTGAGCCAGGATGGGGTGACGACTTACAGGGATCTATGAATGTAAAGTAGAGAATGACTTTCTGCATACATGGGAATTAACCCACGAGGCTATCGCGTCATACCCTAAAGGCGGAGCTTATATAACTTCCTCCTCTACTTCTGCTGTGTGCACCTTGTCTTCGTAGCAGCGGCGACCCGGCACAAAAGGAAGTCCGATATCGATTCCGATAAGCGTGCACCCGCTACGCATTGTCTGTAACATGCTGCTGTTTGCTGCGCGTTTATGGTGGTATGTCGTAAAATTCGGCCGCTTCCAAAACCACATTAGTAGCAAAAGAAAGCATTTTCTTCGTTCAAAAACTTTTGCAGCACTGCGTCATATTAAAGATCCCTGGAGACGCGAGTATGTCTCAACGGGGTGGGTAATGTCGGCGAAGCACAAATCGCTGGCAACATATGTTGCTGGATTACACATTCCATGGCGCACTGTGTGGGTTGTAGGAGAGTGGCTATTTTTCAACCACGATGTTATCGCGAACGTGTGTTGCAGCGCGTCCCATGCTTGCCGAAGGCAATGTGTGCCACGAAGATTGTGACGAGTCGCTGAGCTGTGGAAGGACAAGTCCCCACAACTGCGCCATAGGCTCAATATTTTAATTTCAGGTTAGCAGTGAGGCGGCACACATGGGCAGGAAACGTGGAAGAATGCCTCTAGTTTGCACGGCTGCCACAAAGCTCTGCGTGGTGCTTAACGCTCATAATCACCGCGGGAATATCGAGAGTTTGGTACATTCCATTGGTTTCCTACGGCCTTTGGAAGCAGGTGGCCTGTACGCGGAGAGAATTTTAGAAGTCAGCTTTTGCAGCGCCGCAGAAGATGGGGACAAGACAATCACAGCACAGCGTTCGCGCAGAATCTCGCCGAAGTCTTTAGCTACATGAAAATTACTTGTATGAATGCTTCCATTCAGTTACGTGTTGGTTACTGCCTCTACCAGCAGAGGACACTAGTTACTGATGTGCATCCAAGCTGGGCATACGGGAGTCACCCTCAAAGCATGAAATAAGCTGCGAATAGTAACGGGCGTGGCAGCGTCGTCACTCTATGCATGCTTCCGAAGCCATTAAATGCTTTGATTGAAGGCGTGCAACGCAGATGTGTACACGTAAACACGTCTTCCGACTCTCACACTATGCAGCGCGCTACCAAAAAACTGATTACGTGCGCTAAACGCGTGCGATTCCTCACGTCGGGTTTCTAGTTAGTTCGTTACACTACTGCGAGCAAATATATGTGTACAGGGAGCACGCCAGGATTACAGTCGGCAGTCGACACATGCGACTTCACGCTGCCTATGAATGGCTGCCACTGCTTTTCCGTCTGCCATGACCTTTTTATTCCTATCTTATAAGCCAATCCCACAACCTTTAACAGTTTTCTCCTCAAAAAGTCGACCGTTGAACGATTGAACCCAAATTGTTGCACAAATAAACAAGAACCTCACAAGGTGTGCACTTCTCCCTTACATATGTTCAGGTGCCGCAGAATGATTCTTCCTTTAGACGTCGCTTTAATGTCACAATGCAAATTTAACAATAACATATTATACAAAAAATACGCATTTTTTTCTAATATATTGCCTTCGTGCCACTATGAGTCACGCCGTAGTGACGTTCAACCTTGCCGGAAGGCTATCGTTCTTGGCAACGCCAAGAGTTGGCCTCGAGGCCTCCACTGTCGGCTGTGGCTGCTCAGAGGTGGCAGTCTCTTCTGCATCGGGTGGCGCCACGGTGAACTCGTCCGTGTAGGTCGTTACCAAATCGGGAATCCCCGGCGACGGGTAGAACTGGTCGTCGTCAACGGCCGTGCTCTCTTCGCCTGCGACGGCTGGCACGTGTGGCGGTTCGTGCGCTGGCAGACCCGCGACCACCGCTGCATCCTCGTCCACCGACTGGCCCTGAGCGGGACCTGTCCTCAAGGCTGGAAACGCGAGAGGAGACGGTACAGAAGCTGATATTAGGAGAAAGCAATAGACGCAGCTCCGTTTGCATTCATATGATGATGACGGTGAATTTTTGCGGCGCAAGGGCATCTCAGGCCCATGAGCGCCATGCAGAAAGTATTCTTCTTTTATACTGAAGGTGGGGTCCAAGACCCGTTTCCCTAGCATTACACACTAAAGAAGCCGAGCCCCAGGCAGTGGGAAGCTTGTACCCTTTGTATCACCGATGGGTGCCCGGGCATGGCTACGACCACCGCAGAACAAAGGTCTGTACAAATGACGGCCAACTTTAGTTTTATGTGACCTGCGGCCAGTCTGCCTTGTCAGAAATTCTAAGTAATCTACTAACCTGACTATCTTCCGGCCTCTGATGCATTTAAGCCATGTAAGAGTACATGGTGTCACTCTCCCTCAGGCTATCATCACCATCGGCTTGACTACACGCACTGCACGGCAAAGGTCTCTCGCGTGTCTCTCCGATTAACCCTGTACTTTGCCAGCTGCGCCCACCCTATGCCTGCAAACTTCATCTGATCGGCCCACCTAATTTTCTGCCGGCCCCTGCTACGCTTGCCTTCTCTTGGAATCCACTCCGTTACTTTTAATGACCAGCGGTTATATTTTCTTCGCATTACAGGCCCTGCCCAAGCACATTTCTTCTTCTTAATCTCGACTAGGATGGTATATTGACTATTATTCTCCTTAATTATGACAAGCTCTTTTCGTGTAAATTTCTTCGCATATAATATACTCCACGGCCATCGATCGCAGCTGACGCTTTAGAACATATACTTCAACCTAGCAGCAAACGGTTCATTTTTCGCTATCAATGTTTTCATGAATTGTTAACTTTCTCAAATTCAACAAGTACCAGAAGGCTTTAATACCCGTGCTACACGGGCGCTTCGAATGTCTTCCAACCGAATGTCATTCGGCTCGACTCCCGAATTTACGCTGCTACACGAAATTTTTCGACGGCATTCGGTTCAAATGCCATTCGAGTCGACGGCCAACCATTGCACCATTGCTAGTATTAATTATTGCATCGCGAATTGAGGCACTCTGATCACTATAGAGCAAACGTCGCGAATTCGCCGACGCCTCGCATGGTCAACCTGCTTTTATGCGCGGTACAAACAAGTGTAGCAAGTACCTCACCCACAGTGCTAGGTCAAGGTACGTGACGTCACGGAGCGAGTGCGGAGGCCTGACGTTATTTACAAAGCTTTGGTTTGGTTTATGGGGTTTAACGTCCCAAAGAGTCTCAGGCTATGAGGGACGCCGTAGTGAAGGGCTCCGGAAATTTCGACCAACTGCGGTTTTTTAACGTGCACTGACATCGGATGGTACACGACCCTCTAGAATTTCGCCTCCATCGAAATTCGACCACCGCGACCAGGATCGAGCCCGCGACTTTCGGGTCATCAGCCGAGCGACATAACCTCTGAGCCACCGCGGCGGCTCTAGAAAGCTTTGGTTTGAGCTCCTAATAAGAATTAATTTGTCTTTTCGAAATTTCGCTGATGTCTGTACAGCTTTTGTAGCCATATGGGTGTGCTTGGGCAGATGAATTCACTAGCAACTCGGCGAAAGATACTTATTATGTTTTCCCTTCAGATACTACAAGCAGCGGGAAAATTCGTCTTAGAACTCTAACGTAATTGCAACAACCATTTCACATTCAAGCGTAACTCATTACCTTCCAAACTTGTGTCCTCCAAAGGGTGGCTTCCGGCTGGAAGCGGAAATATTTATGCATCATGTGGAATCGCAGTTATCCCTGAATAGATGAAATCAACAAGCAGAGAAATCCTCAGGAGAAATTCGTTAACCGTGGCACGGACCAGGAGGGTACGGTTTCTGTCGCTCTCGTAAGCACTGAGTAAATGGCAGTTAGGGATTCGTTGTTCTTGAAGAGTAGCCTTGCACTAAATTGTCCGTTTCACTGTGGAGCTATATAGATATATCCTTTCCACAGTGTGCATCGGACCCGTTACAATGAACTTTTGGCATGCTGGCTAGCGGTAAATAAGAGTTCAACAGACTGATGTGCCTTTATTTGCGTCGCACCGCACATGTTTGAAAACTTGCAAAACAACGGCAGGCATATCTTTATCTTCCTGTTATTTTCGCAATGATTGCTGTGCAAGGAAGTTTCTCAGGAATAAACGCAGGCGATTTGGCTGCCGAAACTTGACCGTTCGCTTGCTGTTCCACTGAAAATTATCTGCTGCTACACATGAACCTGCAGCGGTAATTGCTCTCCAAGTTGTGCTATGTCGTTATGTGGCAAGCAATTCTATTATGCCCACCACTTGGATATCCCAACAAAAGGTATGTCAGGAGCGATCGGCGAAGGGGGTGGGGCTGGAAGGAGGCAGCTGACTGTACAGCAATCCCTTTTTATTGTTTACACCGAGGAAATGCGGACTATTTTAGTTTTCTTACAATACCGCAAGGTGGGCTACTTTTTGATCTGCTAGAAATGCTGCTGCCAGTGTTGGCAAAATTGCTCCATGCTGGTGTGGTCAAGAGAGCATAACGTACCTGATGAAGATGTGCGAATGGCACTCGAGTTGACTGAAATCAAAGAGCAGAAGAATATGTGGCAGGAATCTAAATGTATCATGCGCCGTTTGAGCGATCTTCTCGTGTGGTCCGCAAGCGTAATATCATACATGAAGCCAGCACATTCTTTGTAATTGTTTCCCTTTACTCGCAACTTTTATACAGAGCGTAAGATCTTCAGGCATTGGTAATAATTCATCGAAAAGTTAGGAAATTCGCCCCTGTATCCCCATTAGTATTACACTTTATTGCAATTTTTGTTTAAAAACGAGGGTTAAAACTGGAGATATATTACTTTACTGATAGGGAACACTGTTGTGAATTTTAAGACAGTCGTGGCAAGCTTTGTGAGATGCGATAGAATCTATTCACTGCCACGCATTTGTAGACAATAGAACACGCTATGGACTATCTACCGGAAATTAGCAGCTTACAAGTCTTGCCTGGTCGTACTCAGACACACAAAAACAGCATTGAGAGCTTACCAGAAGTTATCAGGGTTGTGACATTCCGTGTGTGCTACGAGGATCCACGTTCAACGGCGCGGCGTAGACGGAGACCCGTGACAGCGGCATCATCAATTACCCAGCCATGCTCTTTGAGTGACAACCAGAACAACCGGACCCGCCGCCGCCCCGGGGAAACAGGCTTTATCCTCCCCAATTTCCGGGCCAGAGCGCGCCGTACCACAGCCGACGCTATGCGCTACCGCGAAGACAACATTCTTTCCCTCCTCCCCCTTTGTCGTGGGCTATCGCCGGGAAGGCACCCACAGCTTCCCAGAAGGGCCGTGACGGACACCTGTCAGACAGACAGGCAGTACTCGCCAAGAATGTGGAAAGACAGGCGCTAGTGAATTAGCTCCGAAGAGAGAGCCTGTGTATACTCTCACTTGAGAGAGAGTGGTGGCGTTTTTGTTGTTTATTTAGTTTCTATTGTTAACAGACTCTGGGTTCGAGGCTAAGCCCAACTCAAGGGGTGGTCCCCATCTCGCATGTTATTTTGGATTGGAGAATTGATGCTTTGGGCGGGCCACTGGAAATGACCGCCCTTAGTCCTTTGTTAATCAAGTGCTTAAAAGCACATGTAAACGGATGCAGTCCAGTCTGAGCTGGGGCTCCATGCTTAGCATGTAATGTGATGCTACTTAGGCACTAACCTGCCCGGTCGATGAGTAAAGTAGTGCAAAGTTTGTTCTTTTGTAAATTCAGTTCTGCTTTTTCCAGTTTAACTCTCTGTATATGTATGTTGTAAAATTATGCTCTGCTGTCATCATCTACAAGCTCGCCTCCTGTTCATCTTCCAAGCCGAACGACACTAGAGGAAATGTTTGTGAACCATCCTCGAAGAAACGGACGACTATTGAAATTCTACTGCAAGCACGCTCAGGACGACATCGTTCGCCAAGAGGGCCTTCAGCGCCGAAGCCCGTCGGCGTGCAGCTTCTGCCAGCAACCGCTCGAGCCCAACTCCGGAGCCACTCCATCGCCCCCATGAAGTCGTCGGCACGTAAGCTCGGACGCCCCAGCCTCTGATGTATAATCTTAATCATGTGTAATTATTGAATATACCTGTTTGTTTAAACTGAGCCATACGGTGTCTCTTTGCCTCTCCGTCCCGTGTGGACCTGCGCATTATGGGGGTCATCACACTGGTGCCAGAAGTGGGGTCTCAAAAGCAAATGTCCTCTGAATGCTGTGACATTCATGGCTTCAAAATTGTAATCAAAAGGGAATCACGGGACTGATTGTGGGACTTTTACCCCCATTTGAGAGGCTTGAGGCACTGGAGGGCTTGAAAAAAAAATGACTGTATCTGAGGGAGCTCCCACTCCACAGCCGTCGCTCGGAGCAAGCATGCTGGCATTAGGAAGCGTCATTCCGACGTTTACGGGAGATAAGACAGGGGTTCCAATCTGCGATTTCTTTTCCATGCTAGAAGAGATTGGGAAAATGGGGGGATGGTCCGATGCTCAATTGCTGGGAATGGCGAGGTGTAAGATGGCAGGAGCTGCTCATGATTTTGCATGGCGAGACGAAAAAGTAAAATCCACAAAATCATTTGCGGAATTTAAGAAGCTCGCGTTTGAGCATTTTGACACTGAACCACGTCACGTGCGAGTACAGAGGTTCCGTGACGCCGGACAGATGGTAGGGGAGGACGTGCGAACGTTTGCGTCGCGGCTTCAGCGCTTAGCGCGCGATACGTTAAGCAGGGAGGAGGAAGGAGACCAGCTTAAGAAGAAATACGCGGAGGATATACTTAAAGAGGAAATGACCGCTTTGTTCGTGGCTGGTCTGCAAGACCCCGTGCGCCGGTTCGTGCTCTCGCGCAAGCCGAGCAATTTCGACCAAGCCGTGGAGGCCGCATTGGATGAGGAACAAAATGAGGCGTTAACGACAGCCGCAGCGAGAGTACGCGTCATAGAGAGAGCGGTGCTCAACCCTGAGGTTGCTCTCTTGACAGAGCGGTTAGATCGCTTAGAACAGCTGCTATCTCAGCAGGTAGAATGCCAGGTTGAAGCGCGCGCTCAATAGCGCCCATTCGCTGGAAACCGGAGACCGCCACAAAGCTACAGGCGCGGTATGCGAGATTTTGAAGAAATCGTATGCTTCGCTTGCCAGGGTCGCGGACACATCGCCAGGTTCTGCCAAAACGTGCGCCGTGGGGAGCCACAAAGAGAAGCAGGCGAGACACGCCCTAAGCAAGCCTACAGCGGGGCTCCAGATACCGAGTCAAAAAACTAGTTAGTCCTCCCCAGCCTGAGGAGCGTGGGGAGGGAGCAGTAGATGATGAGGTGGTGGTAGTTTGTGTGGCCGACGAGGCATGCCCTGTTGTGCGTTGCAAGTTAAATGGTTGTTGTATGGAATTGTTGATAGATACGGGGTCAAAGGTGACATTGCTTAAGGAGAGCAGTTTTAACACGCTTCGAAGGAAGGGGGACCGCGAGGTGTTGGAAGCGTCTGGTGGTATGGCAACCAAATTTGTAGGCATAACGGGGGATCCTCTTGGCATAAGTGGACTCTACCGGTTACACTTCTCTCTCGGCGGAATTGCATTGGAGCACCCCTGCTACGTATGCCCGGACACGGTGTCTCTGCCAAACGGAGTGTCAGGTATATTAGGGCAGGATTTTTTGAGAAAAGGGAAGGTAGTTGTCTCATTCTCTGAGGAAGATGTTAATGCGGGCGGCTCAAAAGTTCCGTTTTTCAACAGGAGAGGGGCTGAGATTCGCATTACCGATATTGACACCCGTCAAACAGTGGGATCATTGGAGAAGGTATATTCGCGGGTTGCCGTCCGGCTGGTCGAGGAGGCGGTCGTCCTTCCTTGGTCGGAGCACATTTTGTACGCGTTTGTGCCTTCAGATGTAGAGAGCGGCGCCGTGGGAGTGCTTGAGCCGGTCGACTCTCTCAGCAATGGCCTGAAAGCAGCCGCGTGCCTCGTGACAGTTAATGACGCCCACAGAGTGCCCCTACGGGTGGTTAACTGTAGCCAGCAGCCACTGAGCCTTCCCAAGAACAAAACATTGGCTTTCTTCACCTCTGCGATAGAGCAACGTGAGCCCACCGATACGGTACTCGCAACTGTAGAGCATGCTAGTCCTTCGGCTGCTCCAAAGGTGTTGTTCGATCTTTCTCACGTAAAATCCAGGGAGAGGGAGGCTCTGGCTGATTTGCTGAACGACTACTCGGAGGTATTCGCCGCGTCCAACCTGGATTTGGGCTGCTGTGGCGTTATAAAGCACAGGATAGAAACCGGCACTTCATCGCCCGTTTACCAGCGTGCGTACAGGATTCCTTACTCCCAACGTGAGGAGATGGAGCGGCAGGTGCAGGACCTGATTGATCTCGGCATTGTCGAACACTCAAAGTCACCCTGGGGAGCACCAGCACTATTGGTGGAAAAGCCAGATGGCTCGTATCGATTGGTAGTGGACTACCGCAAACTAAATGCCGTAACTCGCATCGATCCATACCCCATCCCCAATATACAGGAGACGCTTTCTCAGCTGGGCTCTGCCAGGTACTTCACGGTAGTGGACATGGCGGCGGGATTCTGGCAGATAGCAATGGATCCGGCAGATGCCGAGAAAACGGCATTCAACACGCCTTCAGGGCACTATGAATGGAAAAGAATGCCGATGGGTCTGGCCAACAGCCCTGCTGTCTGGCAGAGAACCGCTGATGTTATCCTGGCAGGTCTTCTGGGGAGGCTGTGCTTCGTGTATATGGATGACATTATCATATACAGTGACAGTTTTGAGAACCATTTGCGCAATATTGAGCAGGTTTTGGTGCGACTAAGAGGAGCGGGTCTCAAGCTGAAGCCCTCTAAGTGCCAATTCCTCAAAAACGAGGTGAAGTACCTCGGGCACGTTGTTTCAGCTGACGGCGTGCGACCGGACCCTGAGAAACTAAGGTGTGTCTCGGATTTTCCATCCCCGACTAGCGTCCGCCAGGTCCGGCAGTTTCTCGGCCTGATCGGTTACTACCGAAGGCACATAGAGGAGTTCGCCAAGCTCGCTAAGCCGCTCACCGCCTTAACAGCCAAAAATGTCGCCTTTCGCTGGGACGAAAACGCGGAGAATTCTTTTGGGGCCCTGAAAAGGAAACTAATGAGTGCACCGCTGTTGCGCCACCCGGATTTTAATTTGCCCTTCGTTATGGCCACAGATGCGTCAAAGTTCGCAGTTGGTGCCGTGCTATCTCAGGTTATCGAGGGCAAAGAACATCCCGTTGCTTTTGCTAGCCGACAGCTGAGCCCCACAGAGCAAAAGTACGGAGCTACGGAAAGGGAGTGCCTCGCCGTTGTCTGGGCAGTAAAGCACTTCAGATGCTACCTTTACGGCCGCAAATTCAAGCTAGTCACAGACTGCCATCCTCTGAAATGGGTGATGAGTGTCAGGGACCCTAGCTCGCGACTCGCTAGATGGAATCTACACCTGCAGGAATACTGCTTTGAAGTTGAGCACAAGTCAGGAAAGACACATCTGAATGCTGATGCACTCAGCCGCACAGCTGCCGTGGCAGCTATAGATGAGTTTGTCCCCGTAGTCGACCCCGCCGAATTACGCACAGAGCAGTGCAAAGATCCGGACCTGAAGCGAATAATCGAAAGCTTAGAGGACGCACCGTCTCACCCCGAACAGCTAGGTTATTTCATTGGCAAAGACGGCACCCTGTGTCGGCGCACGAGGCCAACCAGGAAAGGGAGACCAGAGAAAACCGCTTGGGAGAGAGTCGTCATACCTCGGTCGTGGACAGAAAGGGTTCTTCGCGCGTTTCACGATGCGCCATGCGCCGGTCATTTTGGCGTAGCGAAGACACGCAGGCGTGTGGAGCGTTTGTACTTTTGGAGTGGCATGCGACAGGATGTTAGAGACTACAGTGCGAAGTGTCATTCCTGTCTCGAAAGAAAAACACCCAAGGGACGAAGACCAGCTCCAATTCAGCCGTTCCCTGAGGTTTCGGCTCCCTTCGAGCGGACAGGTATGGACATAATGGGCCCATTGCCCACGACCACTTCCGGAAACAAGTACATTTTAGTATTTGTCGATCACCTTTCAAAATACGCGGAAGCGGTAGCACTCCCAGATCAGAAGGCAGACACGGTTGCAAGAGCATTTGTCGAACAGATCGTGCTCCGATATGGACCCCCGAGGCAACTCTTGACAGATCGGGGAACGAACTTCGTGTCGCAGCTAATGAGGAGAGTTTGCGAGCTGCTTAAGATCGCTAAGAAGCAGACAACACCGTACCATCCGGCTTGCAACGGCGCGGTGGAGCGACTGAACCAAACCGTGGCCGGGTTCCTGTCGCATTTTGTTTCGCGCGACCAGCGGGACTGGGACTTGTGGCTCCCGTATGCAATGTTTGCCTACAATTCCGCAGCACACGAGAGCACGGGCGAATCGCCATTCTTTCTTCTCTACGGCCGAGACCCGGACCAGCCTAGTGAAGTGCCAGAGGGCCCCCGTCGTGTCCCATACGCTTCACTGGACGACTATAAGGTTGAGCTAGAATCGCGCTTGCAAGTGGCGAGGGACATCGCAAAGGAGGCCTTAAAGAAAGCGGCGAAGCGCAGGAAGGAGGTGCACGATCGCAGTGCGAGAGACGCGCCGTTTAATGTGGGGGACAGCGTGTACATTGAAAACTGCCAAAGGCAGATTGGGCTAGCTCGTAAGTTCCAGACGAAGTGGAGAGGACCGTGCGAGGTTGTCGAGAAGCTTTCTCCGGTAAACTTCAGAGTCCGAGACGTAAACCGGCGCTTGATAAGGATACACGCAAATCGCCTCAAGTCGGCACCGGTTCAGTATTCACGAAATGAGGAAAGGGAAAGCGCGGATTTCGATGGGGACAGAAGTGAAGCGGAGCGCGCAGATAGTTCGCAAGAAACGCCCTCTCCTGCATTTGTTCGGCAGGCGCCAGAGGTGACGGCCGGAATGCCACCGGATTTACTTCATGCATTGCTAGAAGAAGAAGCGCGCGAGGTTGCCGCGCAGATAACGCCAGGAGAGGCTCCTGCCACGAGCCCTCGCGAGTCCCAAAGCAGACAAAGGGTCACAGACTTACTTAGTATGACTCATGAAGGCCGATATCCGCTGCGAAATCGGAAAGCTAAGTCGGACTAATGGCGTAAACAGAGCGGAGTTTTGAACTGCTTAGAATTGTGTAATGCCACAGCTCATAACATTGCTATGTGCTTATGTGTTAAGTTATCGGAGTTGGTAGTTAAACCTTTCTGTCATTAAGTAACACCTTCACAGGAGAGCATGCGGAGCGCATGCAGAACCTGCCCTACTTCCTTTCGTTATCTATATTTTTGTCTGTGCCGTGATCGTGCTAGAAGTGGGAGCTCCTTTGTAACTGTGGTAAATTTATTTCGTCCAGTTTGGACTAGAAAGGAGAGGCTTGGGTGCTGAGTTTCATGTTTATCTGTAAAAGAAGATCAGTGCTGCCCCTGGAGACGCCAGTTATGACAGCGGAGGCATATGGTGTTGTGCAGTGGTGTTGAGTGCAGCGAAAAGTGTTTTGTCGGACGCACTGTGCGAGGCGATTCAGAAAGACAAGGGGAGCTGCGTGGACTCAAATGTTCGGAGAACATTCTTCTGGAGGGTGAGCGAGTGTGACATTCCGTGTGTGCTACGAGGATCCACGTTCAACGGCGCGGCGTAGACGGAGACCCGTGACAGCGGCATCATCAATTACCCAGCCATGCTCTTTGAGTGACGACCAGAACAACCGGACCCGCCGCCGCCCCGGGGAAACAGGCTTTATCCTCCCCAATTTCCGGGCCAGAGCGCGCCGTACCACAGCCGACGCTATGCGCTACCGCGAAGACAACATTCTTTCCCTCCTCCCCCTTTGTCGTGGGCTATCGCCGGGAAGGCACCCACAGCTTCCCAGAAGGGCCGTGACGGACACCTGTCAGACAGACAGGCAGTACTCGCCAAGAATGTGGAAAGACAGGCGCTAGTGAATTAGCTCCGAAGAGAGAGCCTGTGTATACTCTCACTTGAGAGAGAGTGGTGGCGTTTTTGTTGTTTATTTAGTTTGTATTGTTAACAGACTCTGGGTTCGAGGCTAAGCCCAACCCTAGGGGTGGTCCCCATCTCGCATGTTATTTTGGATTGGAGAATTGATGCTTTGGGCGGGCCACTGGAAATGACCGCCCTTAGTCCTTTGTTAATCAAGTGCTTAAAAGCACATGTAAACGGATGCAGTCCAGTCTGAGCTGGGGCTCCATGCTTAGCATGTAATGTGATGCTACTTAGGCACTAACCTGCCCGGTCGATGAGTAAAGTAGTGCAAAGTTTGTTCTTTTGTAAATTCAGTTCTGCTTTTTCCAGTTTAACTCTCTGTATATGTATGTTGTAAAATTATGCTCTGCTGTCATCATCTACAAGCTCGCCTCCTGTTCATCTTCCAAGCCGAACGACACTAGAGGAAGGGTTTGTGAACCATCCTCGAAGAAACGGACGACTATTGAAATTCTACTGCAAGCACGCTCAGGACGACATCGTTCGCCAAGAGGGCCTTCAGCGCCGAAGCCCGTCGGCGTGCAGCTTCTGCCAGCAACCGCTCGAGCCCAACTCCGGAGCCACTCCATCGCCCCCATGAAGTCGTCGGCACGTAAGCTCGGGCGCCCCAGCCTCTGATGTATAATCTTAATCATGTGTAATTATTGAATATACCTGTTTGTTTAAACTGAGCCATACGGTGTCTCTTTGCCTCTCCGTCCCGTGTGGACCTGCGCATTATGGGGGTCATCACAGGGTTGTTTGACTTGACTCAGCTAGAGAATATTGAATGAAAGGAAGGGGAACATTACCAAGAATTGAAGACAGTTTGCAAAAATTCCCCGCGAAAACCAAGTGTACATATACTTCAATATACACAGTTCACCAAGTGGTAATTTAGACGCTTTAGTGCGCTTGAGTCGTTTCACAGCAAGGCATGACCTGAGCAAGCTTTACATTTTTTTCATTGTAAATTATAATACAGTTCAGACTGCATGAAACTTTATGGTGGCAACAATGCAAAATATTTGTTCGCAAACGTGCTGACAAATCTAGCTAGGATCTTGCTGCTCCTAAATATCAAGATCGCTTGCTAGTCTGTAAAAGCGCGCGACAAGAAAATTTGCTGCGGGGTAGGCGTTATAAAAGCCTACATCTGGAAGCAGCACGAATGATCTCTTTCGCCAAGATGTATTTAGGACTCCGATAACAATGACGTATGTGACTAAGCTTTTTTGTTTACGCCTATTAAGAATACTGATCTTTACGATCATCATAGGTATGCGCTTTCATTGCCTATATAGAGGTGGACACAACAAAAGATTTTTTTGCGCAGCCATAAGCCTTGTAAGTCTGTACGCCTTATTGACATGACCGCTCGGCTGCTTTAAGCAAAATATTCCCCTCAGCATCAAAGACCACAACGGCCACCTCGATATCCGGTTCGTTATTGAAAGGAACGTGAACCGTAAATCGTTGAATACCGGAACCTGCTGCGCTAAACTTCACGCTGTGCAAGCTCATTAAAAGCCTAACATGATCTCGACTGACAAGACGCATAACGACTTAATACTGACATAAATTGTAATAAGTACAGGCTGCAGCATTGCCAGCTTATGGCCTAGCACTTAACAGTACAAACACCTGCGTGCTTGCAATGCTATGCACCGATAAGGGCAACCGTGGAAATGATTTCTCTAAGAAGATACGGCCATGGTACACGTAATGGGTGCACACTTGGCGAATGAACGAGAAAACCAAGCGAGACACTCACCCATCGCGGTGCGCTTAGTTGATTCTTCTTTTTTTTTGCAATCCTTCACCTGCGTTTCACGCTCGTGTCGTTTAACTGAGCTGCGACAAATATTTATATTGATGGATTCAGTTTACAAGCGGTCACTTTTGGCTTAACCCATGAAACAAATGGCTGTACTGCAGTTCACTTTCACACTAGGCTGATCATTTTACCGCGGTTCAGCCGGACATTTTGCCTTCAGTCGTCACTTTTATAGCACAGCAACTAATGCAGATTCGTGTGCCATCATCATCATCATCATCATCATCATCATCATCATTATCATAATCTTGACTACGCCCACTGCAGGGCAAAAGCCTTTTCCTTGTCTCTTCAATTAACCGTGTTCTTTGCCAGCTGTGGCCACCCTATCGTCGCAAACATTTTCATTTCACCTACCCAGCTAACCTTGTGCCGCCCCCTGCTACGCTTGCCTCTTCTTGGAATCCAATTCTTTACACTTAAGGACCAGTGGTTATGTTGCCTTGTTAATTATTATTAATTTTGATATTGCCTAATTTAGTATGTCATGTTTGGCCAATGCAATATGTATCGCAATATTGCGTTCAAGTGTAAGAGAACCGATATTACAAGGCTCTGACCTATATATCTGCTCAGACTTCATTTCTGACGACATTTCACGCTTTGGAAGTGAGAAAACAAAAGTCAGGAGGTCGTGGTCAACTTGTAACAAAAAGGGAGCCTTAATTATGATAGACTATTCTTGGGTTGGCACTTTATCTCGTGAAGTGGCCGGCACTCGGTGACGCTCGGCGACTTCCAAAGCCCAGCCCGCCAGCTGTTTTTGCGCAGCTGAGTAGGAGCTGGACAACGCGACCTCCTATCTCTCGAGGTCAGTGAGTAGGCACTCAGTGATTTAAAATGCTTATTATAGATTTTAGTTACGGCGACTGGTCGGAACCTTAGCCCAGGGATCCGCTAGGTTCGGCTGTCGTCTTGACCCCACACACCAGCCGTATTTGAATCCCGGGGTTCTTACGTTGTTCAATTTGTTACCCTGTCTAGTGCCGGATTTTTTTGGCATTCCCATACCAAGTGGTAAAGAAAGGCAATCTTTCCACCGAATATGCAGTGTCAGTCTATGTCGTCTGTTGCACATATAAGCTAGTTTAGCTGGCCTTGTTTTGTTTCTTGGTTCTTGGTGAGCGAGGGGTCCGGTGGAGAGTACCCCTTTCTAATTAATCTGTGATGCTGGAGAGCATCACTGTACCCTATCAGTGAACGCTATCATTGATCCTATCACTGGTTCATATGTGGTATCATTAGAACGTGTCCGGTGAAGTAAGGCGCCAGCTGCGGCCTTGAGCACCTTCCTTCCCTCCGTCTGAAGTTTCCGGGAAGTCATGATAATGAATAGCGCGTCAGTGTCCTGAGTTCTTAAAGGACGCTGAAAGCGTGTATGCACAGGAGTCCTCTGGTTCTCTGGAGTCTGCATGCACACTTTTGTGCTTAGCCAGATAATGAATCAGGAGGACATATATAGCTTTCTGCGGACTCCGAGAAGCGCCTTCTAATAGACACGAGTTCAGTTTGTGACATAGCTTATCTTCGGCATTCTCTTCAGCATAAAGCGTAGCCAAGATTATAAGGGCTCGAAGATAATGTTCGAACTTAAGCTCAGTGGCGGTAAGATAGAGAAGCTCTGACGGTTATAGAATTATGAAGATTTCAGCTTCTTGGCGTCGGCCTCAAAAAGAAAATTTATGCAGACAAGAGTCTTCAATCTATCAAAAAGCTTCACAGCGTGCATAGAGTGGTACAGCACAAGGAAACTCTGCATAATGCATATATTTCGCTGCTTACATCGGTATAGAAAACATTGGCTTTATCATCGTCATTATATGAAGCCTAAAACGACAAAATCATTTGTTTACATCGCCAGCCGTTCACCCGCACAGATCATGCTGCGTCTTTCTAGTTTGTGCCGTTGATGCGGCACTGAGAACTGTGAGCAGCATGCATAAACAGGCAGGACACACATTCGTCTTGTACATACCGCACATATATGGCATCGTTCCTTGGTTCAGTATACATTGGATTTGTCGCTTTGATTAGATTAAGCTTAAAATGGGATATTCTAATGTCGCCCGTTCACACAGACCGCACTATTTGTGACACACGTAACTGTTTTATTACTTTTACACTTGCAGCAGTGATGACAATATTCTGCCTAAACTTGTACAAACTAAGAGGAAAGGTTCTAAGCAATGCAAACCAGATGCAGCACCGCCACCACCTGTCTCTTTTCAATCCGCTACTCAAAAGCACAGTTCTGGAAATGAATGCGGGATGACTGAGCACTCCCCACCGTCTACCCATGAGTTCATGTCAGTGCAGAACTGGCCGTCTCTGCACTACACGGCAAAATGCAAAACACCGGAGACCCCTTGAAACGTAATTAGGGCATCTATTTTCAAGAAAATTGTGCCTGATAAGGCGTTATCTGACAACTGAAAAAATGATAAGGGCCATGGTGTTTTGTGGGCGCTATTTACATCATTTGCTTTTCTGGCTAGAACGAGGAGGCGCATACTGGCCGCGAAAATCATAAAAAAATTCTCGACATTGTGCACGTTTGATCCAGATCTCAAGAGTTCAACGAAGAGAATCCTGGCCAACCCGGGCAACGAAGTGAAAAATAAGGGTGGGCATTTGATATCCACTCGAGCTTCGGTGGTTGGTGTATACTAACGCAGACGTAATCAGAAAATACAGCCCAGAAGAGATAATATAAAATGCCATCAAAGAGGTGGGCATTATTGCAGGGGCATTTGTCGCAATATAGGATACGTTCACAAAAGCTTCTTCCAAATCAGGGACCACAGTTTCGTGTAGACGATGAGCTGATGGCGTGATTCTTTTCCGTCTCCATCGAGAACGCGCCCGTGACCATCTCCGTAGCGCGCTCTTCTTCCGGAGACGCCTCGTGCTTCACGTCGTCGGCCTCCTTGAATACTTCGTGAGCTCCTCCAAGACCAGAAGCACCCGCCTGCCTCTGGTCCGAGCATGGGTGTTCCTGGCGCTCTTCGGCAGGATTGGCGCCGTTTTTCTTCCTGCTCTTGCGCCTGACAGTCTTTCACCAGAACTGGGCCACGCAATGCCAACGGAGGCAGGACGCCTCTCGCAGCAACGACGTCCGGATGCTCACTGCCGGGGATTTACAATCCGGACTCGCCCTTGCCGATATCGAAGTCTTCGGCTGCACTTTCTTCATGCGATTCGTTGTCTTGGTTCGCTGTGATGACCGACGCGGGCTGCTCTGTGCACTTCCGGTCGTTGGTGCAGGAGCATTGACGGCCGTGGATTGACCTACGGCTGAGTCGTCCTTGTCGAGTGTAGATGCACCGCAGTCAAGACCAAAGAATAATAATAATAACTGGTTTTGGGGAAAGGAAAACGGCGCAGTATCAGTCTCGTATATAGTTGGACACCTGAACCGCGCCGTAAGAGAAGGGATAAAGAAGGTAGTGAAAGAAGAAAGGAAGAAAGAGGTGCCGTAGTGGAGGGCTCCGGATTAATTTCTAAGCCCTCAGTCGGGTTTTCAGGTACGTGGATGTGGTCAGAAAGACATGACAGGTTGGTGGTGGAAATTGGTTTTTAGGAAAGGAAATTGCGCAGCATCTGTCTCACTGCTCGGCGGACAACTGAAACGCGCCGTAAGAGAAGGGATAAAGCAAGGACTGAGAGGAAAGGAAGAGGTGCCACAGTGGAAGGGTCCCAACTAATTTCGACCACTTGGGGATCTTTAACATGCACTGACATCGCACAGCACACGGGCGCATTAGCGTTTTTCCTCCATTACGACGTAGCAGCCGCCGTCGGATTCGAACCCGAGAACTCGGGATCAGTAGCCGAGCGCTCTAACCACTGAGCCACCGGGGCGGGTCAAGGCCAAAGAATAAAACATGTTTTCAGGCTTCAGCGTAATCAATCAAGATCACGTGGCTCGGTGCGTCGCTGAGAACCCCTGGAACTCCCTGACGTCCTCCATTCACGTGCTCCATCACAGCAGCGGTGGTGGCCACCTCCCGTGACGGCAGCAGTGCTGACTCGGGCACTGGCCCAATTTGCTCTGGTCCGTGGCCTGCAGGAACATCGGTAACATGGCTAGAGCCGGAGCTTTCTTCCTGTTTGAGACCACCTTGCCAGTGCTGCATTTGCATCCCTGCGCCAGCTTGACATTCTAGAAGAATTGACATTCTAGTTGGAGCAATTTGTCTTCACTGCATACGCCCTCCACGTTGAGTGCAGGTAACGAACTGGAAGATTTCTTAAAGATTGACTGCTATGGGGCAAATTAAATCTGAAAATTTGGTTAATATATGAAGTAATTAAAAGAAGAGAGCAGACCACATATGCGAACGTATTGCACAGAAGTAAAAAAATTACCCGGCGCGGATGCATAGCGGCTATACGTTCGCTTGCTGAGCTGAATAGCGCGTGGTCTCGGCTGCGGCGTCCGCGTTTACGCAGAGGTGAACTGCAAAAGATGCCCCTTTGCTGCACAATGTCAGCTGATGTTAAAGAGCACCAGGCGGTCGAAATTATTTCGGAGCGCTCAATTGCGCACTTTTTTGTACCTTCCTTATTTCACTCCCTCCTGTCTTCTCGACTTGATTGAGGTGTCCACCGTGAAACGACAGCACAAGCAAAGTCAACAAGAAGGGGGGAGCCTGACGGGGCTTAGCCAATGTTTCGACAAGAGGACTTGTCTTCGTCTGGGAGCCCTCTCTCTACTATAGACTTCTACCCTCTCTACTATGGACACCACACAGCTACAGCGGCTTTCCTTTCTTCAGAAGAAATTACGTTCTTCGTTGAAGGCTAGTGAGCACACGGTGGTCGCCTGTTCTGTTCTGTTGTTGCCAGGAAAAATGAAAAGGAAAGTGCACAGGCCTGCCCACTGGCTCAAGCTGAGCCACAATCGCTGCCACGTGCAGAAAGTCGCCTGGCCGTGTCTGAAGAGGTGTACGTGGTCGGCAGTAAAAAGATCTCGCGTGCCCACCAGGGGCACTGCAAATTTTTCCTGGGCATTTCACTGCATGTTCCGTATTGGTTGGCCGTCCTCTGCTGCCCGTGACCACAGAGTAATCTATTATTTAAGGAGAGATTAAAAATAGCGAATGGAAATAGAAGAAGAGGTGCTTTTACAGCGAAAAAAGGATACGCGCTGGCTGAAAAGGGCTTAGAGCACGCAGGGAAGAGAAGGAAAAAATGAAGTTACTTCGACCACAAAACAAAATTCGCAAACGAGAGGATGTAAATGCAATCAAAAACAAAAAAAAATATTGCACAATTTCGGTGCTTAAAGGAACGAGCTTCAGACACGAATTATTACTGTAGACGCGGTGACCTCCATTTTTATGCCACACATGAACTACCATACACACTTTACGGGGATTGCAGTGTCTGCAGCTAACACCACTGCGCCACTTCAAAAGGGCATTTAGCAACAAGCGACACCTTCAGAATGGGCGCTTTATTATACATTACACCCATTCAAAATATAGTGTTTTAATGGATAAGCAGTTAAATGAAACGGCATCAAGGATCACTTTCAGAGCTTGCTCGGGTGCATGTATTTCTAATGTGTCATTTTAAATACACAAAACAGCTCTTCCCATACTTTGGACAAAATGAGCTCGACACGCAGTAATGAGCGGCGAATAACACATAAAACGCCGATTAAGTACAAGCGGAA
Source organism: Amblyomma americanum (assembly GCF_052857255.1). Taxonomy (NCBI): domain Eukaryota; kingdom Metazoa; phylum Arthropoda; class Arachnida; order Ixodida; family Ixodidae; genus Amblyomma; species Amblyomma americanum. The sequence continues at coordinate 73,018,019 of NC_135507.1, forward strand.
TGACAGAATTGCTCAAGCCGTCACAGAAATAAAAAAGCTAATGCTTAACATAGAAAAAAAAAGACGCTCGATTAGAAGCGTATGCCGGCAAAATTCATCCAGTCCATGCTATTCATACGAGCTTCGTGTGTGTCCCTGGGGATCCTTTAAAAAAAGAGTGCCCTCTGTAACAATTGGATGGGACACTTAAGGTTTGCTTTAAGAGTATGTCGCGATAGCTTAAGGGGTTATTGTTCATATATGCAAACTTGGTCATTCTCTACTTAACGTTCATAGATTACTGGGAGTCCTCACTCCTCTCCTGGCGTAGTGGCGTATTGGTGCAGAGATTACGCGGTGCGCCACTGCTGCCACCGATGGGGCTTGTGCGACCCCGGCCGTTCTTCTCGGGTAGCCAGTCGCGACCAATCATGAATTTGACTGCCGCCTGCCACGGTGCGCAGTTCGCTCGCAATTGGTTGGACAGGCTGCGATGACGCCACAAGGTCACGTGACCAAAGTGGCCAACCTTCCTCCCAGGTTGCTTCTCTGAAAACTTTTCGTCAATTTTTTGCTCGCGGTCAACGATGCCGACGACGGATTTTCTGCGACACAAGCTGCTTAACACTGTCACGTTAAAATTTCCTAGCGCTGTGCGGTATGAATGCGAGTTAAATAACCCCAGGTGGGGCATACTCTCTAAACAGGAACACGCCCATATGGGAGTAAAAAGCAGGTAAGCTAGTCCTCTATCGCACTCCCATTGAGGGATTGCAAGAGGGCAGTTAAATAATCCCAGAGTCTTTTTTTGCTGTCCTTATGTTCCGACATTGAAAGTCCTTGAAGAGGGATTTGTTGAGAACTGTGTGGAAGTGTTTTGACGTTATTTTGAAGCTGTTGCCTTTTTAAAACGTCGCAATTATTTCGTGCGGCCACAGCGAACGCATTCCAACAGGCCTTCAAACCGCTGCACTTTTCCTGAATGGCACAAGCTTTTCTTGGAGTCCCATGTGTGTGTGTGTGTGTGTGTGTGTGTGTGTGTGTGTGTGTGTGTGTGTGTGTGTGTGTGTGTGTGTGTGTGTGTGTGTGTGTGTGTGTGTGTGTGTGTGTGTGTGTGTGTGTGTGTGTGTGTGTGTGTGTGTGTGTGTGTGTGTGTGCGTGTGCGTGTGCGTGTGCGTGCGCATGTGCGTGCATGCGTGTGCGTGTGTGTGTGTGTGTGTGTGTGTGTGTGTGTGTGTGTGTGTGTGTGTGTGTGTGTGTGTGTGTGTGTGTGTGTGTGTGTGTGTGTGTGTGTGTGCGTGTGTGTGTTTGTGTGTGTGCGGTTCAGATCCCACCGGCCGCACGGCTGCTTTTTCTGCTGCTTTATAATCAATTTACTTTAAGCGACAGATTCATGGATGTATTATTCTCCCACCGTTCAGCGCTACAAATTATAAAATAGAAACATTCGCTTATGATTTCGGTGACTGTTGGTTTCCTTCATGTTTTTCATACGAGCCCCTCCTTTCCCTTTGTTTATATATATATATATATATATATATATATATATATATATATATATATATATATATATATATATATATATATATATATATATATATATATATATATATATATATATATATATATATATATATATATATATATATATATGCGTGTGTGTGAGTATGTGTATATATGTGGGTTAAATAATTATATACAGTTCTACCTATACAGCATATTTAACATTTCAGTCGGAATATATCCATTCCCACTTTTAAGAGCGTTACATCATACTCATCATGTTTGCTACCACTTCCCTTCGGCGTGAAATTTTCTAAGATCGAGGAATTAAAGATGACGCCTATGTTCGGGTGCCAATGATGACGTCAATACCCAATGTGGCGGACAGGTGTGAAACCACGTGATTATGGCGTCGTATTCAAAGATCTCCGGTGGCAGAGTTTTGGAGTCTCAAATCGAAGATGGTGGTGGTGGTGGTAGTGGTTTTATTAAAAATAATAGTAAAAAGGAAGGAAAAGATTTTTGCTAGCCCCGGCATCTGCCATCGATACTGAAGCACCTGAGCTGGGGCAGCGGAAATAAAGGACAGCGGGCAGAATAGAGAAATGAAATGAAAGAGGTGAGGGGACAGGAATAGAGGACAGGGGGAGAAGTAATATGCACAGTACTCACGGATTGAAATAGGACATTCGGAGCGCTAGCCTTGCAGTGCCACGCAGGCATGTGGTAAACCACAGGCCGGCTGATTGGCTACTGGAAGGAACAATTCTGCTTTGTAGATGTTCTCCCTCTCACGCCATACCACAATGCACCACCTTGGTTCCATGAGCGTCTACGGGCGGCGCTCCATGAAGCGACGGCCACGCGCTCCGAATGTCCTATTTCAATCCGTGAGTACTGTACAAACTATTTACACAATAAGAAATGTGTCCAGGTTGTGCGCGTGATTACTTCATTTTAGAGGAATTAAATCACACACGCGCACAGCACTGTGTTGGTTACAACTGGAGTGGGGCGTCCAGTTATTAATAGTTCAAGGTAGAACTCGCGGAGCGTTCGGTCATTGCGTGTAACTACTTGACGGAGAACAGACAGGACGTCAAGCCCGTGTGTTCGAGGAATGCACAGAAGCTCACCAAAGCTCGCTCACGAGTGCGCGCACTGCCCTGCGGCCACAATAGCGTCTTGATGGAGTCTGGTAGTATGCCCTGCGCCCTATAGGCCGCGAGCATATCGCGACGAGCATCGGCGAACGCGGAGCAGCGAATGAGCAGATGTTCTAGTGTTTCCACTGCACCGAATCCGTCACACACATCACTCGTCGCGATTCCGTGACGCACCCGTCGTTCCCCGGGCCACACGCAGCCAATGCGCGCGCGGAGGATCATTGCACGTTGTGACCGTGTAAGTGCGCGACAGCCGGTGACACTGTCAATGCGCTCACCTCCCGCGATGCGCGGGTCGGGGTGCTGCTTTCGGAGATGGTCGTGGATGGCCGCACGCACGTCCTCCAGCGCAAGGGGCAGATCGCTGGCAGGTAGTTGGTGTGCAGCGGTCGCGAGGTCGTCAGTTTCTTCGTTGCCGGCGATGCCGCCGTGACCGGGCACCCACTGTGCACGCATGGCATAACCTCTCTGCGCGAGGCGCTCGATGCGGGAGCGAATTTCCCGCACTAGTGGGGTACCGCGGCCGTTAGATTGCAGGCGGCTGAGGGCGGCGCGGGAGTCGCACAGCAGAGCACTCCTTGGCGGCGGAGGGCCGAGGGTGAGCAGCAGGTCCAGCCCGAGCCGGATCCCATCAACTCCGCCGTGGTGGAGGAGCCCAGGAAGGCTGCGTGTTGCTGGCTGTGCAGTCGCAGGGCGGGGATAGTGGCCGTCGCAGCAAGGGAGCAGCTGTCGCGGGCCACTGAGCCGTCGGTGTACACGAGGAGGTGGTCCTGGAGCTCCTCGTGTATGACGGCTCTGGCCAGCTGCTGCACAGCACAGAGGGGTGTGCTCCGCTTTCCCCGCGATGCCGACGATCTCTCGCTGTACCTCCGAGGCAGCAGGCAAGGGCGCGCAGGAGCCGTAGGTGGGTGGGCCTTGGGTCAATTGCTCATACCCGAAGCAGCGCCGCGCCCATTCGTGAGCGTAGGGTGCGAGCGCACACGCTGCAGCTGCGAGCCGCCGTCCGGTGCGCGGTGAAGCCGGTCGATGTGATTCAGTGCCCTGCGCCTGCTTGGAGCTCAAGGGGGCCACGCTCCTGCCTCGGCCAACTTTGCGGCGCACTGCGAGTTTTTGGGCAGGCCTAGGCACACGCGCAGGGACTTGCGGTGCGGAAGCTCGAGCTTCTTCCAGCACGGCTTGCGCACCGTGACGAGCGGCAGCGCATAGAGCACCGCCCCCAAAGCTGTGGCATTGTATAGACGCAGCGCGGCTTGCTGGGAGATGCCCTGGCCTCGAGCGGTGAGCTTGTGCACGGCGGCGGTGATCCTCTTCATCTGCAGAGAGGCCTCGGTTGCCGCGGGGCGGAAGGAAAGGCGCCAGTCGATGTCCAGGCCAAGGTACCGCACCGATTTACGCCAAGGAATCGGAGTCCCGTCCAGTGACAGTGGCGCAAGGTGCGCGAGCGAGTGCGAAACGAAGGCCATGGCCACCGATTTGTCCGCGCTCAGCGACAGATCAAGGCAGCGCAAGCTGGCATCGATTGCGGGTGAGGGCTCCCTGAAGGCACCCCCGCACGTGGAACGCCTCGCCCGGTGGTCCCCGGCAACACAGAGCTATGTCGTTTGCATTTATGGACATGTACACATGGTGTCGGCCGCTCGTGGGGAGGGAGGCCGGCACCACCGACATGGCCACATTAAACAGAAATGGTGATAGGACACAGCCCTGCTTCACGCCCATGTCCACCGGGCGAGGCTTGGAGAGCTTACCCCCTACTCGTACGCGTATGGTGCGCCCGCTCACACCAGCCCCCTCAAGCACCGCGAGAATTGGTGCGCGGTGAACGTTGTCAAAAGCGCCCGAGACGTCCAGTAGTAGCCGAAACGCAAAGGCTCCCGTGTGTTGTGCGTTGTCATTGTACATTAAAGAAGCCCAGGTGGTCGAAATTATTCCGGAGCCCTCCACTACGGCGCCTCTCTCATTTCATCTCTTTGCTTCAGTATCAGATGCCGGGTTAGCAAAATTATTTTATTTCCTTTTTATTATTGTTTTAATGAAACCAATTACTAGTTAGTACTTCTCAGTTACTGCATTATCCCTTCTCTTACGGCGGGGTTTAGGTGTCCGCCGAGATGTGAGGAAGATACTGCGCCATTTCCTTTCCCCGAAGACCAATTTTCATTCATTATTTCAATGGAGGCCTCAGTCGCGTTTTCAGGTACGTGGATGTGGTGAGAAAGAGATGGCAGGTTGGTGGTGGAAACTGTTTTTTTAGGAAAGCAAATTGCGCAGTATCTGTCTCACATCTCGGTGGACAACTGAACCACGCCGTAAAGGAAGGGATAAAGCAGAGACTGAGAGGAAAGGAACAGGTGCCACAGAGGAAGGCTCCCGAGTAATTTCGTCCACCTGGGAATCATTAACTTGCACTGACATCTCACAGCTCACGAGCGCCGTTGAGTTTCGCCAGCATCCAGACGTGGCCGCCGCGGTCTGGTTCGAACCCGGTAAGTCCGAATCAGTAGCCGAGCGCGCTAACCACTGGGCCACTACGGCGGGTGGTCCACTGACCCAGGAAGCCAGTCATGCGCTCTTCCTTTCCTCAAAATAACCGGCGTCTACGACGTTGTCAACGCCAACGCCAATACACATAATAAACGCCAATAGATTTTGATTGGTATCCTGGGTTAGCTGAGATAATTAGCATTCATTTTTTGAAGCGAAAACTTTACCGGCCGTGAACTTGCGATTTTCCCGCGGCCGCACTCTGAGGAGGCACATGGTGTCACAACGCGCGAATCACATATCTCGATGGACACCCGAACCGTGCCTTCTTTTTTCCCTGCCCCTTTATCTGTTCGTTTACGGCGCGGTTCGGGTGTCCACGGCTACTGTGCATTGTGCGCTCGCCGCGCCATCTGGTATGATGGCACACCGCGCGGCTTGCCGCCGCCACCATTGGGTATGACGTCACACCGCGTTCTTCGTCGTTCCGCTCGCTTCACCAGCTGTGTCGCATGCCTGACAACATGTCGGAGGATTGAAAAGGAGAGCTCGCGTGTGCTGCAACTACTGTTGTGGCGTCTTTAACGCACCGACAACATAGCTAGACAACAAGACTAACCTGGACTTGCAATCAAGATTAACCAAGGCTAACCTTGCTATGCCTTAGCTTTCGCTACGTATATCCTGGCATAGCCGAGCTAAGCGACTGCCAATTTTTTTTCTAAGCGCTGTTATGCCCAAGTTCTAGTCCTACGCAGTAGACGACGTGCCTGCATTCCACTTTATAATCGCTACCGAGGACCAGTGGGAGATCGTGCTGCGACGCATAGTTCTGGGCCTTCAAGCTCGCCTCGTGTAACAGACAGACTGGGTCTCCGACGCGAGAAAGCTCGTCTACATCCGTGCTACTTGACCTGCAGCGTTAATAAACTTAGTGTCTGTCTGCTATCAGTGATGGTGACGTCAATTTTTCTTATTGCCACTTGCTACTAGTAATAAGTACCACTACCGCCACCTCCAAATGCACTCCTGATGTAAATTATGGTGACTAAGTAACAAACTCAAGAGGCTATCATCGAGAGGGAGAGCTGTAGGATTAGGGAAAATGAAGAGCACTGTAACTCATACATTCCGGGAATATAACAGGTGCATCATAAAGGAAAGAATGTTGAAAACAATTGCATTTACGCAGCGCACACAGAGTACATCGTGCCTGCATATTTGCTAATCAACTCGGAGTTGGTCTTATAAAGTCACAGCTACAGACTTCAGCAAGATTGCTAAGTCTGTGCCTTACGTTTGGCGCCGAAAGAACAAGCTGGTTTGGTGGGTAACGTCCGTGAAGAGAGTAGTGCTGGTTTACAAGAAAAGCTGAACAGTTTTCAACCCGATGAATTTAATTTGCTGCCAGATCTTGGCACAAGCCTTGTTCTGAAAGTAATACTCGAAAGATGGTGTGACGAGGGGAACAGGTTGGCTAAATGACAATTCTCTTACACAGCAGATCTCTCGCTGTCACGTGCAATGACCATCAAATTGACATCAAGGGCGAGGACTTCTTTATTACGAAGCAAGTATTCACACGTCGCTTATCATATGAATACGAAGTGCAAACGCTTAGTTGAGGCATAGCCGGAATTGTACACCAGGTCGTTCATAGGTCGCTCTGCACTTGTGATCGAATGATCACCAGACGTATTTTCTTGGTCGCCGACATCGGCATGCTCTTCCTAAAAAGTGGGAATGGAGATATTCCGACCTAAATATTATATAATTTATATAGTTGTAACTGTTTATAATTATATACCACACACACATATTTAAGACAAACAATTGGGCTTTAATGCCACAGCGGCCAGTGCCGACCAAGTTGACAAAGCAGACGGAAGACGAAGCTGACGAACTTCAGTTAGGCGCTCACGAACAGACCCCCGTCCTTGCGTCTTAAAATCTATCAGCTTACATGCTATTACCAATCCTTTTCTCTTCGAAACTTTCCTGTATCCAGCAATTACCCACCTGCGTCTTGGCCACTCCCCCGCAGTGGGTATGTGCCAGCATTGTTTGAGGCCTTCCTACCTACCTACTGAGCTGCGCTGTGCTAACAAAAATTGCAGCCGTACACATTTCCTGTTTGATTTGCGTCTTTTCGCTTGGTGTAATTGCCGCTTGTTCCCACCATGCAGCTACGGACCTTACGGACATTACGGACCTACGGACCTGAGGACCTACGCCCCTTCCCGCCGCCATCGTCTGCTACGGTCCCGTGCGTAGGCGCGACCTTGCGATCTTCACCGGCACGGACGATAACGACGTAGAAGACGGGCTCGCCTCCTACGCACGCGTGAACGCCTACAACAAATGGGATGACGTTGTTAATCCCACGAACGTCATAATTTATCTGGCCGACGTCGGCAACCGGTGGTTTCCCAGCCACGAAACCGGTTTTTCTACCTGGGTGGCCCTCAAAACCAGCCAGACCGATGATGTATACGGCCGCCCCGCTGTCCGAAAGCTTCGTGCCGAACAACGGTAGCGCCGTGAAGCCAGCAGAGTGGCGAGAATTTCAAAAGCTATTTCGAGGATGTCGTCGATTTATGAACGCGACTGAATGCATCCATGAGCGACGCTGACAAAATCAAGCACATTCTTAAAGGGAATGAGGACGACGCATTTCAGCTGCTAGTGTCCAAAAATCTTCAAACCGTTTCCGACGTCGTTTCTTTATGTAAGAGCTATGACGAGCTCCGAAAACAGCGTCTTGTCACCCACCGTACCATTTGCCCGGATGACTCTCTTTCGAGCTTGGCTGTAGGCGGTCCTGCACACTATCAGTCGACCCTTCCTCAGCATATCAAGCAGTTTGTGCGGGAAGAGGTCGCCCGCCAGTTATCGTTGTTTACCTGCCCACCTGCCCTAAAGCCATCGCTCTCGCCTTCCATTCAGCGTGTCATCCAGGAGAAGGCTGCAGAGGTCCTGCCACCCGCTAATCCAACCCATCTGGTCACTGCTCCGCTGACATATGCTGAAGCTGACGCACGGCCACAACCTCAACCGGTTGTTCCTGCTGATGTAAAGCCTGGCATCGTCTTCCCTCAGCCGCCGGCCACCCCTACATTGCCACTCACTCACCATCCTCTGCCCCGCCCCTCCAGCAAGTGTAAACACGCAAATCAAACAGGAAATGTGGACGGCCACAATCTTTGTAAGCACAGCGCAGCTCAGTAGTGAAGCGTTCGTGAGCGCCAAACTGAACTTCGTCAGCTTTGCCACACTTCGCCACACCGCCAGCACCGCCTCACCGGTGCCGTCAGCACGTTGAGAAACTTCGCCAGCACCGCCAGAAAACCCGCGCCACTTCTATACGTGTCTGCTGCCGACTTCCCTTCCTAAATCCGTGGTTTCGCTTTTTGTGCCCGACTCGAGCTCGGTCCAGTGTACACAGATAGATAGATAGATAAAGAGGAGGGAAAGACAGGGATCTTAACCAGAAAGGGGTTCCGGTTGGCTACCCTGTACTGAGGAAGAGGGATTAGGGGGCTAAAAGGAGGAAGAGAGAAGGGGAAAAAGGCATAAACACACACACGCACAACGCTGTCGCAATTTGTCACTCCATCCAGTCGCTCTCAAGTAGGTAAAGAGTGCCTTGTATACCTTGAGGGCAGTCGACTGCTGTGGCCATGGACCGAGGATCTTTTGCTCTGTTAATGGGCGAGGATCGAGGCGGTCCAGGGCACAACACAGTGTATGTCTAGCACTCGCAAATGCAAGGCACTCACAGAGAAGATGAGCGATGGTCTCCTCACAACAGGAGCTTTCACAGGCAGGACTGTCGGCCATCCCCATACGGAAAGCATAGCGGTTGGTAAAAGCAACGCCGATCCATAAACGGCATAACAATGTTGCGTCGCGACGTGCTAAGTTACGTGGAAGACGAAGGCGCAGTCCAGGGTCCAGTGCCTTGAGGCGGAGGTTGCAAAAATCGCCCGTGTTACACGCTAAAAGTGTGAGCTCCAGCGCCAAAGGGCGAAGACCACACGCTGCGTCATTTCTTGATATTGGGATCCTCACTGGAAGTCCGTCGTTGTGAGCCGAACGTGCAGCCGCATCGGCCTGGTGATTACTGTTAATACCACAGTGTCCTGGCAGCCATTGAAAAATGATGTCGTGACCTTTGAAAACGGTGCAGTACAGTACAGTAGACGGATCTAAGCAACAAGTTGTTCCTGCGACCCGCGGCGTAGCGCAGCTTGCAGGGCTTGAAGGGCTGCTTTAGAGTCTGTGAAAACCGTCCAGTCATGTGGAGGTTCCTGACTGATGAACTCTACCGCAGCCCGTAAGGCTGCGAGTTCCGCACCAGTTGACGATGTTGGATAGGTCGTCTTCACTTTCATGAAGATCTGGCCGGTATCACCACCGACCCCGCAGAACTGGTCGAGTGAACTGATCCATCTGTGTAAACATGTATGCGATGACTGTGGTAAGAATGCAGGTGATTCAATGTCAGTTGTTTGAGAGCGGGTAGTGATACACCAGCTTTCTTCGTAATTCCAGGAATATAGAGGTGAACCCGAGGTTCATGAAGACTCCATAAGGGTGAGCACGGTCTTGACGCAGGGGTGAACTCCGATGGAAGATATGGGCGATGAGCTTCAATGACTTTGGCGAATGCAGTACGCGGCCTAATTATTGGGAGTGTTGCGAGGTGATGACAGGGAAACCGTGTGAGGTGCCGAATATGTGTTCTCATGTTGTCAACAGCAATTTATGTAATAACAGGATGTTCCCGGGCAACAAGAACAGTTTCTGCTGTTGATGCACATTTAGGCAGTCCAAGGCAGATACGGAGAGCTTGCGCTTGCACACTTTGGAGAGTCTTGATATGTGTCTTTCTAATGGAACTGAATATCGGAAGACTGTACCGCATGTAGCCCAGAAATAGGGAACGGTACAGTTGCAGCATAGAGCGCACTGATGCGCCCCAGGACTTTCCCGCGAGGAAGGAGAGGACGTGGACAATCGCAATTAGTCTCTTTCTCATGTCGTAGACATGCGGAATTCACGAGAGGTTCCTGTCGATGACAACACCAAGGAATCTGTGGCTTCTCTCAATGGCTTCACCATTAATGCGAATGGTGTAGCGTGACATTATTTTGCGTGTGAACGCCACAAGTGAACACTATTTGGTCGAAATATTCAGGCCCTGCAAGCGAAGATAAGATGTCAATATCGATGCCGTCTTTTGAAGTCTTTCACGAACTTGAGGACGGGTCACCCCTTATGCCCAAATACAGATGTCGTCTGCATATACCGAGATCTGAGCAGAGTGTGGCAATACGTCGAGCAGGCCGATGAGAGCAAGGTTGAAGAGAAGTGGGCTCAGCACTCCACCCTGAGGGACTCCGCGCGAATTTCGGTGTAAGGACGCTGGTCCATCAGCAGTCAGGACAAAAAACGACCTCTCTGATAAATAGCTGCGTATCCAGCTGAACGTGCGGCCTCCGATCTCAGCAGCTTCCATTGCGTCCAAAATGGCCTGATGCGTTACGTTGTCGTACGCGCCCTTGATATCCAAAAACAATGTCACGGTCAATCATTTCATACTTTTGCTGTGGTGCACCGACGTTACAAGGTCAACGACGTTGTCGATAGAAGAGCGGCCCCGTCGGAACCCAGACATGAACATTGGATAAATCTGATATCGCTCCAAGTACCATTCGACGCGTGTGAGCAGCATTCTTTCCATCACTTTGCCGACGCAGCTGGCGAGTGCAATTGGACGGTATGATGAAAGGTCCAGCGGGGATTTCCCCGGCTTAAGAAGTGGAACCAGACGACTGGTCTTCCAATCATGAGGAACTATGCCAGCAGTCCATGACTTGTTATAAGTGTCCAAAACAGCCCGTCGAGTTTCATGGCCAAGGTTGGAAAGTGCGGAGTACGTCGCACCATAGGGCCCTGCTGATGATGACCTTCTACAACAAGCTAGCGCTGCATCAATTTCTTCCATGGAGAATAGTGTATCCATCCAAGAAACCCGTGAGGGTGGAACATTGTTGCAGTGCAGCGTTGCGCCTGGATTCGGAGGGCCTGTTATTCTTGCGCAGAAATCTTAGTTACCTCAACCACACTGCGCCTTTGGTGGAGCGCTACGGATTTGAACGGGTAGCGCTGTTGAGGGTACGTGCGAAGACCCCGAATTACACTCAAAACGCGTGACAAAGGCTTCCGTGGATCAAGTGTTTGGCAGAATGTCCTTCACCGTTGTGTTTGCTGTGCCTGAATTCTGCGCTGAATCTTCTTCTGTATGCGGCTAGCATCAATTAGGTCTAGGCGCGACGTTGTGCGTGGTATGTGCTCTCTGCCCTGCGCCGTTGTGATCGCAGCCGCTGCAATTCGAAGTCAAAATCGGTGCAGTTAGCGACAGCGTTAAAGGGGCAGGTGGCGTGTTCCATGGCCTCCTTAATTTTTTGTTCAAGACAGGTAGAGAAGCCCTCTGCGCAAGCAGCCTCCATAAGTAATTTAAAAACTGTCCAGTCAATGCGCTGCCTACACGTGGCTGGGGAAAATGTGGAATGGCCGGTAATAATCAGATAGGTTGTGATATGGTCGCTGCCATGGGCTTCAACATCCGAAAACCACCGGACGCTGTTGTTAAGGCACTTTGAAACGAAAGTCAAGTCCAAGCAGCTGCTATAAGTCACCCCTAGTATATAGGTCGGGCTTCCGTCATTCAGGCACTGGAGGTCATGGTCAGAGGCGAAGGACACAAGCTGTCTTCCCCTAACGTCCATCCTAACGCCTCCCCACATGGTGTGATGAGCATTCAAGTCACCCATAATAACCCACGGAGCAGGTGTAGCTGCCATCAAACCACTCAACCTTCTGGCGTGGAAACGACTTGATGGCGCAAAGTACACCGCCAGTAGCGTAAACGTCAGGTCACGGCTCTTCACTGTCAAGCAAACGTACTGATTGTCTTCGTTCGGAGGAACTGAATGTCGCACATATGTAATTTCATGTCGAATGTAGACGATGACTTTGCTGGATCTGTTGCACGTGGGTGATGAAAATGCCTCGTAACCGGATATTCGCAAAATTGCCGGGGTCTTCGGTTCACAAATCACAAGAATGGGGAAGTGATTCTCTAAGACGTAGTGCCGTAAATCGGAAATCCGGGACTGGAGTCCACGAGCATTCCATTGGAAAATGAAAGCTTGCTTGACTTTCTTTTGAAATGACAGGGCCGAAGGAGCCATGATGCCGTCTACTGTAGAGCCGCAAGAACTGGATGTAGCGCGTCCAGCACTTGAAGTGCGCTATTTGCTGCTGGCGTGCGTAGGCTGGAAAGCAGAGCACGCATGGCATTCATTTGTGTCGTGAGCATTGCAATCACTTGCATATTTGTGCCATGGCCTTGATCGTGCCTGTTGGCTGGATCAGTCGTAGGCGCTGCACAATGCCCTGAGTGCGCCAACATCCCTGACGCAGTAGGCGTAGAAGGCTTTGGCAGTGGTGGCCAAGTTGAATCTGAGGCAGCAGGTCCAGCCTCACCAAGCACCGGGCTCCCTTGATTTGGTACGGTTTTTGGTGGAGGCAGACAGGCTGCAGTTGGCTTTGGGGCATTATTTTCAAATGTGACTGCTTTCTTTGACGACCTTCGGCGGCGCGAACGACGTCGTCGCACCTTTGCGGCGGCTTGTTTGTGCGTAGAATGGTCTCGCACCATTTGCTTCAGTACCGCCCGCTCGGTCTTTAGACGGGGGCAGTCTTTCGAGGAAGAGTCCTGAGGGCCGTGGCAGTTGGCACACTTCAAGGTAGTTGCGCGGCAAACATCACCGCTGTGTGACTCGGAGCATCGCGGGCCCACGATGGAGATGATGCAGACGCCGCTCACATGGCCGATCCTCATGCACTTTCTGCATTGAAGTGGCTTAGGCACAAAAGGTCGAACTGGATGACGAAAGTGCCCAACCTTCACGTACGATGGTATGCAGTCACCCTTGAAGGTCAGCTTGATGCATGGAGATCTGCCTAACCGCTGAACTTGAATGATGGAAATGCCTTCGGTTGCCGTCTTGATCAACATGGGTAAATCTGCATCACAGATGGCGATATCGACGTTGTAGATTACGCCAGCCGTAGTGCCGCTGTCCTGGAGAATAAAGGGGGCGCACATGATGTTGCCGAGTTTTGTGATTGCGGTGAAATTCTCTAGTGAACTTCGCTCCACCACATCAATGGCAATGACGTTTTTGAACGAGTTGATTCTGACATCTTTTATGCCTCCCGGTACAAGGCTCTCCGGATAAATAGAGATGGCTTGCCTGTTCAGTAGGTTCAAGTTGTCCGTTGAGTTAAACTGCACAAACAAGGCTGTATGCGCTGAGGAACTTCGCGCAGTGATGATCGTTGGCGTTCTTGATGAGGACACCGTTGACGTGCTCGATGAGGACGATTCGGCTTGTCTATACGCAGTCTGCGCTTGGCCTTCTTGCCAACAACCGGTATAAAACCGTCGTCGGCCGAGGACGAGGAGTCTTCACTTGGCACCGAGTACACAAGAGTGCCCTGGCTGCTCGAGTCACTCTGGCGGTGCAGGCGCTTCCTCTGGGCGGCTGCTGCCGACCCACCGGGTTCCAATAGAGGCACAGCAGCATCCACTTGCATCGCCGTGGCAAAAAGGGAGCGGCGCCTCCCTGATTATAGCACAAATTACCAAAAAACTGCACAGACGTGAAGGCAGCGTTCTGATACAGAACAACTTCGTCTTCGTCCCCAGTGTACAAAACTGCTGAATATATATCAGGGCCCCCATCGCGTAGTTCAGCAGACATCTCCAGTTAATTATCTCGTCGAGCCCCTCACGCCTTCGCATGATCATCGACGCCGCGGCCGTGAAATTGTCCACTTCGACCGCCTGAAACCCTACAACGAACCCTCTATCATCTCGTGCCTTTATGACGCCAGGATGGTGCCTTTTCACCCCGGGGGTATTGTGCGACAGAGAATTGGGCTTTGATGCCCCAGCGGCAAGTGCCAACCAAGGAGACAAAGAAGATGGAAGACGAAGCTGACGACGTTCAGTTTGGCGCTCACGAACGCTAGACTACTGAGCTGCGCTGTGCTAACAAAGGTTGTGAACGTCCACATTTCTTGTTTGATTTGCATCTTTACACTATATAGATTCTTATATTATACTCTGCACATATTAAAAGTGTAGATCTCGAGTGTTAACCAACTTTTGTCTCGTGTTTCTGTCTCCGCTGGAATGTTGTGTTCTATATTCGATATTGCCGAAACATGCCGATTTATGATTTGTGGTTTTTTCGATGCATGGCAACAGTGAACGTTGTTTGGTAGATTTATCGCAGGCTTAAGCTAAAGTCCCTTTAAAATAATTCATGGTTATTTCCAACCAATCGGCAAGATATTCCAAAACTATTTCGTCACTTCACAGTTCACCTACGTTGATGCTCAATCATCATACGGCGGATACGGATTTGTTGAAAAGTGTGTGGAAATGTTTTGAAGCTCATTTTGAAGCTGTTGCATTTTTAAACATCACAATTGTTGCGTGTAGTGATAGCGAATGCATTCCAACAGGCCTTCTAAACTTGCAATTCTCCTGAATGGCACAAGCTTCTCTTGGAGTTCCATTTGAGGGCTCGTGCTCTATGTTATCTCGCTAATCATCTCCCTCTAGTAAATAAGCCTGACTAATTTCAGTTAAGGACATCGGCTTCTCCCATATCCCTCAAATTAAACGTGTCATTTGAAAGGTTCGTCCACCTCATCCCTGGAAATTACCCAATCTCTTCTACCCATCTGATGTTCTCCCACCAGTTCGCTTGCTTCCTCCTACGATCTATTGCTACCGCTTATAATCATCGGTTATCTTCCTTCACATCACATCTGCTTGCAATTACATCTGTGCTTGATTTTAAATACGCTGTCATTTAGCCGAATTTGTTCTCCAGCCAATTATTCCCTCTTCCTGTGTCGTAGTGTGACATCTATCATTATTTTCTATGGTCCTCTGTGCTGTCCAAAACCTAATACAATAGATATATAGATAGATAAATAGGAGGAGGGAAAGGCAGGGATGTTAACCAGAAAGCGGTTCTGGTTGGCAACCCTGCACTGAGGAAGAGGAATTATGGGACTAAAAGGATGAAGAGAGAAGGGGAAAAGGCATAACACACACACGCACAACACTGTCACCATTTCTCACTCAATCCAGTCGCTCTCAAGTAGGCAAAGAGTGCCTTGTATGCCTTGAGGGCAGTCGACTACTGTGGCCACGGACCGAGGATCTTTTGCTCTGTTAATGGGCGAGGATCGAGGCGGTCCAGGGCACAACACAGTGTATGTCTTGCACTCGCAAAGGCAGGGCACTCATAGAGAAGATGAGCGATGATCTCCTCACAACCACAGCTTTCACAGGCAGGACTGTCGGCCATCCCCATCCGGAAAGCATAGTAATTGGTAAAAGCAACACCGATCCATAAACGGATACCAATGTTGCTTCGGAACGTACTAAGTTATGTTGAAGACGAACGCGCAGTCCAGGGTCCAGTGCCTTGAGGCGGAGGTTGCAAAACTCTCCCGTGTTCCACGCTGAAAGTGTGTGCTCCAGCGCCAAAGGGCGAAGCCCACACGCAGCGTCAGGTCTTGATATTGGGATCCTCACTGGAAGTCCGTCGTTGTGAGCAGAACGCGCAGCCGCATCGGCCGGGTGATTACCGTTAATACCAGTGTCCTGGCAGCCATTGAAAAATGATGTCATGACCTTTGGATACGGTGCAGTGGTACAGTAAACGGATCTCAGCAACAAGTTGTTCCTGCGACCCGCGGCGTAGCGCAGCTTGCAGGGCTTGAAGGGCTGCTTTAGAGTCGGTGAAAACCGCCCAGTCATGTGGAGGTTCTTGACTGATGAACTCTACCGCAGCCCGTAAGGCAGCGAGTTCCGCACCAGTTGAAGATGTTGGATAGGTCGTCTTCACTTTCATGAAGATGGATCTGGCCGGTATCACCGCCGATCCCGCAGAACTGGTCAAGTGAACTGATCCATCTGTGTGAACATGTATGCGGTGACTGGGAAGAATGCAGGTGATTCAATGTCAGTTGTTTAAGAGCGTGCACTGATACACCAGCTTTCTTCGTAATGCCAGGAATATAGAGGTGAACCCGAGGTTCATGAAGACTCCATAGTCGGGAGCACGGTCTTGACGCAGGAGTGAATTCCGAAGGAAGATATGCGCGATGGGCTTCAATGACTTTGGCGAATGCAGTACGCCGCCTAATTATTCGTAAGTGTAGGCAATGTTTCCGCTTCACAGGTAAGTACGGGCAACATAAGTGTGCTTAAGGCTTTCGTGTTGAAGGGCATTGAAAATGTGCAATTCATGGCCGGAGTGTGCCTGCTAAGTTGCGTTTATTCTCCTGTTATTCTGATCCCGTGGTCAGAATCAGCGAATATCTGCCGTAAGTAGAAGTATTCATTTTTTGTTTCCAAAAGTTATGTACTCAGCCGATTCGAGGCTATTGAAGAAACTTCTTACTTCTTTGAAATATTTTGAAGGACCACCTTCTAATTTGCCGCCGCGGTGGCTCAGTGGTTTTGGCGCTCGGCTGCTGACCCGAAAGAGGCGGGTTCGATACGGGCCATGGCAGTCGCATTTGGATGGAGGTGAAATTCTAGGAGATCGTGTACTGTGCGAAATCAGTGCACGTTAAAGAACCCCAGGTAGTCAAAATTTGCGGAGCTCTTCATAAGGCGTCCCTCATAGCCTTAGTCGCTTGGGACGTTAAACCTTCATTAACCATAAACCCTAAACCGTAACATGTATTCTCTAGGCAAAACTGCGTTTGTGATTCTTTCTACACTTCGGTGACAAACGAATTTCTCATAGTTGTCGCAGGGTTACGCTAATGTCCCTTTTGTTTAATTCATGGTTGTGTCAAACCAATCGGTAAGATATTCCAAATCTATTTCATCACTTCGCATTTCGCATATGCAGAAAGCCATTTCTTCGCTGGATATGGATTTCTTGACAAGAGCGTGGAAGTGCTGCCGACGACATTTTGTTGCCGACGGGGTGCTAACTTCTAGAGTTTTCCTGAATGGCACAAGCTTCGCCGTTAGGAAGGCCTGCCCCCTTCTTTGGTCAACAAAAGTGTAAGATTCCTCAAACTTTTCACCTATTGCCTTAGTGAATTCTTAGCATGATCATGGTATGTTTGCTGATGCAAGCTGTACGTCTTTGGTATCGGGAAATCCTGTTGTTGAGCTTATCCCGCTCTCTGTGGTATAGGAAATCCATCGAACTCTTTTGTAACCCGTGGAGTATTTCGAGCGCTCAGCGTTAATTTCGGGCTCCTTAATGCACTGGAGGCGCTGCAATGAATATTTGAGCAAAAAAAAACTGATGATGATGACTGCCAGTGCCAAAACCCAGGGCATTATTACGGACGGAATGGTGTTCATACCCTCGTGGTAGTCGGAATTGTTTTTCGATTCGGCATGGTTTAATCCTTCAGTTGAGTAGAACCACAACCCGGTTAAAAATAATTTGATTCAGATGTGGAAGAATTTTAACATTTGCTTATAAATAAACGCTCGGCTAATGATCGGATACTTTCGGCAGCTCCTCAAAAACTGTCCGCGCCACCCACGCCTGACGTCCGTGAGAAGTTATCGCTCGGAATCTTCACGAATATTTGATCTCGTGTGCCATGTGCAACTTTATTTCCTTTTTCTGCCCTTTGTTCATTGCTTTTGCTCGGTTCAAAGTACGGCAACAAATACGCATTTTTTTCTTATCGCATTCCTATCGCGACAAGATCGGACTGATTTCTGGAGCATGAAGAGTGAAACAGGTGAATTTTCTTCACTCTAATTTCTAGATTCGCCTAAGTGCACACCTCAGCCGAGTAGTACTCAAAAGAGCTAAATACGCGTACTGAACCAGTGCATTTGCCATGCTTAAAGAAATTAAGTTTGGAGCTATTTTTGTTGGATGAACACAAGTCACGCAGGGGCAGATGGCATCTCGCGTCTTGTGCTCGGCAGAAAAATTTTAAATTAAAAAAATTTTCTTTTCATTCGTTATGAACCACCGAGAATCGCTACATGCATTGCAGACGTTCAGATTCACGGATTTGCACTGACATCGCACAGCACACGGGCGCCTTAGTGTTTTTATGGAGGAAAAACGCTAAGGCGCCCGTGTGCTGTGCAATGTCAGTGCACGTTAAAGATCCCCAGGTGATCGAAATTATTCCGGAGCCCTCCACTACGGCACCTATTCTTCCTTTCTTCTTTCACTCCCTCCTTTATCCCTTCCCTTACGGCGCGGTTCAGATGTCCAAAGATATATGAGACAGATACTGCGCCATTTCCTTTCCCCAAAAACCAATTATTATTATTATTAAGAATGCAGACTTCAATGAATGAATGCAACCTTCGCATGGTAAGCTCAGGATTATTTCACACGCGTATGGGTTGAGGATTTTCGCTATTATTCTATTGCTCCTTAATTAACTGGCATTAAGCAGCAATCCACATGTCTAAACAACTGAACGCTGAAGTGAGGATGTCAGAGCCAGACACGGTGTTTTACACTGAATATGGGGCGAGAGTGACGAAGAATTTCGCAGTTAAGTCCACGAGGCTTCGGCCCCTCATTGATAAGGACGCTAGAGTGGTGCGCCAGAGTACGCGGGATCAATCCAGTCTGCTGAGGCAGTGTTTCGTTGGAGCCGAAACTCCAAATGCGCTCGTGTGCTGTGCGATGTCAGTGCACGTTAAAGATCCACAGGTGGTCTAAATTGATCCGGAGCCCTCCACTACGGCAACTATTTAATATTTCACAACCATCAGCCTCCTTTCCCATACGGTGCGGTTGGGGTGTCCACCCAGATGAGAGAATTTACTGCACCGTTTCCTTTCCTCAAACAGCCTATTTTTCAAAGGTCAATTTTCGTTGTAGAGCACACGGGTGTTTTTGTTCTGTTCGTCGTCAACAGGGTAAATCAAAATGAAGAGTAACAATAAAATCTCCGCTTCGCGTAAATCTCATATTCTGATATGACACTGATTAAAATTTCGATGCTACGCCCTCAGTATACAATCAGCGTTGAAACCAAGCAGTTGCTTCACTTAGACGTTGAATTTGTTGAGCAGAACACTCTTACTGGGCCACTAATTTTTTGTGCGCTATATGCATTAGCTAGCGGTACCTAATCAAGTAAGCACCAGCTCCATTTGCGGTGAGCATTACACAGTTGATGGATCGGCTATCGCTTTGTGCATAAGCGCGACCTTAAAAGCTCTTGTTGATGTTTACCACCAGTTGGTTTTTGTAACAAGTTTTCTCGGCCAGATATATTATGTTCTCCCATGTACCCTTTTTTGTACACATTTGATTGCTTGCATAGCGGGCAAACAAACTCCCCTTATTGTATTTAATAAGCTAAGCCTAGCCAGCCCGTCGTCATAAGCTTTATTCTTTATTTTAGGGCGCTCGGGTACTGATCCAATGTTCCCGGGTTTGAACCCGACCAGGGCGGCCACGTTTCAATGGCGGCAAAACGCCAAGGCGCCCGTGTGCTGTGCGATGCAAGTGCACGTTGAGGATCCCCAGGTGGTTGAAATTATTCCGGAGTTCTTCACTACGGCACCTCATTCTTCCTTTCTTCTTTCACTCCCTCCTTTATCCCTTCCCTTAAGGCGCGGTTCAAGTGTCCGCCGATATATGAGACAGATACTGCGTCATTTCCTTTCCCAAGAACCAGTTATTATTGTTATGAATATAATAATAATAATAATATTATTATTAATATTGTTATTATAAATATTACATTTATGAACTCTTTCGAAACTTGGGATCACTTAAGTTCACCTTGCAAATATGGCGCGATAATTTTAATGTGTCTGTACGGTCGCTTGGGTATTCCTTGGGGCACCATTACGCAGATATCGGCAGCTTTTCACGTAACATCACATAGGTAGATGGATGGAAAAAAATTGGCAGTGCCTTAGCTCGGCTGTGCCAGGATATAGGAAGCGAGAGCTACGTTTCCCTGGCTGAGCTTGTTGTGGTCACTGTTTGTTTAGCAATGAGAGGCTTTGGTATACACATCTTTTATTCATTTTGTTTGACAGAGAAAAACACTGCCTGATTGTTTTTGAAGTAGCATGCAGCGGTCTAAATTTTTTAATACTATATGTCGATTTGGTAGGGCCTCTGTAGTATACAAGCTCTATAGTAGTTCCCCATTGTGTAGTCTGGATGTGATGGTCCGAAGCTAAATTAAACTCAAAGTTTTCTTTCATACACGGACTAAGTGTCTTCTTTGCTGTTAAAATAACCCAAAGTAACACACAACTGTGAAACCGTACCGTAGTCTGGTATACAAGTGGCAACTACATCAATCATCTGCTTGACAGATGTTCCCGGTGCCACGTAGACTCCTTGGATAAATGCCGCTTTTCAGAAGCCAAACACAGATGGATTCACCATTATTCACTGCGTTCGAAGGGAGATGTCTGACAGCGGTGATACATTGTTTACCGTACACCGAGATTCCAGCGTACTTATTTGGTTCAAGCCAACTGCCAGGCAGCAACCTCTGTATAGAAAGAGTTAATCTTCTCTTATCTATACCGCCGTTTAGCAGCGGCTGGACTCTCCTTCTCTGCATGCATGTCAAACGTTGTGATACGGACGCCCACTACATCTCCGCCTTTTAAACGCAATGCTGTGTATGTGGGGCGGGGTTCGGGTGATAGAGAGGCGTGCGGCGAGGTGACATCAAAGAACTCGGCGCATCTGTGGTGTCTCTGGTTACCATGGTATCAGCGCATGCGCTCAACTGCTCATCCATGTGACGTCACGTTCGGCTTGGACGCTGGACCGGGCGTGCGGCCGCGGCGACGGCGAAGTGCACGGCGCACTTTGCTCCTCTTCGGTTGCCATGGTAAGGGCGCATGCGCACAACTTGCCTTTCCCATGAACCGCGAAATGCTCGACTGGTAGCCCACTGTAGCTGTCACTACAAAACTTTATTGGCGAACGATTTAATGTGTTCTTGACCCTTACGGGTCACGGCGCCATGGTCGATATTCGGTCCAGGATTGCGCACTTCACAGCTGCCAGCGTGGCTCGGCGTACAAGAAATCGTTGCGCTTCCTTGTCCTGGCTGGCCAGCAAGTGCTCCCACTGCAGCATGCGTCACACTCGGATGGTCTATTCTTGGCTCTAAGTCTGCCTTAGGGCAGGTGACTTGCTCTAATGTAGCTTTACCCTGGCACCATGGACATTGTCTGAATATTGTGTAGGAAAGATATTTTTTAGTTTGTGCAGGTGCTCGTAGGTACCGGTTTTTAGTCTGCGCCAGCGTGCGCCTCGTCTTTGGTTAGCATTTTGTGTAGGTTGGATAGCGTTTCCGCCAACCATTGTAATGATCGAGTATGTCCGAGCACGTGGGGGTAACAGGGTCAAAGAAGCCCGTGGTGCAAAGTGTTTAGTCTGCTCGGTTGACGTACCCTCCATTTAACTCGTCTGCAGCCACGTTGCCCCTCTTCCCCTCATGTCCTGGAATCCATACTATATTATTTTTAGTGTTTATGTGTCTTTTCGTCGTGTGAAGAATGTGATTGGCGATGCTGTCTATTCTGCCTCTTGTGTTGTTTCTGCATGCTTGCGTAGAGTCCGTCACTATAGTGATGTTTTGTCCTGTTGCGTTGGCGTGCGAAATTACTGGAGCAATGGCGGCCTCTTCAGCTGCCTCTATGGTTGGGTTGTTTATGGCTGCTCTGGTTATTTCTTTCCCTTCTTCGCCTCTTACAACGGCGATCGTTTTGCGTTGGTATCGGTACTTTGCTGCGTCCATGTAATCTACGCTGGGATTGTCGCTGAATTCTCTGCTCAGGGCTCGGGCTCTCGCTTGTCGTTTTTTATTATGCATATTGGGGTCCATGTGTCCATGTGTAATGGTTCCATGTGTAATACATTCTGTTGTATTACACGTCATCACACATAATAATCTATAGCGCTAATTAATGGCCCTTAAAACTCAGTTTTCCTTGAATGTCATCTGCGCACACTGCTGTGTGACGTGCTTGTACAAATCCTCTGTTTATCCTCCTGAACGAACATCCTGATTTGTGAAGAAGTAGAGGGCTCCTCTCCCGACCGAAAGAATTTCGGTTCACTTCCGCTTGACAACCTTTTAAAGCAAAAGCTTTACTAGCCTAGTGGTGCCCATTTCGCTGTGTCAGCACGAATGACCTTGAAAAGGATTAGCGGAGTTGCGTAGATAGATAAAGAGGAGGAGTGAAAGGCAGGGATGTTAACCAGAAAGGGGTTCCGGTTGGCTACCCTGCACTGGGGAAGAGGGATTAGGGGACTAAAAGGAGGAAGAGAGAAGGGAAAAAAGGCATAACACGCACACGCACAGCGCTGTCACAATTTGTCACTCAATCCAGTCGCTCTCAAGTAGGCAAAGAGGGCCTTGTATGCCTTGAGGGCAGTCGACTGCTGTGGCCACGGACCGAGGATCTTTTGCTCTGTTAATGGGCGAGGATCGAGGCGGTCCAGGGCATAACAAAGTATATTTCTTGCACTCGCAAATGCAGGGCACTCACAGAGAAGATGATCGATGGTCTCCTCACAGCCACAGCTCTCACAGGCAAGGCTGTCGGCCATCCCCATCCGGAAAGCATAGTAATTGGTAAATGCAACACCGATCCATAAACGGCATAACAGTATTGCGTCGCGACGTTCTAAGTTACGTGGAAGACGAAGGCGCAGTTCAGGGACCAGTGCCTTGAGGCGGAGGTTGCAAAACTCTCCCGTGTTCCACGCTGAAAGTGTGAGCTCCAGCGCCAAAGGGCGAAGCCCACACGCAGCGTCAGGTCCCGATATTGGGATCCTCACTGGAAGTCCATCGTTGTGAGGAGAACGCGCAGCCGCATCGGCCTGGCGATTACCGTTAATACCACAGTGTCCTGGCAGCCATTGAAAAATGATGTCATGACCTTTGGAAATGGTGCCCTGGTACAGTAGACGGATCTCAGCAACAAGTTGCTCCTGCGA
Source organism: Amblyomma americanum (assembly GCF_052857255.1). Taxonomy (NCBI): domain Eukaryota; kingdom Metazoa; phylum Arthropoda; class Arachnida; order Ixodida; family Ixodidae; genus Amblyomma; species Amblyomma americanum. The sequence goes on from NC_135507.1 coordinate 73,041,255, forward strand.
CCCGCGGCGTAGCGCAGCTTGCAGGGCTTGAAGGGCTGCTTTAGAGTCGGTGAAAACCGTCCAGTCATGTGGAGGTTCTTGACTGATGAACTCTTCCGCAGTCCGTAAGGCTAGAGTTCCGCACCAGTTGAAGATGTTGGATAGGTCATCTTCACTTTCATGAAGATGGATCTGGCCGGTATCACCACCGACCCCGCAGAACTGGTCGAGTGAACTGATCCATCTGTGTAAATATGTATGCGGTGACTGTGGTAAGAATGCAGGTGATTCAATGTCAGTTGTTTGAGAGCGGGCAAGTGATACACAGTTTTTTTTGTAATGCCAGGAATATAGAGGTGAGCCCAAGGTTCATGAAGACTCCGTAGTCGAGAGCACGGTCTTGACGCAGGGGTAAACTTCGATGGAAGATATGCGCGATGGGCTTCAATGACTTTGACGAATGTAGTACGCGGCCTAATTATTGGGAGTGTTGCGAAGTGATGACAGGAAACCCGTGTGAGGTGCCGAATATGTGTTCTCATGGTGTCAACAGCAATGTATGTTGTAACAGGTTGTTCCCGGGCAACAAGAACAGTTGCTGCTGTTGATGCACATTTAGGCAGTCCAAGACAGATAGGAGAGCTTGCGCTTGCACACTTTGAAGAGTCTTGATATTTGTTTTTCTAATGGAACTGAATATCGGAAGACTGTACCGCATGTAGCCCAGAAATAGGGAACGGTATAGTTGTAGCATCGAGCGCACTGATGCGCCCCAGGACTTTCCCCCGAGGAAGGAGAGGGCGTGGACAATCGAAATTAATCTCTTTCTCATGTCGTAGATATGTGGACTCCACGAGAGGTTCCTGTCGATGACATCACCAATGAATCTGTGGCTTTTCTCATAGGGAATGGCATTGCCATTGATGCGAGTGGTGTAACGTGACATTATTTTCCGTGTGAACGCCACAAGTGAACACTTTTCGGTGGAAATGTTCAGGCCCTGCAAGCGAAGATAAGATGTCAATATCGATGCCGCTTTTTGAAGTCTTGCACGAACTTGAGGACGGGTCACCTCTGATGCCCAAATACAGATGTCGTCTGCATATACCGAGATCTGAGCAGATTGTGGCAATACGTCGACCAGGACGATAAGAGCAAGGTTGAAGAGAAGTGGGCTCAGGAGTCCACCCTGAGGAACTCCGCGCGAATTTCTGTGTAAGGACGTTGGCACGTCCACAGACAGGACAAAAAACGACCTCTCTGATAAATAGCTGCGTATCCAGCTGAACGTGCGGTCTCCGATCTCAGCAGCTTCCATTGCGTCGAAAATTTCCTGCTGCGTTACGTTGTCGTACGCGCCCTTGATATCCAAAAACAATGCCGCGGTCAATCTTTTCAAACTTTTGCTATGGTGCACCGACGTTACAAGGTCAACCACGTTGTCGATAGAAGAGCGGCCCCGTCAGAACCCAGACATGATGGTTGGATAAATCTGATATCGCTCCAAGTACCATTCCAAGCTTGTGAGCAGCATTCTTTCCATCACTTTGCCGACGCAGCTGGCGAGTGCAATTGGACGGTATGATGGAAGGTCAAGCGGTGATTTCCCCGGCTTAATAAGTGGAACCATACGACAAGTCTTCCAATCATGAGGAACTATGCCAGCAGTCTATGACTTGCTATAAGTGTCCAAAAGAGCCCGTCAAGTTTCTTGGCCAAGGTTAGCAAGTGCGGAGTACGTCACACAATCGGGCCCTGCTGATGATGACCTTCTACAACAAGCCAGCGCAGCATCAAAAGAGAGAGAGAATGAAAAGGAAACGCAGGGAGGTTTACCAGATGTGAGTCTCCGGTTTGCTACCCTACACTGGGGATGGGGGATAGGGTTTAGAAAGATGACAGAGAGGAAAACGCAAAAAAAGGCGCGCGCGCGCACGCGCACGCGCGCACACACACACACACACACACACACACACACACACACACATACACACACATCACACACACACACACACACAAACACACACACACACACACACACACACACGCACACACGCACACACACACACACAAGGCGTTCCAGTTAAAGTGTTGCGCACAGGCAGGTAGATTGTAAAAAGCGCAAAAGCGCTTGCACGGCCTTCTTCCTCGACGGTAGGTCCTTTCGATGTTGTAGAATTCTTTTTTCGGATCGCGGTCGGTCGTCCAGTTGGCCAAGTTCGTGGCTAAGGCATGCCCTCTGTGGACTGTACTGCGTACAGGAGCACAATATATGGCCAATTGATTATTCATGGCCGCAGTGGTCACAGGTTGGGGTGTCGGTCATCCCTATGCGGAAGGCATAGGCTTTAGTAAAGGCAACACCCAACCAAAGTCGATATAAAAGCGTGGCGTCTCTACGACGAAGCTGGGATGACGCTCGAAGTCTTAATATTGGATCAAGTGAGTACAGTCGCGTATTTCTTAAATGTGGCTTATTCCATTGCGACTCGGTGCACTGCCGAGCAAGTAGGCGGAGCTTCCGTGCCGCGTCAGTTCTAGAAAGAGGAATTGGGACGTGGAGCTCCTCAGTATGGGCTGAGCGGGCAGCGTGACCCGCCCGTTCATTGCCGATAATCCCGCAGTGACTTGGAAGCCACTGGAACGTTATTTCATGGCCGGCATCACTTATATGGTGTAACGTCTCTGTAATATAGAAGATTAGTTGTTCGTGTGGTCCGCGTCGTAGAGGTGACAGTAGAGACTGCAGTGCCGGCTTCGAATCGCAGAATATTGTCCATTTGTGTGGCGGTTCATCACCAATGTGATGAAGTGGAGTTAAGAGCGCTGCGAGCTCTGCTGCCGCCGATGTTGTCGCGTGGGTCGTCTTAAATTTGATTGTTGTAGCTTTCGCTGGAATGACGATTGCGGCCCCGGAGCTGCTTGGCAGGAGAGATCCATCAGTGTAAATATGCGTTGAGTCACGGTAGTTCTCGTATAAATGTAGTAGCGTGAGCTGTCTAAGGGCTGGTGATGACAGATCAGCTTTTTTCGAGATACCAGGAATTGCGAGGTTGATTTTTGGCTGAGCGAGGCACCATGGAGGGATCGAAGGTCTCGCAGCCGGAGTGAAACAAGCTGGCAATGATTCATCATATGCAGATGTCGTTTGGCTGAAAGATGTGTGTGGCCTGTCCGCTGGTAGAGAGGCTAACTGGTGACGAGGATTCCTGGCTAGATGCCTTATATGGGTCCTGAGTACTTCAATTTCAATGTGGGTCTTGACAAGGTGGTCTCTAGCGATTGCTATCGTAGCCACTGTTGAAGTACTCTGAGGCAGGCCTAGACAGATCCGGAGCACTTGACCCTGAAGACTTTGTATTGTGCGTAGATTCGTTTTGCGTTTGTTGTTTATTGCTGGCAAGCAGTATCGCAGAAATCCTAGAAAAAGCACCCTGTACAGTTGTAACTTGGCACTGGGCGACATTACCCACGTCTTACCAGCGAAAAACTTGAACAGGTGGCAGATGCCTGTCAACCGTTTTTTAACGTATGATATGTGTGGGCTCCGTGACAAGTCCCTGTCGATTATTACACCTAGAAACTTGTACGATCGAACCCGTTGTATTATTTGGCCATTTATCATTACACTGTAGTTTGCCATGGGTTTGCGCGTAAATGGCACTAATGCGCATTTCTCGGAGGAAATTTCCAGGCCTCGATTATGGAGGTAGATCACAGTTTGTGTGGCGGCTCTCTGAATTCTCGCTCGCAACTGTAGGCGTGTTACTGCAGATGTCCATATGCAGATGTCATCCGCGTACATTGATATCCTGACTGTGGTTGGCACGTGCTCAAGGAGAGCAATTAGTGTTAGATTAAATAACACGGGGCTAAGTACACCGCCCTGGGGGACGCCACGGTAGCTATAGTGAAGAGAAGTATGGCCTTCCTCGGTGCTTACAAAGAAGGATCGCATGGGTAGATAGCTCCGTATCCATTGAAACATCCGACCACCCACTCCTACCGCTGCGAGAGCAGAGAGGATGGCTTCATGCGTAACGTTGTCATACGCTCCTTTAACTTCGAGGAATAAGGATGCGCAGAGACGCTTACGGCATTACTCATGTTGAATGTAGGTCATCAGGTCGACGACGTTATCGATCGATGATCGACCGCGTCGGAAGCCCGACATGGCATCTGGGTAGGTGTTGTGGTACGCAGCATCAAGTTCTTCCATGGAGAATAGTACATCCATCCAAGAATCCCGTGAGGGTGGAACATTGTTGCAGTGCAGCGTTGCGCCTGGATTCGGAGGGCCTGTTATTCTTGCGCAGAAATCTTCGGCTACTTCAACTACACTGCGCCTTTGGTGGAGGGCTACGGATTTGAACGGGTAGCGCTGTTGAGGGTGCGTGTGAAGACCCCGAATTACACTCCAAACGCGTGACAAAGGCTTCCGTGGATCAAGTGTTTGGCAAAATGTCCTCCACTGTTGAGTTCTTAGTGCCTGAATTCTGCGCTGAATCTTCTTCTGTATGCGCCCAGCATCTCTTAGGTCTAGGCGCGACTTTGTGCGTCGGTATCTGCGCTCTGCCCTGCGCCGTTGTGATCGCAGTCGCTGCAATTCGAAGTCAAAATCGGTGTAGTTAGCGACAGGGTTAAAGGGGCAGGAGGCGTGCGCAAGCAGACTCCATAAGTAATTTAAAAACTGTCCAGTCAATGCGCTGCCTACACGTGGCTGGGGAAAATGTGGAATGGCCGGTAATAATCAGATAGGTTGGGATATGGTCGCTGCCATGGGTTTCTACATCCGAAAACCACCGGACGCTTTTGTTAAGGCACATTGAAACGAAAGTCAAGTCCAAGCAGCTCCTATAAGTCACCCCTCGTATATAGGTCGGGCTTCCGTCATTCAGGCACTGGAGGTCATGGTCAGAGGCGAAGGACACAAGCTGTCTTCCCCTAACGTCCATCCTAACGCCTCCCCACATGTTGTGATGAGCATTGAAGTCACCCATAATAACCCACGGAGCAGGTGTAGCTGCCATCAAACCACTCAACCTTCTGGCGTGGAAACGACTTGATGGCGCCAAGTACACCGCCAGCAGCGTAAACGTCAGGTCTCGGTTCTGCACTGTGAGGTAAACGAACTGATTGTCTTCGTTCGGAGGAACTGAATGTTGCACATATGTAAGTTCACGTCGAATGTAGACGGTGACTTTGCTGGATCTGTTGCACGTGGGTGATGAAAATGCCTCGTAACCGGATATTCGCAAAATTGCCGGGGTCTTCGGCTCACAAATCACAAGAATGGGGAAGTGATTCTCGGAGACGTAGTGGTGTAAATCGGAAATTCGGGACTTGAGCCCACGAGCATTCCATTGGAAAATGAAAGCTTGCTTGACTTACTTTTGAAAAGACAGGTCCGAAGGAGCCATGATGCCGTCTACTGTAGAGCCGCAAGAACTGGATGTAGCGCGTCCAGCACTTGAAGTGCGCTATTTGCTGCTGGCGTGCGTAGGCTGGAAAGCAGAGCACGCATGGCATTCATTAGTGTCGTGAGCATTGCAATCACTTGCATATTTGTGCCATGGCCTTGATCGTGCCTGTTGGCTGGATCAGTCGTAGGCGCTGCACAATGCCCTGAGTGCGCCAACACCCCTGACGCAGTAGGCGTAGAAGGCTTTGGCAGTGGTGGCCAAGTTTCATCTGAGGCAGCAGGTCCAGCCTCTCCAAGCGCCGGGCTCCCTTGAATTGGTACGGTTTTTGGTGGAGGCGGACAAGCTGCAGTTGGGTTTGGGGCATTATTGTCAAATGTGACTGATTTCTTTGACGACTATCGGTGGCGCGAACGACGTCATCGCACATTTTCGGCGGGTTGTTTGTGCGTAGAATGGTGTCGCACCATTTGCTTCAGTACCGCCCGATCAGGGGGGGGGGGGGGGGAGTGGTTACGCAACTCAGCTGCCATGACTCTTCCTCGAAAGACTGCGGAGTTGCGTAAGTAACCACCAGACGCACCTTGATTCGCAGCAGCTGCAGACGCGCGCTCCGCCGTCGTCGCGGCCTCTGCGCGCTGCCTATCCAGTGTCTCGCTGTGGACGAAGCAAGTGAGCCGGAGCCGACGTCCTCGAGAGTGGGTACCCGCAGACGTCTGGCCGAGTCTGATCACACGGTCGCCGTTGCTAACCGTGCTAGGGATTTAGCAGTCGATAGGGAACGTAAACGCGCTAAACGGCCAGCCGAAAGGAACGAAGGGCGGGAGCTTCGCCTGGCTCGGCGTCGAGCGAAAGTTTTCGAAGGAAGACAGCGACGGGCCTCGTTAGCAGCCGAGGCGGATACTGGCGATCCGCTGGAAGTGAGTTCTCGCAGTGCGGAGTGCACGACGGCCACGTGGTCCGTCTGTCTGTCACACCGTGCTTCGGCTAGGAAAACCTTGGTAAGGCACTTCTATTAGCCAATATAGCCGCTTGAGATGGGAAAATGGGGTACACCACAAGGCGCTGTGTTGTCCCCGCTTTTCTAATATTGCCATGGTGCACCTCCTTGCACAGCTGGCGGGTGTCGGCGGTGTTCAGCATGCACTGTACGCCGATAACATCACGTACCATCTTTGCTACTACGAGAAACATAGAAGAGATGGAGGAATGCCTGCAAGCAGCGGCGAGCATAGTAGACCATTGTGCTACGCACTGCAGCCTCCAGTGCTCTCCGTCTAAGTCTGAATTTGTGCATATTTGACATTCTCCGAAATGCAAAATCTCCGTTGAGCTTTCTCTCGCCAGCGGCCCCATCCGTGAAGCGCCGGAGCTCCGAACGCTCGGTCTCTACATTAATCAGCATCGCAAGACAGACACAACCTTTGCCAAAATCCGAAAAGTCGGCGACCAAGTGGGCCAAATGGTTCGCCGCGTTTCCAACAAGCGAGGAGGGTAGCGAAATAACAATGAGCTGCGGCTCGCCCATGCCTTCGTAACAAGTCGAGTACTGTACTCGACATCTTACCTCCGCTTATGGAAACCTGACGAAGATTTCTTGGAGGTTGTACTCCGCAAAATTTTGAAGAGTCCTCGACCTCCCAATCTCCACTTCCAATTCTCGACTAATCGCGTTGGAGGTGGTGAACACCTATCGGGAACTTCGCCAGGCGCTTCTCGTTAACCAATACACGCTTCTCGCTCAGACAGTATCCGGTCGCCGCCTCTTGGATCGGATACATATCAAACATGACCATCATACGATGGAACGGGTTCTAGTGCCCGAACTGTGGAGACGCGCCCTCTATATTCGACCCTTGCCGACTAAGATGAACAAGGAGGATCATACTGGCCGGCCGCCACTAAGGCTCAAAGAAACACGTCTTCTACGTCGACATTGCAGGCCCCTACCACTCCAGGGGGAAATGGTACACGGCTGCAGTCATACATGAGGAAAAACTGGTAGACGGCCTCTCGTTCAGAGCACCCAGCTCAACTCATGCGGAGAAGGTAGCGAGCGAACTCGCAGATTCCCATGCCGACTCCAAATTCATCCTCAGAGACTCTCGCGGAGCCTATCGAGTTTGGTTGGGTCACTACACTGGCTCACCAAATTCTTCCCCAACTCATCGCTCAATCATATGAGTCCCGCCACGAAGGCTTGCCAGGTAACGAAGCCGCCCATGAGGAAGCCCGCGCACTCACTTACCGGGCACCAGGCGCTTCTTGGGAGAGCCTTAACCCAGATCACAGCCCTCTTATTTCTTTTTAAGATTTTACAGAGCACTATCGCGCCGAACACCGGCGCTACCCGGTTCCTATGAAAGGACTGGGTAAAGCTGGCGAACGAACTCTCCTTCGGCTTTTTACAAACACCCTGCTGTATGCGGCGGTTCTCAAGCACTTTGACTCTTCTTCTGACTGCCGCTGCTCTTTCTCTGGGAAGGTGGCCAGCACCTTCCAGATGGTTTGGACATGCAAGCAAAATCCTATTCTCCCCCTCCCCCCATCACCCGTTCCCCTACCCGAGAGGACTGGGAGGCGGCTCTGCTCGGCTGCCAGCAACTATCAGCCCAACAGGCCCTGGTTTGGCGGACCTGCGCAGTGGTCAGGACCAACGGGGTCCCGGAATGAGGGACTCCGCCTTCTAGTGTATGGTGCGAGACCAACTAGGGGCCTCTCCCCGAGCACCTCTCCGTATATATAGATAAAGCAATTTTTATGCCGACATGACTTGGTACCCAGCAAAGTCCTAAGTTTTGTCCTTGAGCTACGGCTGTTGTTATGTTCTGTATGTGGCCGCCAAGCAGGGGGTTACTGCATTTCTAGAATGAAGGGCTGTGAGCACATTCAGTGAGTCTCTGCAAAAAATACTGTTTGCGAAGTTCTCGTTCACTACTTTTCCTATGGCTACACGGATGACGTAACATTGCGCAGTGAAGACGGAAGCGCACCGTGGAAGTCTTACTATTTTATTCCAATTTCCCTGTATAACCGCGCTTTCAACGTATGCATCTATTTTTGAACCATCAGTATGAAAAGCTGCGACAGTACTGTACTTTTCCTCAAGTGTGAAGAATTCTTGTAGTTTATGTTGTTGCGGAATTTGTTTTGTTACGGAACTGTGTAAGAGCGAAATCACAGATTTCAGGGAAATTGTGCCATGGCGGCAGTGAATCTCGCCCTCGGGCAATGTTTGGCAATATGTCTAGTATTCCAAGGTTCTGGCACATCTTTTCAAATCGCAAGAGTGGCCGAGTAGCTTACGGCTTTTTGCTGCAGAGTGTTCTAGAAAGGCATTTTGTAGCGATAGGGTAACATAGATGCTTATGCAGTGAACGGATTTTGATAAAGTATGAGCATGTGAGCACGGCTCCTCTATCTGTAAGCTATGTTTAATTGGCTTCTGCATGGAGACTGTTTATGGGTGATCTCGTGTACGCACCAGTGGAGAGACGCAAACTTAAATTATGTACTGGATGTAGCCGTTCAAGGTACAATGGTCTCTCTGACCCATACACTATACATCCGTAATATAGGGTAGAGCGTACTACTGAGCGGTATATTTGTGATAGACATGTCCTACCGACTCCCCAGTGTTTTCTCGACAGCACTTGAAATATGTTCAGGGATCGAGAAGCTTTCTTTTTAAACGCATTTATGTGAGGCAGGAAGGTGAGATTTCTGTCGCATGTAATACCTATATTTTTATGTTCTTTTATCACGGGTAAGTCTATTTCGTTCAGGTGTGGGGTGGGATCTATCTGCATGCCTCGTCTGAGTGAGAAAAGAATGGCCACCGATATCTTTGGAGAAAAACGGAAGCCATTTGGGTCTGCCCATATTGCCAGTTTATTTATTGTGAGTTGTATCTGTCGTTCGCATGTTGATGTATTCGAGGATGTGCAAGCTGTCTGCAGGTGATCTACATAGAATACTTAACGCACCTTGAGATGATTTTCTTCACAGAATTCATTTTTACAGTAAAGAGTGTGGTGCTCAAAATACATCTTTGAGGTACTCCATTTTCTTGGACAAAATTCTTTTAAAAGGGTGAGTTCAACATACTGGCGCGGATGCCCAGTGCAGCCAAGTCCTGAATAATCCCAAGCCTCCACGTTGTGTCATATGCCTTCTCTAAATGAAAGAAGACAACTAAAAGTGCTGTCTGTGTATAAAAGCCTCACGAACAGTGTTTTCAAGACGAACCAGGTGGTCGGGGGTGGAGCAAGCCCTTCTAAAACCGCATTGATGGAAATCCAGAAGCTCCCGGTCTTCTAACACGAATGTTTGTATGATATTCAATACACTTTCAAAGGATTTCGCTAGACAGCTAGTCAGAGCTATGGGCCTATAGCTGCAGGGATGGGTAGAGGGCTTCCCGGGTTTCAGTAATGGATCAATATTGACCATCTTCCAGGCTTCGGGAAGTCTCCGCGATACCCAAACTTCGTTAAAAAAATAAATGTGCCTCCACAGCAGGTTCAGAGAGAGGAGCTAACATTTGATAATGTATTTCATCTGTGCTAGGTGCAGTTTGCTTACCAGCGGACAGTAGTTTATTAATTTCTTGAATTGTAAGTTATTACAGGGTTCATTTGTGCCGCCACTTGTCGGCAGTATTAGTCTTTAAGCTGTGTTTTTGTATTTGAGGAATGATTCTGTGAATTGAAATGAACTGGAAACTGCAGAAAAATGTTCGCCTAAAATATCTGCCTATTCTAAATTTGTCTGTATGCCAGGGTTTGATAGAAACGGAACTGTGATTGGGGAATAGCTGCTATTTATCTTTTATACCATCTCCCACATTTGTTTTGACGTTATTGAGCTGTTTATTGAGGACCAGTAACCTTTGCATGAAGTTTTTCTGCATTACGGCGAATATATCGAGTATTTGATCTGACCTTTTTGAAATTAGTGATATTCTCCTGCGTTGGGTACGTACGGAAAATTCCAAAAAATTTGTTTTGTTTCTTTTTTGCGTCTCGGCATTCTTGTGTATACCAAATTTTAAGATTCTGCTTTACTACTCCACATGACCGAGGAATTTCGAGGCATGCAGCGGTAAAAATACAGTTTTTGATAGCCTTATTCAGTTCAGCTATGCTGAGATCATCTGAAACTAATATATCTAAGCTGGCCCTTTCTCTAAAAAAGTACCCAGTCGACCAAATGCAACTTCTACCGTCGTGGTTTCGTTGGGGTGACTTGCGGTAGGGATGTTAGGCTTATTAATACAGGGATGTGGTCGCTGCCGTATAGGTTATTACATCGCACTTAAAATTACAAAAGAGATAGTGAACTAAAAGAGAAAACTATGGAACTCATTTTTCCCGTGCACAGAGAGCAGTATCTATCTTTTGCCGGGGTTTAGGAGCAAACTTTATTACTTAAAATAAATCTATAATACGACCTCTTGCATCAGTGCGTGCACTTCCCGAAAAACCAGAGTTGGCATTAAAATCACCAGCTAGCAGATATGGCTCTGGCAGCTGTTCTAAAAGGGATTGTAAATCATGAAGCGTTACTCTTAGTTTAGGAGGGTAGATGTGTAGGCCAGTTGGTGAGACATGAAGGAACTAGACACCGCAGCGGACACGGGACAGAGAAAGAAGACGACACAGGGCGGTACTTGCAACTAAAATTTTATTTTAAACTTCATGGCTTTATAAAGAGAGAGGCACGTGTGATCCTACAATCAAGAAAAAAGGGGGAATGAAAAGCAACAGATAACAAGACCTAACTGACAACAATGCACATGAAAGATATGCGAGTCACAATCTACAGAAATCAGACTTTAAAACGTTATGCAATGCTCATCATGCGAGTCAGAATCTACAGATATCAGAAGTGTTAAAAACCGTCGACCGCATGTGGAGGCATGAAAACCACAAGACAAAGGAAGAAATGAACGTCAAAAGGAAGCAGCCCAACCTGTTACCTGTCAAGGAAACCTAGTTATTTTTAGAGAATGGAAACCGAAGGCGAACTAACGCATTCATCATTGGCCAAAAACATATTCCTGGAGGCAAGTGGGATTCTTCAACGCTTGGCTTCGAAATGTGTGCTTTGAAAGCTTTGGTCTTAGATCGTCTGGTTGGAGGCGATGGCAGGACTTTCGGCGCACAACGCAGCAGTCGACAGATTTCCTTTGGAACCGCTTGCGCCACCAGCTCCCAAGGAAAGGCAAAGGGAAAGAAGTGGGCGTTGTTCCAGTTACCTTCCTCGGCAACGTGAATGTTCCTGCAGAAGTGGGGGCCGTATTACAGCATGGCCCCAAGTACAGCTTGGAACCATCGGTGGACAAGTATGACCTTCTAGCGTCCGTGCACAGAGTGGCCAACAGGGCTCTGGCTGAGGAGAGGACACCCTGCCTTTTGGAAAGCGTCAAAAGTTTGCGAAAGAATTTCACCAAGAAGTCTGGTAGCTCAAAAGTTATACGTGAAGTTGCCTGCTACTTCCGGGAAAATGACCTCGCTCTTGTCCAGGCTTACAAGGAAGGTGGCTTCACCGTACTTCCGCAGAGCCTATTTCAACAAAAAGCCATCAGTGCCGTGAGTAAGAACTTTAAGCCTGTTTCTCAAAAAACTTCCAAAGTTAAGAGCAGGGCAGTGGCTCTTTTAGATAAACTCAACCTACAGAAGCTATACAAACAGGTGCTGGGATGTGATTTGAACGTTCTGAGCATCTTCACGGCAAAGACGCATAAAGATCTGTGCCCATTCAGGGCTATTGTTACAGAAAGAGGAAGCTGGCAGGCCCAAGTCAGCAAGTTCCTTAAAACACATTTGGGACAACTAAAGCCTGAAGATCCTTTCAAGATAGCTGGGTCTGACACCTTGGTTGCAGCATTGACTTATGGTGTTCCAAGTGCCAACTGTGCGTTCTCCGTCGACGTGGAAAAGTTGTTTTACTCGATTCCGCACGATGTACTTTTCAGTGCAGTAAGAGAACTGATAGACGTTGCCGGGGTTGTTGGATTCCAGAATACCTGTGGTGTGTCGCCTGATTCTTTTATGGAGCTGCTCGGTTTTTATCTTGATTCTACTTTTGTTTCCTTTGGCGAGAAATTGTATGTGCAGAAAAAAGGAATTTGTATAGGTTCCAGTGTCACGCCAGTGCTGTGTGAAATCTTTCTTGCGCGTCTAGGCCGAGTGCTCGAGCTCAAGCTAACCCAACCTTTCATAGCAAAGATCTTCAGATATGTAGACGACTTTTTAATTATTTTGAAACTTTCTTCTCATGACTCTGACAGAAGTAGCTAGCAAGATCTTAAGTGTATTCTCAAACTGTTCACAATTTCTCAAATTCACTCTAGAACTTCCACAAAACGGATCCATTCAGTTCCTGGATTTAAAGTTATCTTTTAACAGAATTGATCATTTGTGCTGGGCCTTCCAACCTAGGTCAAAGAAAGCATTGCTGCCTTTTGATTCCTCCCACTCCAAGGTGGTAAAACGGGGAATTGCCTCCTCCTATTTTAGATCCGCAGTTTTAAAATCATGCACTCATATGTTGAAGTCCAGTTTTTCCCTTCATGTAGAGCGGCTGGAAAAGGCAGGGTACCCGAGGTTTTTGTTAACCACGGTGGCTGAAACAGTCGCCATTAAGCTCCGTAAAAAGAAAAAAAGGAGTTGCTTCCCAAGAACCAGCCGGCCAGAAAAAAGTGGAAGTTATTCCCTACCTGCACAGGGTTTCACATAATCTCAAAAAGATTTCAGGCAAATATGGCATCGACATTGTATTTTCGGCACCCTGTAAGCTCTCTAGATATTGCAATCTAGTGGGAAAGGGGGACTCGATTCGAGGAACTTGCGGCAAGAAATATTTTGGAAGAAAATAAGCGTGTCGCATGTGTAACAGGGGTAATATACAAGATCCCCCTCAGTTGTGGGCGTTTTTATATTCGACAAACCGGTAGGTGCTTAAATGATCGCTTGAGAGAACATGCGCGTTCCTTAGGGGAGGCGGGGGGTTCGAATCTGCCTGTTCATTGCCGCAAGTGTCGGGGTTGTTGGCCTCAGTTCAGCCAGACCCTGATCGTTGGAAGAAGGAAGGGGCAGCTTGAGAGAGAGATTATGGAGGCCATTGCCATCTTGCGCTCGCAACCGGATGAACGCGTTAGTTCGCCTTCGGTTTCCATCCTCCAAAAAGAACTGGGTTTCCTTGACAGGTAACAGGTTGGGCTGCTTCCTTTTGACGTTCATTTCTTCCTTTGTCTTGTGGTTTTCATGCCTCCACATGCGGTCGACGTTTTTTAACACTTCTGATATCTGTAGATTGTGACTCGCATGATGAGCATTGCATAACGTTTTAAAGTCTGATTTCTGTAGATTGTGACTCGCATATCTTTCATGTGCATTGTTGTCAGTTAGGTCTTGTTATCTGTTGCTTTTCATTCTCCCTTTTTTCTTGATTGTAGGATCACACGTGCCTCTGTCTTCATAAAGCCATGAAGTTTCAAATAAAATTTTAGTTGCAAGTACCGCCCTGTGTCGTCTTCTTTCTCTGTCCCGTGTCCGCTGCGGTGTCCAGTTCCTTCATTACTCTTAGGTGTGGCTGAAGATATATGATACATATTGTGAGTATTTTAAAATGAAGGCTGGTGACTGCGACGGCTTCGTATTTGGTTTTATGTTTGATCTCGCGGGTTGCTACACAATTCTGGATGACAATAGCAACACCTCCAGACAGCTAGCTTGCTTGCTTTCGGTCACACCGAAAGACATTATACTTGTTTAAAATATTTTTTTTGTTTTGGACTTAAGTTGGTACCGTAAGCATAAAGCCAGCGGGGAAATTGTGTTTAAAAGTTCTTTTATGTCACCGTAGTTATTCATTAAATCCTCGGCAGTTCCACTGTATAAGGAACGGCATGTTTGACGGGCGTAGTTAAAACTTAGGATACCGGTTTTGGGGGTGCCATTACTGGGGTCTTTTTTCTTTTCCGCTCCAGGGAGCTGTGCCTCTGCTGCAGCAAAGGCGAGTTCTGAGTTATGTCCATCGCCTCAGTAGAGGCTGTGGACTTCCGCGGTGAACCCGCGGGTGTACGGTTTGTGGACTTCGCCCGACTGGGGGAAGCCTTGCGGGCGGCCGACTGAGAGGCCGGCTGCCACTTGTTCAGAGGTGGCAGGGCAGCCATCGCTGCGTCTGCCGGGGGCGGGTGTGGCCCTGCCTCAGGCTTTGCCTGGGCAGTGGCCGAAGCCTTGTGTGGTGTGCCGCCCCTGCGCACCACATCGGCGAAATTTGCTTTTTTTTTGCTGTGAACTGCAATGCTGAGGGGAGTATTTTTCTTGCTACTTCATAAGTTATGTTTTCCTTTGTCTTTATTGTTATTTTTCCTTCTCTCTCTTCCAGGTCGGACACTACCTCGAGTACGCGGGGTGATCTCCTTCGCAGTTCGCTCACAGTGGTGAGACATTGCAGTCTACAGATTCATGATTGTTTGACGAACATTTGGCACATTTTTGGCGGCCACGACAGGTCTGTGAGCCATAGCGAAATCTTTGACATTTGAAGCAGCGTCTGGGATTTGGGATGTAGAGATTTATATATTTTTTAAAGATATCCTATTTCTATGGTTAAGGGAAGTTGGCTGGAGGCAAAGGTCAGGACTATGTATTTTGTTGGTATTTCCTTGTCGTCTTTTCGGATTTTGATACGATGGAATTCGGTGGCGTCCTGGTCTTTCAGACCCTCCAACCTTTCTTCTTCAGAAAGGTTCAGGAAATAATGCTCAGATATCACCCCTTTTACTCAGTTTGGTGATCGCTGGGTAGTTACGGTTACACGAATGTCTCCGAAGGACACATAGGTTGGGAGTTTTTAGTAATGTGCTTTTTTTCGGATTTGGAGCAGGAGGTCGCCACTGGCTAAATTCGTCACCTTGAAGCCAAGGCCCAGCACGTCTGTGAGTGATTTGGAAACAACGAATGGAGACATTTTTCTGGCTGGTTACTCAGCATCTTCACTATGCACGACGTGATACATAGAGAAATATTATTTTGTTTTTGGAAACACTAGGCAGTTATGTCTTCGGTACGCACTCTCCAGAATGCGATCATTTTGTGAGGAAGGTGGAGCCATAAAGTGCGTTTAATGTTCGGTCATGATGTCAGCCGCCCATGGAGCCCAACGAGGGGACGGGACAGGAACTTGCAAGCAAGTCCTGCTAACGCCTGCTGTGCACGTCAAGTATGACCAAATATGGCACAACTCAGTGTAGTTGGTACTTAATCCTTTCCATCAGGAAGAAGGAAAAATAAATAAAAGAGGAGAAGACAGGCAAGTTTTGAGAAAGAAGATAGGAAAGTGAAAAATGAAGGGGTAGAAAGGAAAAGGCGACTGCCGATTTCCCCCGGTCGGGCCAGCCGGAGGTGCTGTCTACAGGAAGCTGGGGCCAAAGTGGTGTGTTACCCCTCCGCCGAGGGGCCTTAAAGGTTCAAACGCTCGGCATCGGCTCAACCACCAGGAGCCCCTTTTACCCGGACACGGCAATGCCACGCACGGCTAGGCGCGGGTGCTCGGGTCCGTGGTGATGAACTGTTCATCATCATCCCCTTGCGGGGATGTCCCTGGGGATGCTCGAGAAGCCGTGGTGTCGCCACGCACCAACACCTGCAAGCTGCAGACACCGCCCTGAGGGGAAATTTTGGCTTCTAGGAGCTTGGCGTTTTTGGTCACGTTGTCAGCGCACAACGTGTTCGTCCGGGTCCTGACAAGACCGCTGCCATCTCAGGTTTTCCACGCCCAACTGACAAATAAGCCGTTCGGTGGTTTTTGGGTCTGTGCTCGTATTAACGGCGCTTTGTTCAAAATTTCTCGCGAATCCCCGAAACGTTAAACTCACTAACTCGCGACGTCAAGCCCTTTGTGTGGGGAAGCGACCAAGAGGCTGCATTTGTCGAGCTTCGCAGCCGTCTACAGCGTACTCCGATACTCGCCCATTTCGATGAGCACGCTGCCACGGACATCCACACTGATGCCAGCAATGTTGGCCTTGGTGCGGTATTGATCCAGTGGCAAGATGGTGCCGAACGGGTCATCAATTATGCCAGCCGAACACTTACGCGCTCCGAGACCAATTATTCTACGACAGAGAAAGTGATATGGACCATTAGCAAGTTCCGACCGTACCTCTATGGGCGACCCCTTCGTGTGGTAAGCGACCGTCCCTAATTATGCTGGCTGGCGAGCATCAAAGACCCCTCAGAATGCTTGGCTAGATGGAGCTTACGCTTGAAAGAATACGACTTAACAGTAGTCTGCAAGTCGGGCCCTAAGCATCATGATTCGGACTGTTTGTCGTGCGCGCCTATCACAATCGGTCAAGAAGAACCCGCTGATGATTTTCTTTTCCTGGGCGCTGTTAGTACCACCAATACGGCGCAGCGTCAGCGGACGGACTCGGAGTTCACGCCGCTCATCGATTACCTCGAAGGCGTCGACGCTCGCATCCCATGTGCTCTTCGTCGTGGGCTCCACACCTTCACTTTACAGTCTGGTATTATCTACAAGCGCAACTTCGCCAGCAATAAATAAGCGTTCCTACTTGTCGTACCATCGCAGTTGCGGCCAGAGATTTTGAGCGCCTGTCACGATGACCCTCCGCCGGCCATCGCGGAGTAAGTCGTACACTCGTGTGGATTAAACAAAAGTATTATTGGCACAGGTTACTCCCATCTGTGCGATCCTACGTAAAAACATCCCGTGCCTGCCATTGTCGGATGTCTCCTGCGTTGAATCTAGACTAATTTCTTCACCCCCTCGATCCACCGAAGTCCCCTTTCACCAAGTGGGCATTGATCTCCATCGCCCTTTTCCGAACTCTTCATCTGGAAAGCGTTGGATCGTCGTTGCCACCGACGATCTGACACAGTACGCTGAGACCACGTGCCTTGTCAAAGGCACTGCTGCTGAAGTGGCGCAGTTCTTCGTTCACAATATTGTCCTACGTCATGGAGCCCCCGTCGTTGTCGTTATTGACCAGGGAACTGCTTTCGCTGCACGCTTAACCGAGTCCGTGATGACTCTAATGCAAACCAGCCATCGACGTGCTACGGCCTATCACACACAGACAAACGGGTTGGTATAGAGCGACTCAACCGCACACTAGCCGACATGCTTTCTATGTATGTTGACGTCAAGCATTGAACTGGAGCACCATTATGCCGTACGTAACGTTTGCGTACAACACCGCCCTACAGGAGACAACGCGTCTGACCCCCTTTCAGCTTGTCATCGGTCGGCAAGTGACCACTCGGTTGGATGCTATGTTGCCCGTTGACCCCCACTGCGACTCTAACGCTGACATCGCCGTAGACACCTTCATTCAGCTTGCTAAGGAAGCGCGGCAATTGGCACGCCTGCGAATTAACCGTCAACTGGAGACTGATCATTTTCCTTTCCAGTGCGCTGTTAGTACCACCCAAATAGCGCAGCTTCAGCGGGCGGACTCCGAGTTCGCGCGGCTCCTCGATTACCTCGAAGGCGTCGACGCTCGCATCCCGCGTGCTTTTCGTCGTGGGCTCCACACCTTCACTATACAATCTGGTGTTCTCTACAAGCGCAACTTTGCCAGCAACAAAGAAGCGTTCCTGCTTGTCGTACCATCACAACTGCGGCCAGAGTTTGAGTGCCTGTCGTGATGCACCCTCCGCCGGTCATCTCGGAATAAGTCGGCCCAGGATACCCGATCGGTGCGGGTCTACGGAAAAACATGCCGTGACTGCTAACGTCGGAAGTCAACTCCGTTGAAACCAGCCGAATTTCTTCACGCCGTCGATTCACCGAGGATTTCTTTTCACCAAGTGGGCATGGTCCTCCTTGGCCCTTTTCCGAAGTCTTCGTCTGGAAAGCATTGGCTCGTCGTTTGCCACCGACACCCTGTGTTCTGGCTTTTTCTATCTTGTGTAATATGTTTCTCAGTAACGGTTCGCTTGCATATCTGCAATGTATTGCCCTGGTCACGTTAAGCGAATCTGTGTAGATTATGCTGTTTTGGATGTTATTATTTATTATTCTGCCTACAGCTAGAGAGTAGTGTTGTGTTGGGTTTTATGGTTCATAGGCAACTAAGGCCATCTTGCGCCAAGCTTGAGGCACAGGAGAAATCTCTGGATAATTTTATAGAAATGTGAAAATTGTCGGTGGTGCAGAGTGCTTAAATGTTTTAAAATTACCTCACGATGATGACACTCCCAAAGGCATCTTCTACCTTGCCACACTTTCGATCTAGACGACGTTGTTGTTACCCTCAAAGAATGGCACATGCCCACAAAGAGGGATTGGCCAAGAATTGGGCGCTACGTTGTTGGCATTTGCGGTTTGCATCTCTGGCCTCCTTGTCTGGGGCTGGCACGCAGTTGGCGCCAGCAGAGCGCGCCGTTATAATGACGACCTCGGGTGCAACGCCACCCTCTCCCGTCGCTATATCGACGTCCGGGCTATATCGACGCATTTGATCGTTTTCTGTTTTATAATTGTTTATATTATTATCTAATCATTCTACAGTCATCAAACTTGGCGTGTCCCCACTATCTGATGCTACCATTGGCGTTATTCGTGGAAGAGAGCGTTACACCGGACGCGCGAGTTTAAGCCATTAAAGGCTTCCGCCTTAAAATCCTCTTCAGTGCACTGTTAAAGCTGTGCCTCACGTCGGGGGCCAAAAAATATTTGATTGTTGCTTCGGATGCGTGCTGGTTTGTGGACAAGGCTGAATAACGTCACTGCTGCTATTCGCATTCTGTCGAGAGTGCCTTTGTCTGAAGCTTTTGGAAGATGAAGACTTAAAGGGGCAATGAAACGTAGTATTCCAGCATGAACTGTTCGCCCCGCTAAATTACCCATATCTGAAAACCAAAAATGAACCTCCGTTAAATATAAACTGATACTGTGGGACAACTATTTATTACATGATTTTTTCCCCTTTCAGACAACAGCACTGTGTTCTGGCAACATTTCAGAACGCCCTTATCACAGTTTCGTGAACCAAAGTTTATTTTCGTGAAGATGTGTTTTTATTAGTCTTTAACACGATAGCGTTAAAGGCCACATTTCGCAGAAAATCTTGAGCCGGCATTGTCGGCGTTGTGAGCGAAAAATCATGTGCATGGCTCGGCAAGGTGGTCCTCAGAGAGCATCCTTGGAGGCAGATGGGCCGCCTATCTAGGTCGCGTGACCTTGTGGCGTCATTAAAACTTGACCACGGGGTAGTGAGCAAACAGCCCATTGTGGCAGGTGGAGGTTAGTGATTGGTCGTTCGGGAAGAGCGATCTAGGTCGCAGAAGGACCACCGCTGGGAGCCCCTGTCATCGCAGGGCAATGGCACGTCACTTAACCGCTGCACCACTGAGCCAGGAGGGGGGTGACGACTTACAGGGATCTATGAATGTAAAGTAGAGAATGACTTTCTGCATATATGGGCATTAACCCACGAGGCTATCGCGTCATACCCTAAAGGCGGAGCTTATATAGGTTCCTCCTCTACTTCTGCTTTGTGCACCTTGTCTTCGCAGCAGCGGCGACCCGGCACAAAAGGAAGTCCGATATCGATTCCGATAAGCGTGCACCCGCTACGCATTGTCTGCAACATGCTGCTCTTTGCTGCGCGTTTATGGTGGTATGTCGTAAAATTCAGCCGCTTCCAAAACCACATTAGTAGCAAAAGAAAGTATTTTCTTCGTTCAAAAATTTTGCAGCACTGCGTCGTATTAAAGATCCCTGGAGACGCGAGGATGTTTCAACGGGGTGTGTAATGTCGGCGAAGCCCAAATCGCTGGCAACATATGTTGCTGGATTACACATTCCATGGCGCACTGTGTGGGTTGTAGGAGAGTGGCTACTTTTCAACCGCGATGTTATCGCGCACGTGTGTTGCAGCGCGTCCCATGCTTGCCAAAGGCAAAGTGTGCCGTGAAGATTGTGACGAGTCGCTGAGCTGTGGAAGGACAAGTCCCCACAACTGCGCCATAGGCTCAATATTTTAATTTCAGGTTAGCAGTGAAGCGGCACAGATGCCCAGGAAACGTGGAAAAATGCCTCTAGTTTCCACGGCTGCCACAACGCTCTGCGCGGTGCTTAACGCTCATAATCACCGCGGGAATTTCGGGCGTTTGGTACATTCCATTGGTTTCCTACGGCCTTTGGAAGCAGGTTGCCTGTACGCAGAGAGAATTTTAGAAGTCAGCTTTTGCAGCCCCGCAGAAGATGCGGACAAGACAATCACAGCGTTCGCGCAGAATCTCGCCGAAGTCTTTAGCTACATGAAAATTACTTGTATGAATGCTTCCTTTCAGTTACGTGTTGGTTACCGCCTCTACCAACAGAGGACCCTAATTACTTATGTGCATCCAAGCTGGGCATACGGGAGTCACCCTCACAGCATGAATAAAGCTGGGAATAGTAACGGGCGTGGCAGCGTCGTCACTCTATGCATGCTTCCGAAGCCATTAAATGCTTTGATTGAAGGCGTACAACGGAGATATGTACACGTAAACATGTCTTCCGACTCTCACACTATGCAGCGCGCTGCCAAAAAACTGATTACGTGCGCTAAACGCGTCCGATTCCTCACGTCGGATTTCTAGTTAGTTCGTAACACTAGTGCGAGAAAACATATGTGTACAGGGAGGACACCAGGATTACAGTCGGCAGTCGACACTTGCGACTTCACGCTGCCTATGAATGGCTGCCACTGCTTTTCCGTCTGCCATGACCTTTTTATGCGCAGTAGGTGAGAGTAATTGGCGTGAGGCGCCGCGAGAGGGACAAGTATAGTGGGAAAAACACAAATGCATATCATTCCTATCTTATAAGCCAATCCCACAACCTTTAACAGTTGTCTCCCCAAAAAGCCGACCGTTGAATGATTGAACCCAAATTGTTCCACAAATAAACAAGAACCTCACAAGGTGTGCACTTTTCTCTAACATATTTTCAGGTGTTGCAGAATGATTATTCCTTTAGACGTCACTTTAATGTCAGAATGCAAATTTAAGAATAACAGATTATATAAAAAATATGTATTTTTTCTAATATAGTGCCTTCGTGCCACTATGAGTCACCCCGTAGTGACATTGAACCCAGCCGGAAGGATATCGTTCTTGGCAACGCCGACAGTTGGCCTCGAGGCCTCCACTGTCGGCTGTGGCTGTTCAAAAGTGGAAGTCTCTTTTCCATCGGGTGGCGCCACCGTGGGTGGCAACACGGTGAACTCGTCCGTGTAGGCGGTCGCCAAATCGGGAATCCCCGGCGTCGGGTAGAACTGGTCGTCGTCAACGGCCGTGCTCTCTTCGCCTGCGACGGCTGGCACGGGTGGCGGTTCGTACGCTGGCAGACCCGCGACCACCGCTGCATCCTCGTTCAACGACTGGCCCTGAGCGGGACCTGTCCTCAAGGCTGGCAACACGGGAGGAGACGGCACAGAAGCTGACATTAGCGAAACCAATGGACGCAGCTATGTTTACATTCATAAGATGATGATGATGAATTTTTATGGCTCAAGGGCATCTCAGGCCAAAGAGCGCCATCGCACAAGGTATTCTTCTTCTATACTCAAGATTGGGTCCAAGACCCATTTCCCAAGCATTACACCCTAAAGAAGCAGAGTACAAGGCAGGGGGAAGCTTGTACGCTTTGTATCACCGGTGGGGCACGGCTACGACCACCGCAGAACAAAGGTCTGTACGAATGACGGCCAACTTTAGTTCTATGCGACCTGCGGCCACTCTACTAACCTGACTATCTTCCGGCCTCGGATGCATTTAAGCCATGTAAGAGTACATAGTGTCACCCTCCCTCAGGCTATCATCACCATCGGCCTGACTACACGCACTGCACGGCAAAGGTCTCTCCCGTGTCTCTCCGATTAACCCTGTAATTTGCCAGCTGCGCCCACCCTATGCCTGCAAACTTCATCTGATCCGCTCACCTAATTTTCTGCCGGCCCCTGCTACGCTTGCCTTCTCTTGGAATCCACTCCGTTACCTTAAAAGACCAGCGGTTATCTTGCCTTCGCATTACAGGCCCTGCCCAAGCCCATTTCTTCCTCTTAATCTCGACTTGGATGGTATATTGACTACTTCTCCTTAATTATGACAAGCTCTGTGCGTGTAAATTTCTTCGCATATAATATGCTCCACGGCCATCGAACGCAGCGGACTCTTTAGAACATATACTTCAACCTAGCAGCAAACGGTTCATTTTTCGCTATCAACGTTTTCAGGAATTGTTAGCTTTCTCAAATTCGACAAGTACCAGAGGGCTTTAATACCCGTGCTACACGGGCGCTTCGAATGCCTTCCAACCGAATGTCATTCGGCTCGACTCCCGAACTTACGCTGCTACACGAAATTTTTCGACGGCATTCCGCTCAAATGCCATTCGAGTCGACGGAGCTCCGCGGAGATATTCCAGATTTTGGAATGCCTTCATAATGCGAACACAGCCCGAACCGACCAATAGGCGTTGCTGCCGCCATCGCTTCACCCCGCCCACAGCCGCATGACTGTTTTCGGCTCTCTGGCTGCTCATTTTGATACCCGCTGCTCGCTTTTTCCGGCTCTTTGCTTAGCAAATAGCTCGTGTTCTGTCTAAGTAAGTTCTTGAAGGTAATAGTACACCAATGAATATTTACCACATGGGCATGAAATTTCTCCAGCAGTGCGCCGAGGAGGACGGCTGCACTCATACTGTTGTTTACATCTCTGCGTACGAACAGCCAGCGCTAGTTTCCATTACATAAAACGCATTGTGATCTTTAGTTCTATTAAATAAGCTCATCTCTTTTGTGCCGGTTGTACCCGTGCTTGTTAACGCAGTGTGACAATCTGTGGGAGGAAACGCCGATACGATCGTTCCCCTAAGAAACACTTGAAAGCCGGGCTGCTGACATCGCGTACGACCGGCGCTTATCGCTAATTGTCCCGACTTCCTCCGACGCGATCAGTAGTTTATTTTAAACTGCTGTATTCAGAACTATGATTGGTGACCGTTCGCAGTAATTGAAATGGCATAAATTGTTATCCACAAAATAGCAACGGCGACGACTGCTGCTGGCCGTAAAGCAGTGCTCGGCGGTCTGGGTCACACCGGCGCTTCCCGTTCATCGTATGCGCGTCCTTAGATGTGAGCAATAATTGATTTCTGGTCACTGTTGTCAAAACTACACTCGTTGATCTTTTGCATTCGCTAAAACTTGTGAATTCGCTCTTCACAACCGCCGAATTCACAGACGTAACCCTGCGGACTCACTAGGCCTAGTCGTAGCGGAAGGGAAGGTAGTCGCCATCGATTAATATCAATTTGGCAAGCGCTTATAGTTGGTGAGTGTTCGAGTGCGCACGTGTGAAATGTACCCGTTAGTTTCGCTTTTTAACAATACGGATAAGGTAGAAGGACGAATATATTCACACCGTCGCCTCATCAGCGTGTTTTCGCTCAACCACCGGCCTGCCGAGGACATGCAGGCTGACCGTCCGCCGTTCGGATTCGTCGGTGTCGTTGGGCTCAAAAACTTGTCCCACTATACCATCATATATGCAGCGGTTTACTGTGACAGTGTCGTTGTCGCACTATAGTGCGACCACTGCCGCCGTCCTCATCGTACACTGAAAACGAGCTCAGGAAATTTCAAATGCGTTCGGAACGACAACGACAACGCCGACACCAGATTTTCTGGTGAACTGGAACGAGTGCGGCCTATCTATTTTTCGGGAGTAGGTATACCCATGAAATGCATTGTAGGAGAGGCACAGTGCACCTAAAATGGTTGGTTGATGCTCTTAGCCGCACATCGTTATGAGCCAGCGGCACAGGCTGCACAGCGTGCCTCTGTCTTTGGCCGCTTCTGATCTTGGGGCTGAACAGCTCGCATGTTCTCCCCGACTGCTTCGCGCATGGAAGAGCCTCCGCCATCTGCCACTTCCTTAGCTGCTCTTGTTGCTTTACGTGCTACTGCGTTTAGCCGCTTCTGCTTTCCGTGATGGGCAGCGAGCTCAGTCTTGTCTCGCTGCTTGACGCGCCACAGCACTTTGTTGGCCTTAGCAACGCGTTTCGCCGCCTTGACCACGATCTGAAATAAGTGTGCGACTAAGTAATGCTGGCATTGGTCTTCCTATCTCTTCACTTAACTGGCTCAATTTTACGGCCATGGAGGGAGCGCTACTGGCACCGTGCATTTGGATGCGGAGATCGAACGGGTGTGAGATGAAGTCGGGGCAAGGACACCTCGCGTGAAAGGTGACAGGATACGAAACTGAAAGTAACAGTCAGCGGCGGTGGCTCTGTTACCGTAACCACCGGTAAACGAAGCTGCCCTTCTTACACCTGCGCTGCTTGAATGCGGACTGGGGGAGATAATTCGCAGTTTTTTTTATTGTTGTTGTGACTACTATTCTGAGGGGAAAGTTTGAGTTTTCAGATCTGTTCGCTGTGGTTCAGGGGTGGTGTTCGGCTATATTGCCGGTAATGGAAGCTACACACATTTGACCGAGAAGAAAACGTATATAGAGCCCAGTGGTTTCCTTGTACCCACATCGTGTGGTTAGTTGTGCATCCCCAGTGTACCAAATTTGCAAGTGAAATGAATGCCGGTCCTCCCTGCACTGACATTTCGGACTTCCAACTACGCAACTACAGTGCAACTACACAGCTTCGAAGCAAACTCCCTAGGCTTTAAGTTTGGCGATGACTTTATCTCCGTGCGGGTATTAGTCGCGTGCGCGTGCGTCTAAAGGTTATCTAAAACTTCACCACTAAACATAACTTCGTGAAAGACGATGAACTCAAGTAGTACGCTTGGTTTCCTGTCCACAAGATAGCGCCAGTTTACTACAGGTCTAAGCCACATGCGAGGAAGCCACGTATTGCGATTAGCAGATTTTACTCGTCTTTGGCCCCTGCTTGAAGAGGCGAAAAATTGCCTCGAACTATCTGGTCGTCCGGTATTAAGTTTTACGATCGACGATTTTCAAAACGAAGAATGCAACGTGAATGTGAATGCTAGCAGATGAATATCAACAGCGAGGTATCATTGAACGACCAAGTTACAGAACGCGGGATGTGCGCGCATATGCTCGTTTATATTTTATTATCGCCCTCACCTGATTGCTATGAATGTTTTAAGAGCCAAATTACTGATTCCTTCCCGACAGTAACGAGCGCAAACTGTTCGTGTCGACAGCGTGGAACTGCAAGAATCGCAAAATTCCGCAGTGTTTTCCCTCCGGTTGCATGCAATCTTGAATAACGCCTCGAAGCAGGACATGGCAGTCCACAAACGCGTACCTCTCGTTGCGAAAGATATGTAGTAGGTCAAATGTTTAGGGGAACCCCCAAGGCGGAGTATATTTGTATTAAGGGAGTAATTACTCACTGGCATCCACCCAAGCAAAGCCGTAAGCCTACAACGGAAAGCTATAAAGCTTTCTCAGAAACTTCGTTATTAAAGAAAACTGGTCCTGGTCCGGGGTTCGAACCCGGGACCACCGCTTCACCGGAACAGTCGCTCTACCGACTGAGTTAAGCGGGACGGCAAGCTTATGGTAGGGCGAGAGCGAATTGATAAATAACTCGAAGTGGGAACGGTGTTGGACAAATGTCTAGGGGAATCCCCCAACACGTCCTGCTCCGGGCTATAATATTAATATTAATTGGTTTTGGGGGAAAGGAAGAGGCCAGTAACTGTCTCATATATCGTTGGACACCTGAACCGCACCGAAAGCGAAGGGACAAAGGAGGGAGCGAAAGAAGAATGAAAGAAATAGGTGCCGTAGTAGAGGCCTCCGGAATAATTTCGACCACCTGGGGATCTTTAACGTGTACTGACATCGCACAGCACACAGGCGCCTTAGCGTTTTTCGAACCCCGGACCAAGGCGAATTTTTCTTTACGTAGTTTCTGAGAAGGCTGTATAGCTTTCCTTTGTATCCGTATGGCTTCGCTCCGGTGGAAGTCAATGAGCAATTACTCCCTTATTAAGATATGCAGTAATGGGGAATGAATGAAAGTCCCTACCAGTCTCCGACACCGTCACCACGAAGAGGACGAAGACGACGACGACGACTGACAGCGCAGCCACGAGGACGTTGAGGTCCGAGATGGCGCGCTGGTGGCTGGTCTGCTCAGCCCTGAGGAAAGAGGTCGTAGCGCAGTCTGTTACGAACGCATGCTGCGGCTCAAAAAAAAAATGGCAGTGGTTTAACTTGGCGAAAAGCAAGCACGCTTGCCAAGCGTCTGAGGCTCGTCCATGGCAGATCCGCTACACTATCGCGACAGCCGTTCTATATATACCCACACGACCACATGGCTATGACGTGGTATCACATGGTCTTACTACACCCCCATCGAATGTCATCACGTGGTTTCTCATCACCCCACTAGATGTTCTTAAGGTCAAAGGTCACTCAATGTCAACGGTCAACTAAAGGTCATAGATGAAGGTCAGGAATCAAGCGTTCGACAACATTACTGTACCACATATGGTCATACACGGCTAACGTGGTTGGGCTGAAGGTTCTTAAAGGTCATTCTCCGGCCTACGCAACGGCTGCTTTACCTGGCATGGTGAAGTTTTTCGCTTCAAGAACTCTTTTATTGTCAAGTGTGGGCTTAAAGAGCTGAGGTCAACGTCATAGTGCCTTAACATGCCAAAAGATATGCTTACCAGTGTTCTGAAAAAAAAAAACCGGATACGTAGTTGTTAAGTTTTTCTCTGAAAGCACCGAAGCATTGAAGTTAAAGAAACATTCTTCCTGATCTGGGGTAAGCTGCCGTCATTGTTAGCATAGCTCGTAGAGCGACTGCGTCGGACAAGTGGTGGTCCACGATTTGAGCGAATCCTCATGAAAAATTCAGGCCTGTGCACTTGCTCTTTGAATCCATGTCTCTTGGCCATCATTACGAACGGAGGTCGAAGTAAAGCTTTTTATTGCAAAAATTCTGAAAATTGAAAAATTGTAAGACAGTGATATGGAAATATTTAAGGTAATGGCGAATTGTTTTGATATGTCGGAAAATCTTTCTTTTAAAGTGTTTCCACTGATCGCATCAAACAGTTATGACTTCCTTAGAAAATCACTGGGGAACGCTTTTCATGACAGCAGGAATATCAATGGAAAAAATATTCAAGACTGCTGTTGGGTGATCTGCGGATATCTTAATTGTTATAGTGAAATCTTACATTGTATTGGAAAATTGCGTTCATATACGGTTTCCAGATGAATAATGCTTTTGTCTGGAATTGCTGGGTATGGCACTCTGGGAAGAATTTCCAGTTAGCAGACGCGCAGGGTCAAAGAGGCCTCGGCGTGACGTCCTCCTCCTGAGTGTTGTCACGGCGGTTATTTAATCAACGGGAGAGCTTTCCTTTGTCGCCGGGGAAACCAGTTCGCCGAGCAGCAGCATTGGGGAGGCGGTTTCTAAGTTGCGCGGTCATCCAGGGCTAATTGCCTCGCTGAAGGAAATTATACCGGAGAGCTCAACTACAGCACCTCTTTCATAATCTCTTCTTTCACTAGGCTCGTTTATCCTTTCCCTTACGGCGTGGTTCAGATGTCCGCCGAGATACAACTATGTGAGACAGTTACTGCGTCATTGCTTTTCTTCAAAACTAATTTTTCCTCTGTGTGGCGGAGGCCAACTTTCCCACGGGTAAGGTGGTGGAACCCAAGTCTTCCTCTCCCTGCAGCGACTAACAACAGCGGCTGTCCGTTTCCATCTAAAAACGGCGCACAAGAAACACAAAAACACAGGGCGAACAAGAGCGCATTAGCAACTGACGCGTGGTCGAAGATAGACTTCTCACTGAGTTAGAATGCACCAGAAAATTCAGCACGTGTCACACAATTGGCACACAATAAGCATATGTAATAGCGAAAGCTGCATGACTGCACTCACGGTACGGCCATCAGATACCGAGGAACATGCGTTCTTTTTTCAGCAATAACACTGATGTAGAACTTTCAAGTCGTTACCTGCGGTGATTATATTCGATGCCGCCAATACCTCTCTATCAACTTTTTTCTTCCGCGCCCGATGATACTTGTCGCACCTGAGTTGGGCAACGTTTTTAGATGGATCATTACCAACTAGCCCAAATTTCTATTTTACTGGTCCCTTTCCATTTCCACGAAGCGTCGTGGTCCGAAGGTAGTGGCATTATTGGTCACGGTGCGTCCAATTTATTTTTATCAACGACCGATGCATCACGGGCACATTATTGATGGTGATGCATCTTCGCCTTTAACGGTCATTGCTGGGAGGCAGCAACAAATCGACATGGCAAGAGGAAGAGCGGACCATCTCCACCGAAACACCAGTGAGAGGACAGCGGTACGGCCTCCTGCGGTGGGTGGCTGCCCAGGTCATCACGAGTGACCATGTGACTGGGCACAGATCAAGTGCACAGATTCCCCAACTTGAAATCTCAGGATCTCTGACTCTTCTTAAGCGGGCTTACGGCCTGTGTAAAGAAACATTCAAAACTTTCAGATGTCTTCTTGCGTCTAAAGTACATTTTAAATATGTGAACTAGCCTCTCCTGGAAGCTGTCCATCATCTTCTCATTGCAACAGCAGTCCTCCGAGCCGGTGCCCGTGGCCATCGGCCTGGCTGAAAAGATAAACCCAGTAGAACCAAGGGCTCACATCTATCATCGAGCAGTCGGGGAAAGCACTTGTCAAGCCGATCGAGCTTTTCTGTGAGCCATATCGCCTCGGCACTGTGTTCGTTGTCTGAAATGTTCTAGGGCCAAGCACGAATCTTTGTTTGTGTAACGCCATTTGGTATATTCTGCAGGATGCCAACTGCTTAATCGAAGGACTCACAAGAGGAGCGGTCAAGTTTTCCGCAGCCAGTTGTTACCACCGGCGTTCTGCACATTGAAATTGTGCGAGAAAAATTGACAGCGAAAGAAACTCTTGCCAGGTTCCGTGGAACGCGCCACCAAGGAGCTGCTCCTGAGCGCATTGGAGCACTTGTCGGTCGACAGCGAAGATTTGGATGTTTGCTCCAACGCAAATCACCAGGACACAGTGACCACCAACGTCTTGTGGGCTGCCACGAGCATCTAACCAAAAAACTACGTCCAGATAAACAAAGAACTGCTGAATTCTAAGAAGGCCACCGCTCAGGAGAGAAAACTACAAACTCTCAACTAAACCACTAGCCAGATATCAATAACGGTGCTTAAATAAATGTATTCTCTGGGTATTCTTCTTGTGCCTGCCTCCTCTCTCTGGTGAAAGAAATAAAAGAAAAGCAACCATTGTACCATTGCTAGTATTAATTATTGCATCGCGAATTAAGGCGCACTGATCATTATAGAGCAAACGTCGCGAATTCGCCGACGCCTCGCATGGTGAACCTGCTTTTATGCGCGACACAAACGAGTGTAGCAAGTACTTCACCCAAAGTGCTAGGTGAAGGTACGTGACATCACGGATCGAGCGCGGAGGCCTGACGTTATTTACAAAGCTTTGGTTTGGTTTATGGGGTTTAACGTCCCAAAGCGACTAAGGCTATGAGGAACGCCGTAGTGAAGAGCTCCGGAAATTTCGACCAACTGTGGTTTTTTAACGTGCACTGACATCGCATGGTACACGACCCTCTAGAATTTCGCCTCCATCGAAATTCGACCACCGCGACCGGGATCGAACCCGCGACTTTAGGGTCATCAGCCGAGCGACATAACCTTTGAGCCACCGCGGCGGCTCTAGGAAGCTTTGGTTTGAGCTCCTAATATGAATTAATTTGTCTTTACGAAATTTCTCTGGTGTCTGTATAGCTTTTGTAGCCATATGGGTGTGCTTGGGCAGATGAATTCACTAGCAACTCGGCGAAAGATACTTATTATGTTTTCCCTTCAGATACTACAAGCAGTGGGAAAATTCGTCTTAGAACTCTAACGGAATTGCAACAACCATTTCACATTCAAGCGTAACTCATTACCTTCCAAACTTGTGTCCCCCGAAGGGTGGTTTCCGGCTGGAAGCTGAAATATTTATGCATCATGGGGAATCGCAGTTATTCCCTGAATAGATGAAATCAACAAGCAGATAAATCCTCAGGAGTAATTCTTTAACCGTGGCATGGTCCAGGAGGGTACGGTTTCTGCCGCTCTCGTAAGCACTGAGTTAATGACAGTTAGGCTTTCGTCGATCTTGAAGAGTAGCCTTGCACTAAATTGTCCGTTTCACTGTGGAGCTATATAGATATATCCTTTCCACAGTGTGCATCGGACACAATACAATGAACGTTTGGCATGCTGGCAAGCGGTAAATAAGAGTTCAACAGACTGATGTGCCTTTATATGCGTCGCACAGCACATGTTTGAAAACTTGCAACACAACGGCAGGCATATCTTTATCTTCCTGTTATTTTCGCAATGATTGCTCTGCAAGGAAGTTTCTCAGGAATAAACACAGGCGATTTGGCTGCCGTAACTTGACCGTTCGCTTGCTGTTCCACTGAAAATTATCTGCAGCTACACATGAACCTGCAGCGGTACTTGCTCTTGAAGTTGTGCTATGTCGTTATGTGGCAAGCAATTCTATTATGCCCACCACTTGGATATCCCAACGAAAGGTATGTCAGGAGCGATCGGCGAAGGGGGGTGGGGATGCAAGGCGGCAGATGACTGTACAGCTATCCCTTTTTATTGTCTACACCGAGGAAAAGCGGGCTATTTTAGTTTTCTTACAATAACGTCAGGTGGGCTACTTTTTGATCTGCTAGAAATGCTGCTGCCTGTGTTCGCAAAATTGCTTCATGCTGGTGTGGTCAAGAGAGCATAACGTACCTGATGACGATGTGCGAATGGCACTCGAGTTGACTGAAATCAAAGAGCAGAAGAGTATGTGGCAGGAATCGAAACGTATCATGCGCCGTTTGAGCGATCTTCTCGTGTGGTCCGCAAACGTAATATCATACATGAATCCAGCACATTCTTTGTAATTGTTTCCCTTTACTCGCAACTTTTATACAGAGCATAAAATCTTCAGGCATTGGTAATAATTAATCGAAAAGGTAGTAAATTCGCCCCTGTATCCCCATTAGTATTACACTTTATCGCAATTTTTGTTTAAAAACGAGGGTTAAAACTGGAGATATATTACTTTACTGATAGGGAACACTGTTGCGAATTTTAAGACAGTCGTGGCAAGCTTTGTGAGATGCGATAGAATCTATTCACTGCCACGCATTTGTAGACAATAGAGCACGCTATGGACTATCTACCGGAAATTAGCAGCTTACAAGTCTTGTCTGGTCGTACTCAGACACACAAAAACAGCATTGAGAGCTTACCAGAAGTCATCAGGGTTGTTTGACTTGACTCAGCTAAAGAATATTGATGGAAAGGACGGGAAACATTACCAAGAATTGAAGACAGTTTGCAAAAATTCCAAAAATTCCGAAACATTACCAAGAATTGAAGACAGTTTGCAAAAATTCCAAAAATTCCACGCGAAAACTAAGTGTACATCTACTTCAATATACACAGCTCACCAAGTGGTAATTTAGCCGCTTTAGTGCGCTTGCGTCATTTCAGAGCAAGGCATGACCTGAGCAGGCTTTACATTTTTTTAATTGTAAATTATAACACAGTTCAGACTGCATGAAACTTTATGGCGTCAACAATGCAATATATTTGTTCGCAAACGTGCTGACAAATCTAGCTAGGATCTTGCTGCTCCTAAATATCAAGATCGCTTGCTACTCTGTAAAAGCGCGCGACAAAAAAATTTGCTGCGGGGTAGGCGTTATAAAAGCCTACATCTGGAAGCAGCACGACTGATCTCTTTCGCCAAGGTGTATTTAGTACTCCGATAACAGTGACGTATGTGACTAAGCTTTTTTGTTTACGCCTTTTACGAATACTGATCTTTACGATCATCATAGGTACGCGCTTTCATTGCATATATAGAGGTGGACACAACACAAGATTTTTTTGCGCAGCCATAAGCCTTGTAAGTCTGTACGCCTTATTGACATGACCGATCGGCTGCTGTAAGCAAAATATTCCCCTCAGCATCAAAGACCACAACGGCCACCTCGATATCCGGTTCGTTATTGAAAGGAACGTGAACAGTAAACCGTTGAATACCGGAACGTGCAGCGCTAACCTTCACACTGTGCGAGCTCATTAAAAGTCCAACATGATCTCGACTGACAAGACGCATAACGACTTAATACTGACATAGATTGTAATAAGTACAGGCTGCAGCATTGCCAGCTTATGGCCTAGCACTAATCAACAGTGCCAACACCTGCGTGCTTGCAATGCTATGCACCGATAAGGCCGACCGTGGAAATGCATTCTCTATGAAGATACGGCAATGGTACACGTAATGGGTGCACACTTGGCGAAGGAACGAGAAAACTAAGCGAGACACTCACCCATCGCGGTGCACTTAGTTGATTCTTCTTTCTTTTTCCAATACTTCACCTGCGTTGCACGCTCGTGTCTTTTTACTCAGCCGCGACAAAGATTTACATTGATGGACTCAGTTTACAAGCGGTCACTTTTGCCTTAACCCATTTAACAAATGGCTGTACTGCAGTTCACTTTCACACGTAGGCTGATCATTTTACCGCGGTTCAGCCGGACATTTTGCCTTCAGTCGTCACTTTTATAGCACAGCAACTAATGCAAAGATTCGTGTGTTATCATCATCATCATCATCATCATCATCATCCTGACTACGCCCACTGCAGGGCAAAAGCCTTTTCCTTGTGTCTTCAATTAACCGTGTCCTTTGCCAGCTGTGGCCACCCTATCCTCGCAAACATTTTCATTTCACCCGCCCAGCTAACCTTGTGCCGCCCCCTGCTACGCTTGCCTCTTCTTGTAATCCACTTCTTTACACTTAAGGACCAGCGGTTGTCTTGCCTTAGTAATTATTATTAATTATGATCTTGCCTAATTTAGTATATCATGCTTGGCCAATGCAATATGCATCGCGATATTGTGTTCAAGTGTACCAGAACCGATATTACAAGTCTCCGATCTATATATCTCCTGAGGCTTCATTTCTGACGACATTTCACGCTCTGGAAGTGAGAAAACGAAAGTCAGGAGGTCGTGGTCAACTTGTAACAAAAATTGAGCCTTATGATAGACTATTCATGGGTTGGCACTTTATCTCGTGAAGTGGCCGGCACTCGGTGACGCCCGGCGACTTCCAAAGCCCAGCCCACCAGCTCTTTTTGCGCAGCTAAGTAGGAGCTGGACAACGCGACCTCCTATCTCTCGAGGTCAGTGGGTAGGCACTAAGTGATTGAAAATGCTTATTATGGATTTTATTTACGGCGACTGGTCGGACCCTCAGCCCAGGGATCCGCTAGGTTTGGCTGTCGTCTTGACACCACACACCAGCCGTATTTGAATCCCGGGGTTCTTACGTTGTTCAATTTGTTACCCTGTCTAGAGCCGGATTTTTTTGCCATTCCCATACCAAGTGGTAAAGGAAGGCAATCTCTCCACCGGAAATGCAGTGTCAGTCTATGTCGTCTGTGGCGCATATAAGCTAGTTTAGCTGGCCTTGTTTTGTTTCTTGGTTCTTGGTGAGCGAGGGGTCCGGTGGAGAGTACACCCTTCTAATTAATCTGTGATGCTGGAGAGCATCACTGTACCCTATCAGTGAACGCTATCATTGATCCTACCACTGGTTCATATGTGGCATCATTAGAACGTGTCCAGTAAAGTAAGGCGCCAGCTGCAGCCTTGAGCGCCTTCCTTACCTCCGTCTGAAGTTTCCGGGAAGTCATGATAATGAATGGCGCGTCAGTGTCTTGAGTTCTTAAAGGACGCTGAAAGCGTGTATGCACAGGAGTCCTCTGGTTTTCTGGAGTCTGCATGCACACTTTTGTGCTTAGCCAGTGTGACGTAGTGCAAGTCATGCACACGCGCCTAGCCGGACAGAAGCAGCCCCCGTTTCTGTTATCTAACCGCTTGCCTATATAACCGCTCGCCTTCTTCAATAAAGCGTCATTCATGCACCATGCTTCGTCGTGTCCACATGGTGTCAGAAGTGGCCGGTTAGCGATCGCGCAACGCAACCGGGCAACGTAACCGACGGCAGAAGCACGGCAATCCGGGAGGCCCGGGTAATTTCATCGGACCAGAGCCATGACAGACGCCGAGCAGCACCGCGCCCAGCCTGCCGCCCCCGTCACTTCGCTGCTGCCACCACCGAAGGCCCTGGATACAACGGGAGATGTCTGGCATAGCTGGGAAGCATGGAAGCAAGAGTTCGAGCTCTTCTCAACTGCAACCTACCTGGACCAACAACCGAAAGAGGTACAGGCAGCCACTTTTCTCATCAGTATTGGAGAAGACGCACGCAAAACGTACAGCACTTTCGTATTTGATGCTGGAGAGGATAAAAGCGACATTGCTGTACTGAAGCGAAAGTTTGAAGCGTTCTACAAACCAGCACTAAACCTAGCTTATCACGAGTTTCGATTTGGAAAGCGTGACCAGAAGGAAGACGAACATTTTAACGATTGGTTAACGGAGCTGCGTGTACTAGCAAAAAGCTGTGAATTCGGTGAGCTGGAAGAACGCATGCTAAGAAGCAGAATCATTCTGGGAATGAGAGACAAGAAGCTTCAAGAAACGCTTCTTTCTGAAAATGCTTCCTTGGCCAAAACTGTTGAAATGTGTCGAGCTCGGGAACACGGCAAAGAGCAAAGTGAAGAAATACACTCCAGCAAGAACTGTCAAGTGGACGTCAATGCGGTCCTCCAAATGAAAAGTCGCTGTAACAAATGTGCTCGTGTTCACAACGGTGAAACATGCCCTGCAAAGGGACGCACGTGCTTAAAATGTGGCAAAAGAAATCATTTTGCAGCTGCGTGCAAAACGAAGAGCGCTAACCTCTGCGTGAAAGAGAAAAAAGTGGCGTCACTGGAAGCGAATTCAGACGGACAGGCAGATAATTTCTGGTTGCAAACTTTATCGCCAAGCAGCAAGAAAGACGACCGCTGGACTGCAATCGTGAAAATAGAAGAAACGCCCGTTGCCTGCAAGCTTGATACAGGAGCCAATTGCTCGGTCATATCACGCAGCCAGCTGCAGAAGATAACTCAAAAGCAACCCGAAAACTGCGCTGTCGTGCTGAACACATTTTTTGGCTTTCAGAAAAAAGCAACGAAACGTAGTCACCTTCATGTGACCGGACCCGAGGGAACATTTGAAACGACATTCTTCGTAATGGAAGACGACATACCCGTGACTCTTAGCGGCTCAGTTGCCGAGAAGCTAGGCTTGATTCGCCGAATTGCTTCACTGGAGCACCAAGAGCTGTACGACGTAGTCAAGCCGTATGAAAACGTCTTCTCCGGATTAGGCGAGCTCAAGGGTGTCGTCTACCACTTGAAGCTCAAGCCAGGTTCCCAAGGAGTGGTCAAAGCAGCACGCCGGATTCCGTTCGCACTCGAGGACAGAGTAAAAGCGGAACTGGACCGCATGGAAGCAGCCGGAGTAGTTTCCAAGGTGACCGAGCCAACCGAGTGGTCCAGCCACATGGTTACCGTCATAAAGAACGACAAGGTACGCATATGTCTCGATCCATCTGATTTGAACAAAGCGCTGCTGAGGGAACATTATCCTATGCCAACGCTTGAAGACATTGCACCGTCTCTGTGTGGAGCACAATACTTTTCGACTTTGGATGCCGCTACGGGATTTTGGCAGATAAAACTGGATGAGGAAAGCTCCAGAATTTGCACAATGAGCACTCCGTACGGTCGTTACAGGTTCCTACGTATGCCTTTCGGCATTTCTTCGGCTCCCGAAATATTTCAGCGCGCCATGCACAAAGTATTAGAAGGTCTCACTGGCACAGCAGTCGTAATGGACGACATTCTAGTCTGGGGTCGCACTAAAGAAGAGCATGACGCAAATCTTGTCAATGTGCTGACAAGATGTCAGGAGCACAACTTGAAATTGAACAAAACAAAGTGTAACTTCTTGCAGGAATCCGTCAAGTACCTAGGCCACGTGTTGACGCGCGACGGGTTGAGCCTGGATCCAGGGAGACTGGAAGATATTTTCCACGTGCAGGCCCCTTGCAACCGGAAAGAGCTACAGACATTCTTGGGTATGGTGAACTTCGTTTCCCGCTTCATTCCTAATATGTCAACGCTCACAGCATCGCTCCGAGAACTTTTAAAAAAGAATGCTGCATGGGTTTGGGAAGACAGACATCAAAAAAGCTTTGAAGCACTGCGCGAAGCACTAGCAACGGCTCCCATATTGGCATATTACCAGAAGGGCAAACCAATCACCCTATCTGTAGACGCCAGCCAAAACGGAATTGGCGCTGTGATAATGCAGGATGGACACCCCTTGGCTTACTCATCTCGCTCGCTGACAGAAGCACAGCAAAGGTACGCGCAGATAGAGAAAGAGATGCTAGCAATCGTCCACGGCTGTGAAAAATTCAAGGACTACATTTTCGGGCAGCCAGAAGTCATTGTGGAATCTGATCACAAGCCGCTCGAAATGATTTTCAAGAAGCCATTATGCCAGTGCCCTCTCCGCCTGCAGCGTATGCGTCTAAACCTACAAAAATACCATATAAACGTCAAGTATACTCCGGGAAAACAACTGTTCATCGCTGACGCGTTATCACGTTTTCCTAATAAAGCACAGCTCGTAGAACATTGCGCGCATTTCCACGTTAACACTATCGCTTGTCTTCAAGCTTCAGACAGGCGCCTGGAGCAAGTTCTGCGGGAGACGGACCGTGACCCAAGCATGGTGAAACTTCGCCAGTATGCAAGCACAGCGTGGCCCATTGACAAGGCTGACGTCCCTACCGAGCTACGCAGCTACTGGAGCTTCCGCGACGAGCTGCATACTGATTCCGGCCTTGTGTTCCGGAGCAATCGCCTTATCATTCCTGCCAGACTGCGCAGTGAGGTACTGGCTTCTCTTCATGCCGCGCACACAGGAGCAGAAAAAATGAAGGCACGCGCCCGAACCGTTGTCTTCTGGCCAAGTATAAACAGCGATATTGAGGAAGTCGCTCAACGCTGTCAAACATGCCAAAAGTACAAATCAAGAAATGCGCGACTACCGCTGTTAAGTCACGAGATACCAACTCTGCCCTGGGAGTCAATAGGAGCTGATATTTGTCATCACAACGGTGCCGAGTACTTAGTCGTTGTTGACTTCTACTCTTTCTTTTTTGAAATCAGGCTTGTGCAAGCGCCGTCAGCCAACAAGGTTATTGCAGCATGCAATGACATCTTCGCAACACATGGCTTCCCAAGGCGACTTTGCACAGACAACGGACCACCCTTCAGTAGCCAACAGTTCAAGGATTACGCCGATAAGATTGGCCTGCAACACGTCCGGTCTAGTCCGTACTATCCCCGCTCGAATGGAATGGCAGAAAGAGCAGTACAGGAAGCTAAGAAGCTGTTAAGGCGGTTCCGTTTCGGTAGCACTGAGTTTTGTGCCGCATTGCTTGAGTGTCGAAATTCACCTCGGGACTCTTCTCTGAAGTCCCCTGTGCAGAGGCTCATGGGCCGACAGACAAGAACGCTGCTTCCTGTACCAACTAGCCACCTACAGCCACAAACAGTGCCACCCAAGACCGTGCGACGAAGGCTAGAAGACATCAGGAGCAAGCAACGCTGCTTCTACAACAGAGGTACACGGCCTCTTCCAGAGCTTCGCACTGGCTCGACCGCAACTATGTACAATGTGCCCTCAAGATCATGGTCCCCTGTCACGGTCGTACAGCGGGCTGAGACTCCTCGTGCCTACATCGTCAAAACGGAAGAGGGTCAACAGTTTCAGCGCACAAGAGAACACCTCAATCCGGCTCCTCCTCCCTCGTCTCCAGACCACAAGACTCCCGCCCCGCTGCCAGCTGTGGGAGTCCCAGACACTACAGGGACATCCGAATCTACACAACTCCGCAGGAGTGAACGGAAGCGCCAACCACCACGA
This sequence comes from Amblyomma americanum, assembly GCF_052857255.1. NCBI lineage: Eukaryota > Metazoa > Arthropoda > Arachnida > Ixodida > Ixodidae > Amblyomma > Amblyomma americanum. The sequence continues at coordinate 73,079,661 of NC_135507.1, forward strand.
AGATACCCGGCGCCTGAGTTCTGAAACTCTACTTGATTCGACGATTAAAAAAAAAAAAAAAAGAGAGAGGGGAGATGTGACGTAGTGCAAGTCATGCACACGCGCCTAGCCGGACAGAAGCAGCCCCCGTTTCTGTTATCTAACCGCTTGCCTATATAACCGCTCGCCTTCTTCAATAAAGCGTCATTCATGCACCATGCTTCGTCGTGTCCACAGCCAGATAATGAATCAGGAGGACATATATAGCTTTCTGCGGACTCCGAGAAGCGCCTTCTAATAGACACGAGTATAGTTTCTGACATAGCTTATCTTCGGCATTCTCTTCAGTATATAGCGTAGCCAAGATTATAAGGGCTCGAAGATAATGTTCGAACTTAAGCTCAGTGGCAGCAAGATAGAGAAGCTCTGATGGTTATAGAATTATGAAGATTTCAGCTTCTTGGAGTCGGCCTCAAAAAGAAAATTTATGTAGACAAAAATCTTCAATCTATAAAAAAGGTTCACAGCGTGCATAGAGTTGTAGAGCACACATAAACTCTGCATAACGCATATATTTCGCTTCTTACATCGGTGTGGAATAAATTGGCTTTGTCATCGTCATTATATGAAGCCTAAAACGACAAAATCATTTGTTTACATCGCCAGCCATTCACTCGCACAGATCATACTGCGTCTTTCTAGTTTGTGCCGTTGATACGGCACTGAGAACTATTAGCAGCATGCATAAACAAGCAGGACACACACTCGTCCTGTGCATAGAGAGAGAGACTCTTTAATGAAGAAACAGAGAATTTAGCCGGCGTTTCAATATCGCTGGCATGCTACTCTGCGTAGGGAGGGGAATTTGGGAGATAAAGACTGAAGGAGAGCAGCGTGGAAGAGGTGGAAAAAAAAGAAGATAAAATGCAGCCATGAAATGGGTACTAAGGATGCAGTGGCGAGTATTGATGTAACCTATGGAATGATGGAGTGCATAGTCCGACGAATGGGCTGACGAAGTTCACTGCAAGAAGGATGCATGAAGGTAACCTGCAAGTGAATTTAGAGCTTATCGAGATGTCCAATGTCTTTTAAATATGTAAAAAGAAAGTTCATTGCAAGTCTCTGTTGCCTGAAGCAGGCTAAGGGGCCTAAAACTTTGTTCATTGCTAGGGGCACTGGGCAGAGCTTCTGCATGCAATATTAATAGTACGCACGCTCGTTAGCATACGCAGGGCACTCAAGCAGGATATGTTCCACAGTTTCTATCGAAGCACAGTTGCCACAATGCGGACTGTTCATTTGTCCAAAACGGTGTCGCAGGCCATTTGTATATGCAGCATTCAGACGAAGTCGGTGATAAAGTGTTCGAGTTATCGAGGAATTCTGGGTGAGAGTCTTGATCTAGGATGTGGGTCGATTGAGTGAAGAAATTGGTACTGATGTGTCGGCAAACTCCAAAGCCGATACGTTTCTTCGTACGCAAAACTTTTAGCCATTTGGGACGCATAAGATTTCGTGAGAAAACTTCGAATGTATCTCTGATGTTGATGGCCCTTACGGGCCGCTTCATCTGCTTTTTCATTAGCCATAATGCCACAGTGAGCAGGTACCCATTGAAGTGTTATGCAGGGGCCTGCGGCAATAGCTAAATGATGGATATACCCAATGTCCAAGGAAACTGGCTGGTGATTCGTTTTCTTCAGCAGGTTGGCCAGGATCTGCAGAGATGCTTTTGAATCGGTGAAGATAACCCAACGGCCGGCGGTTCGGCGCAGGATGTAAGAAACAGCTTCCTTAATGCCGTGAAGCTCAACTGTTGTAGAGGAGGTCCTCCGCTGCAGCCGGTAAGAAAGGCATGGCCTGTTGAGGGCACATAAAGGCCACAAGAAGAAGTATCTTTAGTAGTCCAACCATCGGTGAAGATATGGGTGTGCTGCGTATATTCTTCAATTAAGTAGGCGAGAGTAGCTTGCAGAAGTGCTGCCTGTGGCATGCGGCTCTTTGCATTCACACCTGGAACAGACTTCTTCACCTTTAGAGGAGAGAGTGTCCATGGAGGAAAGGCCAGAGGTAGTAATTTCTGAGGCTGATTAATAGTAGGAAGGGGCAGGAGCTGCACTGCCTGGCCAAAGCTAGAGTTGCTGTGAGTTAGGTGGACACGGTGTAGGAAGTGCTTCTTCCCTTGCAGGACATGGCGGAGATGGGTACGCATAGTTTCCTGGGCGGCAATTACGTCTAGTGGGAGACATCCTGCCTCCGCTACTGTTCCTGATGCAGAGGAACCCTTTGGGAGGCCAAGACATATTCGCAGGCAGTTGTTCCGTGCGGCATTGAGAGTCTTATTGCTTGATGTAGATAATCTTTGAAGCACTGGTAGACAGTAGCGCAAGGCTCCTTCAACGTAGGCTTTTTCAAGCAGAAGCATTGATCGGCAGTTGCTACCCCACCTTGTTCCCACCATGAACCTGAACACTTGCGATGCTGCAGTAATCCTCGCACGGAGTTTTTTGATCTGAGGTGACCATGACAGATTATAGTCGATTACAACACCCAGGAATCGCTGAGATCGTACATATGGCAGCGATCGTCCGCCTAGGAGCAGCGGATATCGGGTCATCGTTTTTCTTGTAAACGCCATTGCAACACTCTTTTCTGGCGAGAGACGAAGACCTCTGGAAGCCAGGTACATCGAAATGTGCAATAGTGCTCTCTGAAGACGTTGCTGGGTAATATAGCGCGAACGTGACGCAGTCCAGATGCAGATATCATCAGCATAAATTGGTATGCGGACCCCTCGCGGAAGGTGTCTTCTTATGTGAATAAGGACAATATTGAACAGGAGAGGGCTGAGCACCGCTCCCTGTGGTACGCCCCTCTCCACTGCGTGAAAGCGTGCTGGACCGTTTGGAGTGGTAATAAAAATTTGTCGTTCTTTTAAATAATGCCCAATCCACTTGTATAGCCTTCCTCCAAGGCCAAGACTGCCAAAGGCTGCGAGAATTGCATGGTGAAAGACGGAGTCAAAAGCGGCCTTGATGTCTAGGAAAACGGCTGTTGGGATGTACCCAGCATGAAGGTACTCCTCAATTGATGAGACGAGGGCGATGATATTGTCAGTCGCAGACCTGTTTTGACGGAACCCGTTCATTTCTTGGGGGAACTCATTTCGGCTTTCTAGGAAACAAGTTATGCGCTTGCAGATCATGCGCTCCATGAGCTTACCTACGCAGCTCAGTAGGGCAATGGGCCGGAATGATGCGTAGCTTGTTGGCTGCTTACAGGGTTTCAAAACGGGCACGATTTTCGCCAGCTTCCATTCTGTGGGGACCTCACCAGCCATCCAGGAAGAATTGTAATACTCCAGGAGTCGAAGACGGGAGGTGTGGGGTAGCTTTGCAATGGCGTCATAGGTCACCTCATCATGACCCGGAGACGTGTGCCTGTTTGTCTCCGCGATAGCTGTGGACAGTTCTTCCATTGTGAAAGGCAGGTCTAACGCTGGCACTGCCACCTTTGGGATGCCTGTTTGACCATCTGCGGAGAGTGTCGAATGCCCTGACCCTGCCGACAGCAGCTTGCAGTATTCTTCTGAGACTTCTTTTATAGATTTTTGTTCGTGAAGGGAGAGTGCAGCGAAGGGGTGGAGTTGTTGAAGTGGCGTGCGCATACCTCTAACTATCCGCCAAATATTGGTTACTGGTTTGCGCACATCCAGCCTAGAACAAGTCACGCCACTTTTACCGACTGAGTTTATCCATGTAGCGTCGAATGTGACGTTGTGCCCGTCGGCATGCACGTAGGTCATTGAGGCTTTTTGTGCGCAGAGCTTTCCTTTCAGCTCGCCTGCGTATAGCGCAAAGCCTTTGGAATGTGTCATCATTTGAAGGTAGGTTATCATTTTTAGCTGTAAGTTGTGTACTCGCCCTCAGGCAATACGCAATTGTCGATGCTAATTCCTCACTGCGAGTTGCCGCAGTAACTCCTCTGCTTACAGCGTCCTTGTATGCGTCCCAGTCTGTAGATTTTATAAGGAATTTCTTTGGGTTCCTCTGCGCATGGAAAGCCGATATGAGGATTGGGTAATGGTCGCTTCCACGTGTCTCCAAATCAGTGCAACAGCGAAAGTTGCGGGCGAATGAACTTGTGACAAATGTCACGTCGATGCTGCTGGCAGTCGTCGGGCCTCGGAGGTAGGTGATGCTGCCGTCATTTAATGGCTGAACTGAATGCTTGGGGAGAAGTTTTGCAAGCTTGGCACCTCGGGCACATGTATGTGAGCTGCCCCAAATTTCATTATGAGCATTGAAGTCTCCGCAAATAATATGCGGAGAGGGCGTCCTTGCTATCAAGTCTTCAAGTCTCAAAGCATCAAATGGCGTGCCTGGCTCAAGATATACTCCAATCAGAGTGTACTGTTGTCCGGCAATAACTGTGACAGCGCATACATATTCATTGTCGCTGTGAGGCGGGACATCAACCGGTGAGGCCGGGATATTCTTGCGGAAGGCTATCAGCAATCTGCTGACGTTATCTGGTCGTTGTGAATGATGGAAATAGTATCCATTGAGTCGGAAAGTTTCCTCGACGCGTGATTCACAGATGACTATGAAGCGGAAGCGGTACGCTCGCACGAGCTGTCGGAAATCTGAGAGTTTAGAGAGTAGCCCGCGAGCGTTCCACTGGAAAATGGTGCATGTACGAAAGATGTTGTGGATTGTCAGCTGCGGTGAAGTTCTCGCTGTGGAAGCCAGGATTACTGAAGTGTGGTATTACGCCCCTGCGGAGCGTAGGAGACCGACACCAACGGCTCCATTACAAGGACAGCTTCTACTTCTGGGAGTCTTCCTGACGAGGGGTTTGCACGGATAAGAGCCTTGATGCCTGCAAACAGCATTGGAATCAGTAGGCATGTGACATCTTGTTCAGAGCTTCCGGTTTTGCTGCCTGCCGCTGATCTTCTTGTCATGTTGTGGCGCCCTAGGGTCAGAGCAAGCGACGCTGTTTGTCGGGTCTTGTGTAGTGCGTTGCAGTAGCTTTGATGAAGGAGAAGAACCAACGGACTTCCCACGCTTCTTTTTTACCGCATCTGCGTAGGTCTTGTCAGCTGCTCTGCCACGCTGTGTTGACTGATTCTCAGAAAGAGCTGCCGTAGTCGTGAAACCCACGTCGGGGTTAGGTGGTGGTTCATGGCGCTTAGAGGGTTTCCTTTGTGTTTGCACTGCCGTGCGAGCAACTGTGGCTGCTTTCTTTTTATAACACCCTCCATAGGAAGCAGGGTGTGGGCCACCGCAGTTAGCGCATTTAGGTTGCGCTCTCGAAGTGCATTCTTTGTGCGAGTGGGAGCCAGCACACACTTTGCAGCGCACGGGGCCGTTACAGTGTCTTGATATGTGGCCATGCCTCTGACATTTATAGCACTGAGTTGCTGCTCCGACGTATTCAGTTACAGGGTAACTACAGAACCCCAGCGTTACTCGTTTTGGTAGCGGCGCATCTCTTGTGAATTCCAATATAACTGTGCGACGGCGTATCGCTTTTATCTTTCCACCATCCTCAGGAGTGTAGGCGATTAGCCTCCTTGCTGAGAGGACACCTTGGTCGCGTAGATATTCCTGCAGATCTTCATCTGTGTAGGTGACAGGTACATCTTGTATTTTGCGATAGCTTTCCATGTAAGAGTATGGGACTCTGGCCTCTACAGCCACTCCAGATAGCTTAGTTACCGTGAGCAGACGGTTGGCGGCGGGCAGCGTCGATACTGTAACCCTCAGGCTCCCATCCTTGTGAATGCGATGGCTGAGGACTTTTTCTTGAGCCGATGCTACAACCGCCGAAGCCACAATGTTGGGGTTGGCTTTCCATAGGCTTCCTCCTTCCTCAGTGGGCCTGAAAACTACAGGAATACCGGTAGCTCTCTTTTTCTTGTACGATACAACTGTAAAGGATGCTTGGTCCATGTCCTCTGGATGGTCGGTCAGAGGCTCGTTGCTGGCTTGGTCGTCGCGCAGTCTCTTGCTTAGCGGGGCCTGGTCTGTAGCCGCAACTACAGGGGCCGCTGGACCCGCCGCTGGCGCTGCTGCCATCAGTGCAGCATGGAGTTCAGCTGGCGGTGATGTTCCGTGTCGGCGTTGATACGGCGCACAGCGCCGAGGAGGTCGCTTGACGTGCTTTTGCCGGCGGCCAGGGACCCCCAGGTCGTTGCACGTCGAGGACACACGCCAAAAAGACTGGAAAAAATCTGAAGTGAGAAAATAAAGCCGAAAATTACGGACCGGTGTCAGACAGCCGGCCCAATAATCGCCGTGTTCATCGCATCGTTCATTGGTTCAGAATACAATGGATTTGTCGCTTTGATTCGATTAAGCTTAAAATGGCATTATTCTAATGCCGCCCGTTCCCACAGACAGCAATATTTGTGACACACGTAACTGTTATTACTTTTACACTTGCAGCAGTGATGACAATATTCTGCCTAAACTTGTACAAACTAAGAGAAAGGGTTCTAAGCGATGCAAACCAGATGCATCACCGCCACCACCTGTCCCTTTTCAGTCCGCTATTCAAAAGCACAGTTCTGGAAATGAATGCGGGATGACTGAGCACTCCCCACCGTCTACACATGAGTTCATGTCAGTGCAGAACTGGCCGTCTCTGAGCTACACGGCAAAATGCAAAACACCGAAGACCCCTTGAAACGTAATTAGTGCATCTGTTTCCAGAAAATTGTGCCTGATAAGGCGTTATCTGACAACTGAAAAAATGGCAAGGGCCATGGTGTTTTGTGGGCGCTATTTACATCATTTTCTTTCCTGGCTAGAACGAGGAGGCACATTCTGGCCGCGAAAATCATAAAAAAATGCTCGACATTGTGCACGTTTGATCCAGATCTCAAGAGTTCAACGAAGAGAAACCTGGCCAACCCGGCCAACGAAGTGAAAAATAAGGGTGGGCATTTGATATCCACTCGAGCTTCGGTGGTTGGTGTATACTAACGCAGACGCAATCAGAAAATAAAGCCCAGAAGAGATAATATAAAATGCCATCAAAGAGGTGGGCATTATCACAGGGGCATTTGTCGCAAAATAAGGTACGTTCACAAAAGCTTGTTCCAAATCAGGGACTACAGTTTCGTGTAGACGATGAGCTGATGGCGTTATTCTTTTCCGTCTCCACCGATAACGCGCCCGTGACCATCTCCGTAGCGCGCTCCTCTTCCGGAGACGCCTCATGCTTCACGTTGTCGGCCTCCTTGAATACTTCGTCAGCACCTCCAAGACCAGAAGCACCCGCCTGCCTCGTGTCCGAACATGGATTTTCCTGGCGATCTTCGGCAAGATTGGCGCCGTTTTGCTTCCAGCTCTTGCGCCTGACAGTCTTTCACCAGAACTGGGCCACGCAAAGCCGACGGAGGCAGGACGCCTCTCGCAGCAACGACGTCCGGATGCTCACTGCCGAGGATTTGCAATCCGGACTCGCCCTTGCCGATATCGAAGACTTCGGCTGCACTTTCTTCATGCGATTCGTTGTCTTGGTTCGCTGTGATGACCGACGCGGGCTGCTCTGTGCACTTCCGGTCGTTGGTACAGGAGCATTGACGGCCGTGGATTGACCTACGGCTGAGTCGTCCTTCTCGAGTGTAGATGCACCGCAGTCAAGACCAAAGAATAATAATAATAATAATTGGTTTTGGGGAAAGGAAAAGGGCGCAGTATCTGACTCGTATATAGTTGGACACATGAACCGCGCCGTAAGAGAAGGCATAAAGGAGGGAGTGAAAGAAGAAAGGAAGAAAGAGGTGCCGTAGTGGAGAACTCCGGATTAATTTCTAAGCCCTCAGTCGGGTTTTCAGGTACGTGGATGTGGTCAGAAAGACATGACAGGTTGGTGGTGGAAATTGGTTTTTTAGGTAAGAAAATTGCGCAGCATCTGTCTCACTGCTCGGCGGACAACTGAAACGCGCCGTAATAGAAGGGATAAAGCAAGAACTGAGAGGAAAGGAAGAGGTGCCACAGTGGAAGGGTCCCGACTAATTTCGACCACCTGGGGATCTTTAACGTGCACTGACATCGCACAGCACACGGGCGCCTTAGCGTTTTTCCTCCATAAAGACGTAGCCGCCGCGGTCGGATTCGAACCCGAGAACTCGGGATCAGTAGCCGAGCGCTCTAACTTCTGAGCCACCGCGGCGGGTCAAGGCTAAAGAATAAAACATGTTTTCAGGCATAAGCGTCATCCGTCAAGATCACGTGGCTCGGTGCGTCGTTGAGAACCGCTGGAACTCCCTGACGTCCTCCATTCTCGTGCTCCATCACAGCAGCGGTGGTGGCCACCTCCCGTGACGGCAGCAGTACTGACTCGGGCACTGGCCCAATTTCCTCTGGTCCGTGGCCTGCAGGAACATCGGTAACATGGCTAGAGCCGGAGCTTTCTTCCTGTTTGAGACCTCCTTGCCAGTGCTGCATCTGCTTCCCTGCGCCAGCTTGACATTCTAGAAGAATTGACATTCTAGTTGGAGCAATTTGTCTTCACTGCACACGGCCTCCACATTGAGTGCAAGTAACGAACTGGAAGATTTCTTAAAGATTGGCTGCTATGGCGCAAATGAATCTGAAAATTTGGTTAATATATGAACTAATTAAAAGAAGAGAGCAGACCACATATACGAACGTATTGCACAGAAGTAAAAAAATCACCCGGCGCGGCTGCTTAGCGGCTATACGTTCGCTTGCTGAGCTGAATAGCGCGTGGTCTCGGCTGCGGCGTCCGCGTTTCCGCAGAGGTGAACTGCAAAAGATGCCCCTTTGCTGCACAAAGTCAGCTGATGTTAAAGAGCACCAGGCGGTCGAAATTATTTCGGAGCGCTCAATTGCGCACCTTTTGTACCTTCCTTATTTCACTCCCTCCTGTCTTCTCGACGTGATTGAGGTGTCCACCGTGAATCGACAGCACAAGCAAAGTCAACAAGAAAGGGGGAGCCTGACGGGGCTTAGCCAATGTTTCGACAAGAGGACTTGTCTTCGTCTGGGAGCCATCTCTCTACTGTAGACTTCCGCCCTCTCTACAACGGACACACAGCTACAGCGGCTACAGCTACAGCTACTGCGCTTGACCGCCGACGCGTTCGGCGGCTTGGCGCAATGTGACCACAATGGCGGAGACTTGGAGCATGTCTCTAATTCGCGCCGAGTGCGGCAGCCGCCACCGGCCCGGCCAGACCGGTGAGGCGCCCGTTGTTACGTCATGTGCCTTTTCGGAGCACCGCCAGGGCGAAATCGCAAGTTGGCGGCCAGTAAAACTGTCGCTTTAAAAGGGAAGATTATTGTACGGCCAGATCAGCAATCAATGTGTACAAAAAAAGGGTACGCGAGCAAACAATACGTATGGCCGAGGCCATTTGTTGCAGAACCAACTGGTGGCGGGCGTCAACACGCGAATTCAAGCTCCGTCCGGCGCAAGAGCGGACTGCAAATGGAGCCGATGCTTTCTTGATTAAGCACCGCTAGCTAATGCATTCAGCGCACAAAAAATGAGGGGTCCAGTAAGACGGTTCTGCTCAACAAATTCAACGTCTAAGTGGAACCCTTGCTTGCTTCCAACACTGATTGTGTACTGGCGGCGTTGCAATGAAGTTTTAATCAATGTCAAATTAGAATCTGAGATTTAGGCGAAGAGCAGATATTATTGTTACTCTTCATTCTGATTTACCCTGTTGACGATGAATAGCAAAACAAAAACTGCCGTGTGCTGTGCATTGAAAATTGGCCTTTGAAAAGTGGGCTGTTTGCGGAAAGGAAACGGAGCAGTAATTGTATCATCTCGGAGGACACCCACACCGCACCGTAAGGGAAAGGAGGAAAGTGGTAATGAAAGAAGAAATAAAGAGTTACCGTAGTAGAAGACTCAGGAATAATTTGGACCACCTTGTGGTGGTAGTGGTTTTATTAAAAATAATAGTAAAAAGGAAGGAAAAAATTTTTGCTAGCCCCGGCATCTGCCATCGATACTGAAGCACCTGAGCTGGGGCAGCGGAAATAAAGGACAGCAGGCAGAATGAAGAAATGAAATGAAAGAGGTGAGGGGACAGGAATAGAGGACAGGGGAGAAGTAATATCTACAAACTATTTACACAATAAGAAATGTGTCCAGGTTGTGCGCGTGATTAGTTCATTTTAGAGGAATTAAATCACACACGCGCACAGCACTGTGTTGGTTACAACTGGAGTGGGGCGTCCAGTTATTAATCGTTCAAGGTAGAACTCGCGGAGCGTTCGGTCACTGCGTGTAACTACCTGACGGAGAACAGACGGGACGTCAAGCCCGTGTGTTCGAGGAATGCGCAGAGGCTCACCAAAGTTCGCTCACGAGTGCGCGCACTGCCTTGCGGCCACAATAGCGTCTTGATGGAGTCTGGTAGTATGCCCTGCGCCCTATAGGCCGCGAGCATATCGCGACGAGCATCGGCGAACGCGGAGCAGCGAAGGAGCAGATGTTCTAGTGTTTCCACTGCACCGCATCCGTCACACACATCACTCGTCGCGATTCCGTGACGCACCCGTCGTTCCCCGGGCCACACGCAGCCAATGCGCGTGCGGAGGATCATTGCACGTTGTGTCCGTGTAAGTGCGCGACAGCCGGTGACACTGTCGATGCGCTCACCTCCCGCGATGCGTGGGTCGGGGTGCTGCTTTCGGAGATGGTCGTGGATGGCCGCACGCACATCCTCCAGCGCAAGGGGCAGGTCGCTGGCAGGTAGTTGGTGTGCAGCGGTCGCGAGGTCGTCAGCTTCTTCGTTGCCGGCGATGCCGCAGTGACCGGGCACCCACTGTGCACGCACGGCACAACCTCTCTGCGCGAAGCGCTCGATGCGCGAGCGAATTTCCCCGCACTAGTGGGGCACCGCGGCCGTTAGATTGCAGGCGGCTGACTGCTGATCTTTGACGCACACTGACATATCGCACAGCACACGAGCGCCTTTCCAGTTCCAGTTCCTGCTGCTCACCCTCGGCCCTCCGCCGCCCAGGAGTGCTCTGCTGTGCGACTCCCGCGCCGCCCTCAGCCGCCTGCAATTTAACGGCCGCGGTACCCCACTAGTACGGGAAATTCGCTCGCGCATCGAGCGCCTCGCGCAGAGAGGTTGTGCCGTGCGTGCACAGTGGGTGCCCGGTCACTGCGGCATCCCAGGCAACGAAGAAGCTGATGACCTCGCGACCGCTGCACACCAACTACCTGCCAGCGATCTGCCCCTTGGGCTGGAGGACGTGCGTGCGGCCATCCACGACCATCTCCGAAAGCAGCACGCCGACCCACGCATCGCGGGAGGTGAGCGCATCGACAGTGTCACCGGCTGTCGCGCACTTACACGGTCACAACGTGCAATTATCCTCCGCGCGCGCATTGGCTGCGTGTGGCTCTGGGAGCGACGGGTGCGTCACGGAGTCGCGACGAGTGATGTGTGTGACGGATGCGGTGCAGTGGAAACACTAGAACATCTGCTCCTTCACTGTGCCGCGTTCGCCGATGCTCGTCGCGATATGCTCGCGGTCTATAGGGCGCAGGGCATACTACCGAACTCCACCAAGACGCTCTTGTGGCCGCAGGGCAGTCCGCGCACTCGTGAGCGAACATTGGTGAGCCTCTGTGCATTCCTCGAACACATGGGCTTGACGTCCCGTCTGTTTTCCTTCAGGTAGTTACACGCAGTGACCGAACGCTCCGCGAGTTCTACCTTGAACGATTAATAACTGGACGCCCCACTCCAGTTGTAGCCAACACAGTGCTGTGCGCGTGTGTGATTTAATTCCTCTAAAATGAACTAATCACGCGCACAACCTGGACACATTTCTTACTGTTTAAATAGTTTGTACAAATCACTTCTCCCCCTATCCTTTCTTCCTGTCCCCTCACCTCTGTAATTTCATTTCTCCATTCTGCCTGCTATCGTTTATTTCCGCTGCCCCAGCTCAGGTGCTTCAGTACCCGTGGGAGATGCCGGGGCTAGCAAAAATCTTTTCCTTCCTTTTTACTATTATTTTAATAAACAACCACTACCACCACCACCGTGTGTTGTACAATGAAAATTGGGCTTTGAAAAGAGGGCTGTTTGAGGAAAGGAAGCGGAGCAGTAATTTTATCATCTAGGTGGACACCCAAACCGAACCGTAAGGGAAAGGAGGAGAGTGGTAGTGAACGAAGAAATAAAAGAGTTACCGTAGTAGAAGACTCCGGAATAATTTGGACCACCTGCGGATCTTTAACGTGCACTGACATATCGCTCAGCACACGAGCGCCTTTCCAGTTCCAGCTCGATCGAAACGCTGCCTAAGTCGACTGTATTTATCTCGGGTACTCTGGCGCAGCAGTCGAGTGCCCTTATCACTAAGAGGCCCAAGCTTCATGGACTTCACGGAATGCCAAATTCTTCGTCACCATCGCCTGATATTTACATTGTAAAACATTGTCTCTGCCTCTGACATCCTGTCATTAACTTTCACTTGTTAAGACGTGGATTTCTGCTTAATACCGTTTGAACTACGGAGCAATAGACTTATCGCGAAACTCCTCAATCGCTGTGTGAGTGAAATAATCCTGAACTTATCATGCTGAGGTTGGATTCTTTCACTGAAATCCGCATTCCTGCAAATCGGTGAACCCGAACGTAAATGCATGTAGCGAAGCTATGTGGTTCACCACGAATTCAAGGAAAATTTAATGGAAAATTTTGCAGCCGAGTTGAGTTGAGTTGAGTGGTTGTAAACTACCGGTGGGATTAGCCTTGCAGTTGCTGCCGGCAATTGATCCACCGTAGCGACACTTAAATAGAAATCACAGAAACACTGTCCGCAAAAACCCAAATAGACACTCCTGAGGTCACCATGTGGAGGCCAAATCCGTGTCCTGCAGGTAAAGTAAAAGAAGGCGAGAAGCATCCCTTCTACTCGACTGGCTCCTGCGCGGGAAAACAATGTCCTGAAGAGAACTGTGAGGAACTCCTGCACAAGACGCGAGAGGCCATCTTCCCCTGCGTGGCTTGTGTTCATCCAACAAAAATGCCTCGAAACTTAATTTCTTTAGGCGTGGCAAATTCACTGGTTGAGTGACTGTATTCAGCTCTTTAGAGTGTTACTCTGCTGAGGCAGGCAGTTCTAGAAATTACAGTGAAGACAACGCACCTCTTTTACTTCGAAATCTGTCTGATCTTGCCACGGAAGGAATGTGATAAGAAAAAATGCGTTTTGGATGCCGGACTTTTAGCCGAGCTAAAGCAATGAACAAAGGGCAGACAAAAGAAATAAATATGCACACGGCACACGAAATAAAATTTTCGTGAACATTCCGAGCGATAACTTCTCACGTACGTTCGGCGTGAGTGGCGCGAGTAGCGGCGAGGAGATGCCGTAAGTGTCCCATCATTATCCGAGCGTTTAAGTATGGGCAAATGCTCAAATTATTCCACATGTGAATCAAAATTTGTTTAACCGGGTTGTGGTCCTTATGAACGTAAGGATTAAACCATGCCGAATCGTAAAACAATTCCGAGTTCCACAAGTGTACGAACACCATTCCGTCCGTAATAACGCTCTGGGTTTTGGCGCTGGCAGTAATCATGAAGTTTTTTTTTTGTTCATAAAATCACTGCAACGTCTCCGTTGCTCCAAGGAGCGCGAAATTAGCGCTGAGCGCTGGAAATGCACTGCAGGTAATAAAATAGTTCAAGATCGATTTCCTATACCAAAGAGAGAGGGATAAGCTGAGCAAAAAAAATTTCTCGATACCAGAGTAGCACAGCTTGCATCAGCAAACATGCCATGATCATGCAAGCTACTCACCAAGGTAATCGTTGAAAAGTTTGAAGAATCTTAGACTTTCGTTGTCCAAAGAAGGTGGCTAGCCTTCCTAAGGGCGAAGCTTGTGCAATTCAGGAAAACACCAGAGGTTGGAACGCCGTCGCCAACAAAATGGCGTCGGCAACACTTCCACGCTCTTTTCAAGAAAGCCCTCTCCAGCGAACGACAGGTGGCCATCTACATATGCGAACTGCGAAGTGACGAAACAGCTTTAGAATATCTTACCGATTGGTTTGACAGAACCATGAATTAAGCCAAAGGGACATTAGCGTAAGCCTGTGGTAGCTTTATGGGATTCATTGTTCATCCAAGTGAACAAAAATCTCAAACGTAATTTTGCCTAAAGTATACATGTCAAGGTTTCTGGCTTATGGTTAATGAAGGTTTAATGTGCAAAAACTACTCAGGCTATTAGGGGCGCCGTTCTAAAGGGCTCCGAAAATTTTGACCACCTGTGGCTTTTTAACGTGCACTTATATCGCATAGTACACGGGCCTGAAGATTTCGCCTCCATCGAAATGCGACCGCCACGGCCGGGGTAGAATCCACGTCTTTCGGGTCAGCAGCCGAGTGCCATAACCACTCAGCTACTGCGGCGGCAAAGTGGATGGAGGTCCTTCGAAATATTTCAAAGTACGAATTTTTTATTCAATAGCCTCGGAAGGGCTGAGAATTTTACTTTTAGAAACGAAACATGAATGCATCTACTCAGGGCAGATAGTCGCTGATTATGAGCACGGGATCGAAATAACAGAAGAATAAAAGCCACTTATCAGGCACACTCCGGTCTTGAATAACACATTCCCAATACCCTTCAAGACGAAAGCATTAAACACTTTTATTTTGCCCGTACTTACCTGTGAAGCGATAACCTTGCCGATATTTACATAAAGCATTGGAAATAGGTTGCGGACAGCACAGCGGACTATATAAGTAACATAACAGATGCAACGTTAAGACACAGGAAGAGAGGAGAATTTGCCAGAGAAAAAAACTCGACTAAATGGCAGCGTATTTGAAATCAAGGACAAAATAATTGCAAGCAGATGTGATGTGAAGGCAAACAACCGATGGTCATAAGTGGTACCAGTGGTTCGTAGGAGGAAGCAAGCGAAACAGGTTGCATAAAATCAGGTGGGCAGATGAGATTAAGTAGTTTCCGGTCATAAGGTAGCCGAACCTGTTGAAGGACACGATTAGTTTCAGGGATACGGCAGAAGCAGTTGTTCGAATCTTTGATTAGTGAGGCTTATTTCCAACAGAGCGATGATTAGAAAGATAATACAGCGGACGCGGCCTGATATGGGACGCCAAGAAAAGCTTGTGCCATTCAGGAAAACTGCAGCGGTTTGAAGGCCTATTGGAATGCATTCGCTTTGACAGCACGTGATAATTGCGCCGTTTTAAAAAGACATCAGCTTCAAAATAACGTCAAAACTCTTCCGCACAGTTGTCAACAAATCCGTCTGCGGCGTATGATGTGTGGCCATCTGCATAGGTGAACTGCGAAGTGACGAAATAGTTTAGGAATATCTGGCTGATTGATGTGACATAACCATGAATTAAACCAAAGGGATATTAGCGTAACCCAGCGATAAATGTACGGAACAAAATTCACAGTTGCCATGAATCGAAAATGAATCGTATATCGGCATGTTTCGGCAATATCGAATATGGAACACAACATTCCTGCAGGGAAGGAAACAGGAGACAAAAGTTGAGTAATGCTCCAGATCTAGCTTTAATGTCTGAGTGTGCGTGTGCGTGTGCGTGTGTGTGTGTGTGTGTGTGTGTGTGTGTGTGTGTGTGTGTGTGTGTGTGTGTGTGTGTGTGTGTGTGTGTGTGTGTGTGTGTGTGTGTGTGTGTGTGTGTGTGTGTGTGTGTGTGTGTGTGTGTGTGTGTGTGTGTGTGTGTGTGTGTGTGTGTGTGTGTGTGTGTGTGTGTGTGTGTGTGTGTGTGTGTGTGTGTGTGTGTGTGTGTGTGTGTGTGTGTGTGTGTGTGTGTGTGTGTGTGTGCGCGTGCGCGTGCGTGCGTGCGTGCGTGTGCGTGTGTGTGTGGGGGGGGGACGCGAAATTCTGAGGACATGGGTTCGGATTCCACCGGCCGCTCGGCTGCTTTTTCTGCTGCTTTATAATTAATTTCCTTTAAGCGACAGATTCATGGCCGTATTATTCTCCCACCGTTAAGCGCTACAAACTATAAAATAGAAACATTCGCTTATGATTTCGGTCACTGGTTTCCTTCGTGTTTTTCATACGAGCCCCCTCCTTTCCCTTTGTTTATATATATATAGATGTATATATAGAGTTGCGAAATTTGACACCGCCAATGAACTCAATGAACGCCGTCGGCTCACTTGTTTTGTTCGGTTTTTGAGGGAAAGAAATGGCACAGTAATTATCTCACATATCTCGGTGCTGTTGCAAATGGGTTGCAAGCCCCAAGGGTAGCGTTGGCCTGGCGGCCTGGGGCAAAGCTGGAAACATCCGAAGGTCCCGGCAAAGGATGAGTCAACTGGCAACAGAACAACTTGTTTATTCCGGCTGCTCTTTGCGGTGGGACCCGAACCCACGCCCCCGAAGAGACTGGTGCCTAAAACCAGTCTCTTCGGGGGCGTGGGTTCGGGTCCCACCGCTGCCAACAGTTGTTGCAAATGGGTTGCAAGCCCCAAGGGTAGCGTTGGCCTGGCGGCCTGGGGCAAAGCTGGAAACATCCGAAGGTCCCGGCAAAGGATGGGTCGACTGGCAACAGAACAACTTGTTTATTCCGGCTGCTCTTTTGCGATGCCAGAATAAACAAGTTGTTCTGTTGCCAGTCGACTCATCCTTTGCCGGGAGCTTCGGATGTTTCCAGCTTTGCCCCAGGCCGCCAGGCGAACGCTACCCTTGGGGCTTGCAACCCATTTGCAACAGTGCACACCCGAGTCGCGTCCTAAAGGAAAGAATAAAAGAGGGCGGAAAAGAAGAAAGAGAAAACTGAAAATTGAAAGTTGGATTTTGAGGAAAGGCGCGGCGCTGCGCAGCGGCGGAACACCTGTGGCTCGGTGCTAATAGTGGCGCATGCGCAGTAGTGACTATGCAGCGAGCGCGAGAGAAACACGCGTGGCAGCGGCGAAAGGTAAGGCGACGGAGTCGGCGGCGGCCACCTGCGCAGCGCGTGACGTCACTCGTACTCCGACATATGCCGGCTCGCGCGAAGCGCGGTGTTGACTAGCGTAGTGTAGCTTTCCGCTTCAACAGGGTAGTTTATCTGCCCGCCAGACCAGCAGTGAAATGTCTACAAAAAAAGGTACATCGGAGCACATAATATATCTGGCCGAGACAATCAGTTAAAAAGCCAACTGGTGCCGAAGATCAACACGAGCTTTCACGCACCTGTTTACGCACAAACAAACAATAGGCGAATACCACAACGGAAAGCTCCCAACCGCACATGGAGCCGATGCTTGCTTCATTAGGTAACGCTATCTAATGCATTAAGCACACAAAATCTTAGTGGTCTGTAAGAGGCTTCTGCTCAACAAATTCAACGTATAATTGGATCCCTCCTTTGTTTCCAACGCTGAATGTGTACTGGCGGCGTAGCATCGAAGTTTAAATCAGTGCCATCATAGAATCTCAGATTTACGCGAAGAGGTGATAATATTGTTACTCTTCAATTTGTTTTACCCTGTTGACGACGAACAGCAAAAAAAACAGCCATCTGCTGTAAAATGAAAATATGCTTTTGAAAAATAGGCTGTTTGAGGAAAGGACACGGTGCAGTAATTGTCACATATCGGTGGACACCCCGACCACGCCGTAAGGGAAAGGAGGCAAGTGGTAGGGAAAGAAGAAATAAAAGAATTGCTGTAGTGGAGGGCTCCGGGAGAATTTAGACCACCTGTGGATATTTAACCTGCACTGACATCGCACAGCACAAGAGCGCCTTCGAGTTTAGGCTCCATCGAAATGCTGCATCAGCCGATTGGATTGATCCCAGGTACTCGGGCGCAGCACTCGCGCGCCCTTATCAATGAGGGGCTGAAGCTTCGTGGACTTGATGGACTGCAAAAGTATTCGTCATACTCGCCTCATATTCATATTCTAAAACATTGTGTCTGCCTCTGACATCCTCACATTAGCTTTCACTTGTTCAGACAGGTGTACTGCTGCTTAAACCATTTTAATTAAGGAGCATTGGACTTACACCGAAAATAGTCAGCCGCTACGTGAGCGAAATAATAATGACCTTTTCATGCGAAGGTTGCATTTAATCATTGAAACCTGCATTCTTGCAAATCGGTGAACCTGAACGTCTACAATGCATGTAGCGAAGCTGAGCTGTTCACCACGAATGCAATGAAAATTTTTTAATGGAAAATTTTGCAGCCGAGCACAAGATGCGAGATGCCATCTGCCCCTGCGTGGCTTGTGTACATTAAAAAAAAATAAAGCTTGAAACCTAATTCATTTTAGCATGGCAAATTCACTGGTTTTGGTGGCTTGTATTCAGCTGCTTGGAGTGTTACTCAGCTGAGGCTGGCAGTTAGGCGACTCTAGAAATTACAGTGAAGACAGTGCACCTCCTTCACTCTTCATGCTTCATAAATCAGTCTGATCTTGCCACGATAGGAATGCGATGAGACAAAATGCGTATTTGCTGCCATACTTTCAGCCGAGCAAAAGCACTGAACAAAGTGCAGACAGAGGACATAAAGATGCACACGGCACACGAAATGAAATTTTTGTGAACATTCCGAGCGATAACTTCTCAAGAACGTCCGGCGTGAGTGGAGCGGGCAGATTTCAAGAAGCTGCCGAAAGTGTCCCATCTTTATCCGAGCGTTTAAATAATAATAATAATAATAATAATAATAATAATAATAATAATAATAATAATAATAATAATAATAATAATAATAATAATAATAATAATAATTGGTTTTAGGGGAAATGAAATGGCGCAGTATCTCTCTCATATATCGTTGGACACCTGAACCGCGCCGTAAGGAAAAGATAATGGAGAGAGTGAAAAAAGAAAAGAAGAGGCGCCGTAGTTGAGGGCTCCGGAATAATTTCGACCACCTGGGGATCTTTCACGTCCACTGACATCGCACAGCACACGGGCGCCTTTGCGTTTCGCCTCCATCGAAACGCTGCCGCCGCAGTCGGGTTCTACCCCGGGTGCTGCGAATCAGTAGCCGAGCGCACTAACCACTGAGCCACGGCTTCGGATGGTCCCTGACCCAGGGAACCAGTTATGCACCCCTCCTTCCCTCAAAATCACTGGCGTCTACGACGTTGTCAACACCAACGCCAATGAACACAATAAACGCCAATATAGCATATTTAACATTTCAGTCGGAATATATTCATTCCCACTTTTAAGAAAGTTACCTCTTACTCATCACGTTTGCTACCCCCTGCCTTCGGCGTGAAATTTTCTAAGTTCGAGGAATTAAAGATGGCGGCTATGTTCGGGCGCGAATGATGACGTCAATACCCAATGTGGCGGACAGAAGTGAAACCACGTGATTATGGCGTCGTATTCGAAGGTCTCCGGTGGCAAAGTTTTGGAGTCTCAAATCGAAGATGGCGGCCAAATTCGGCTTCCAGTGGTGAAGTCATGATCCAGTATGGCAGATAGAGGCGGCCAAATTCGGCTTCCAATGGTGAAGGCATGATCCAGTATGGCAGATAGAACAGGAACCACGTGATTATGACGTCATGGGAACGAAATGGCCGCATAGTTTCGGTTTTTTAAATTGGAGATGGCGCCTTTCTGTGTGAAGTCAAAGCTAAGATGGCGGCCAATAACATTACTTCTGCTCGGCTAGGCGGGGTGCGTGCAGCCATATGTAAACAACCGCATCCCTCAGGAGCCCCTGAGATGCAAAGCGTACCTCTCTTTAATCTAATTCATATGAATTTTAGTAAATAAACAGGTAGCACTCGTTGCTTCAACGACTTCCAGATGGTCTGGAATATATGTCTGGTGATCATTCGATTGCAAGTGTAGAGCGACCTATGAGCAACGTCATGTACAGTTCCCGCGGCGTCTCAGCTAATGCTTTGCGCTTGCAATCCATAATGTGATAAGCGACGTGTGCAAAGTGACGTGTGCATGCTTGCTTGATATTAAATCTGTCCTCGCCCATGACGCCACTTTGATGGCCATTGCACGTGACAGCGAGAGATCTGCTCTCTAACAGAATTGTCATTAAGCCCACCTGTTAACTTTCTCATGCAATCTTTCGACGACTGCTTACAGCCGTCACTACGGCGTGTGCCATGCTCTCGCAGCAAAATTGAATAATATCACTGGGTTGAAAACTGTTATACATTTCTTGTAAACAAGCCATACTCTGTTCGCGGACGTCGCCCAGCAAACCAGCTTGTTCCTCCGTGGCCAGTTCGATGGTATAGACTTACAACTCCAGCAAAAGCCTGTAGCTGTTACTTCATTACACTAAACCCGAGCAGGTTATCAGATGAACACGCACGTTGTATTATGTGTACAGCGTGTACATGAGATTCTTTTCCACATTCTTCCCTTCAGGATACGGCTTTAATGTCTGCGGAATGTCTGAGTTGGAGTGCTCTTCCTTCGTCTTAATCCTACAGCTCGCCCTCTTGATTATTGCCTGTTTGAGTTTTTAAAGTATACTTAATTTAAACCACACGAGTGCATTTGAAAGTGAGCAGTAAGTACAAATAAGAAAAATGGACGCTACAATCACCGACAACAGACAGACACTAACTTTATTAACGCT
The DNA here is from genome assembly GCF_052857255.1 of Amblyomma americanum. NCBI lineage: Eukaryota > Metazoa > Arthropoda > Arachnida > Ixodida > Ixodidae > Amblyomma > Amblyomma americanum. Next base: position 73,100,241 of record NC_135507.1, read on the forward strand.
GCAGGTCAAGTAGGCCGGATGTCCAGGAGATTTCCCGTCTGGAGGACACAGTCAGCCCGTTACACGAGCCGAGCTTGAAGGCCCAGTTCCATGCTACGCAGCGCGATCTCCCACTGCTCCTCGGTAGCAATTATAAAGGCGATTGCAGGCACCTCAACTACTGCGTAGAGCAAGATCCTGTGAATGACAGAGCTTAGAGAAAATGAATGATAATTAGCTCAGCGAATCCACGATACCAAGCGAAAGCTACTGGCGTTTATTGTGTTCATTGGCGTTGGTGTTGACAACGTCGTAGACGCCAGTGATTTTGATGGAAGGAGGGGCGCATAACTGGTTCCCTGGGTCAGGGACCATCCGAAGCCGTGGCTCAGTGGTTAGTGCGCTCGGCTACTGATTCGCAGTAGCCGGGGTCTAACCCGACCGCGGCGGCAGCGTTTCGATGGAGGCGAAACGCAAAGGCGCCTGTGTGCTGTGCGATGTCAGTGGACGTTAAAGATCCCCAGGTGGTCGAAATTATTCCGGAGCCCTCAACTACGGCGCCTCTTCTTTTCTTTTTTCACTCTCTCCTTTATCTTTTCCTTACGGCGCGGTTCAGGTGTCCAACGATATATGAGAGAGATACTGCGCCATTTCATTTCCCCTAAAACCAATTATTATTATTATTATTATTATTATTATTATTATTATTATTATTATTATTATTATTATTATTAATATTATTTAAAACGCTCGGATAAAGATGTGACACTTTCGGCAGCTTCTCGAAATCTGCCCACTCCTCTCACGCCGGACGTTCTTGAGAAGTTATCGCTCGGAATGTTCACAAAAATTTCATTTCGTGTGCCGTGTGCATCTTTATGTCCTCTGTCTGCACTTTGTTCAGTGCTTTTGCTCGGCTGAAAGTATGGCAGAAAATACGCATTTTTTCTCATCGCATTAATATCGTGGCAAGATCAGACTGATTTATGAATCATGAAGAGTGAAGGAGGTGCACTGTCTTCACTGTAATTTCTAGAGTCGCCTAACTGCCAGCCTCAGCTGAGTAACACTCCAAGCAGCTGAATACAAGCCACCAAAACCAGTGATTTTGCCATGCTTAAATAAATTATGTTTCAAGCTTTATTTTTTTTAATGTACACAAGCCACCCAGGGGCAGATGGCATCTCGCATCTTGTGCTCGACTGCAAAATTTTAAATTAAAAAATTTTCATTGCATTCGTGGTGAACAGCTCAGCTTCGCTACATGCATTGTAGACGTTCAGGTTCACCGATTTGCAAGAATGCAGGTTTCAATGATTGAATGCAACCTTCGCATGAAAAGGTCATTATTATTTCGCTCACGTAGCGGCTGACTATTTTCGCTGTAAGTCCAATGCTCCTTAATTAAAATGGTTTAAGCAGCAATACACCTCTCTGAACAAGTGAAAGCTAATGTGAGGATGTCAGAGGCAGACACAATGTTTTAGAATGTGAATATGAGGCGAGTATGACGAATACTTTTGCAGTCCATCAAGTCCACGAAGCTTCAGCCCCTCATTGATAAGGGCGCGCGAGTGCTGCGCCCGAGTACCTGGGATCAATCCAATCGGCTGATGCAGCATTTCGATGGAGCCTAAACTCGAAGGCGCTCGTGTGCTGTGCGATGTCAGTGCAGGTTAAATATCCACAGGTGGTCTAAATTCTCCCGGAGCCCTCCACTACGGCAATTCTTTTATTTCTTCTTTCCCTACCACTTGCCTCCTTTCCCTTACGGCGTGGTCGGGGTGTCCACCGATGTGACAATTACTGCACCGTGTCCTTTCCTCAAACAGCCTATTTTTCAGAAGCATATTTTCATTGTACAGCAGATGGCTGTTTTTTTTGCTGTTCGTCGTCAACAGGGTAAAACAAATTGAAGAGTAACAATATTATCACCTCTTCGCGTAAATCTGAGATTCTATGATGGCACTGATTTAAACTTCGATGCTACGCCGCCAGTACACATTCAGCGTTGGAAACAAAGGAGGGATCCAATTATACGTTGAATTTGTTGAGCAGAAGCCTCTTACAGACCACTAAGATTTTGTGTGCTTAATGCATTAGATAGCGTTACCTAATGAAGCAAGCATCGGCTCCATGTGCGGTTGGGAGCTTTCCGTTGTGGTATAAGGCTATTGTTTGTTTGTGCGTAAACACGAGCGTGAAAGCTCGTGTTGATCTTCGGCACCAGTTGGCTTTTTAACTGATTGTCTCGGCCAGATATATTATGTGCTCCGATGTACCCTTTTTTGTAAACATTTCACTGCTGGTCCGGCGGGCAGATAAACTCCCCTGTTGAAGCGGAAAGCTACACTACGCTAGTCAACACCGCGCTTCGCGCGAGCCGGCATATGTCGGAGCACGAGTGACGTCACACGCTGCGCAGGTGGCCGCAGCCGACTCCGTCGCCTTACCTTACACCGCTGTCACGCGTGTTTCTCTCGCGCTCGCTGCATAGTCACTACTGCGCATGCGCCACTATTAGCACCGAGCCACAGGTGTTCCGCCGCTGCGCAGCGCCGCGCCGTTCCTCAAAATCCAACTTTCAATTTTCAGTTTTCTCTTTCTTCTTTTCCTCCCTCTTTTATCCCTTCCTTTGGGACGCGACTCGGGTGTGCACCGAGATATGTGAGATAATTACTGTGCCATTTCCTTCCCTCAAAAACCGAACAAAACAAGTGAGCCGACGGCGTTCATAGAGTTCATTGGCGGTGTCAAATTTTCAAAGGCCGTTCATTTTCACGAAAGGAAAGGCGCACAACCGGCTCCGTGGGCCGGTGGAGACCACCGCCACATGTATCGAAGCACGAATGAGGCGTCCGCACATCCAGGGAGCCAGTTATGGGCCCTCCCTTCCTCAGATTGGACGAAATTCAGGCAAAATTTTAACTCACTTGATAATACACCCATTTCCGCGCAAGGCTACACAGCATGGTCCCAACAGCTGCTGGCACACCTTTCCTCGCATGAAACACACATCCAGCTCTCAGAGGCGGTCACGGACGTGGATAACCACCTTCTACACCTCTGGGAAGCCCGTCGCAGCCTCGTCCGCCGTTGGCGACGCCAGAAACACAACAGAAAGCTTAAAGCTCGAATTGCCGAGCTTACCCAGAAAGCGGCAGAGTACGCGGCCCAACTCGCCGACTCCAACTGGGTAGATAGATGCAACACGGCCGCGCGACAAATGTCCAGCCGAAACACTTGGCGTCTCTTTCGAGCCCTACTCGACCCAACCCAAACACGAACCGAAACACAAAAACATTTGCAGCGAGCCATGCACCATTTTCCTGGCAACACGACTCAACTGGCACAGAAACTTCGGGACCAGTATCGGTGTACAGCCCAAGACCCCCGTGGATCTGCGTACTCTTATGCAGGCAGAGAGAACACGGAGCTGGATTAACCTTTCCAGCTCCATGATCTGCGGGCGGCTCTCGCCAAAATGAAACGGGGCACTGCGCCAGGACGGGATAAGGTCACCGTCAAGCTTTTGACGAACCTGCCCGACTTGGCATACCAGTCCCTCCTGGAATACGTCAATGCGATTTGGCGCGGGGACACCCCCTGCCAATCGAATGGGAAAACGGCTTTGGTGACTTTTATTCCTAAAGCTGGCAAACCAATTGACACAGATAACCTCCGCCCCATCTATCTCACCTCATGTGTGGGCAAACTAATGGAGACGATGGTGCGGGATCGGTTATTCTACATATCTTGAACACAAACAAGTCTTTGCGAGCACCATGTTCGGATTCCGCCCACACAGATCCGCACAGGATGTCCTCCTGCAACTCAATCGGGAAGTCCTTGACCCCCCTCGAATGCCCCCATAATGACCGGGTAGTACTCGCCCTGGATCATAAAGGGGCATTTGACAATGTAACACATGAGATCATACTCACTAACCTAAGTCACACCGACTGTGGCCTCAACACATTCCAATACATAAGCCAATTTTTAATGGATCGTCAATCCTACATTCGAATTCAAGATAGAGACCATGGTCCTTACCTACTCGGCACGCGGGGAACCCCCTCAAGGCGCGGTACTTTCCCCCGCTGCTCTTTAATCTGGCCATGATGCACCTGCCGGCCCAGCTGAGTGGTGCCGCCGGCGTGCAGCACGCCCCTGTACGCCGATGACATCACTCTGTGGGCCACACAGGGCAGCACAGGAGACATTGAAACCAGCCTGCAAACAGCGGCGACGATAGTTGACCGCTACGCCCGCCGCTGCGGTCTTCAATTTTCCCCTCAAAAATCGGAATTTGTGCACCTCCCGCCCCTCACAGAAGTGCACAACTAAAATATCTCTCTCTCTTGAGAGCGGTCCCATACGCGAAAGTGATGAGATACGGGTACTCGGACTCTACATCCACAAACACAGGCGGCCAGGACACTACATTGGCCAAACTCCGTAAGGTGGGGGACCAGGTGGGCCGCAAGGTCCGCCGGGTTTCCAACAAACGCGGAGGGTTACGAAGTAAGGATGCCTTGCGGCTGGCAAACGCCTTCGTAACTAGTCGAATTCTCTATTCGACTCATTATCTCCACCTACGGAAACAAGAGGAGGACGCCCTTGAGGTCATCCTTGCCAAAATGGTTAAACGTGCTCTTGACCTCCCCATCACTACTTCAACAGCCGGCTTATGGCTCTTGGGGTGGTGAACACTTTCCGGGAGCTCCGGGAGGCGCACCTTACAAACCAGTACACGCGCCTGTCGCTAACGGAGTCGGGTCGCCGCCTTCTTGCTCGACTCCATATCCAACACACCCCTCCAATGGAAGACATGTTTCGCATCCCGGAACTGTGGAGACGTGCCCTCCACGTGCGGCCTCTTCCAGCAAACATGTCACACGAAGACCATAATGGTCGGCGCCTGGCACGAGCGGAAGCGCTAGCCCGATAATATGGCAACAAAACAGGTGTCTACTACGTGGACGCCTCCGCTACGTGGACGCCTCCGGCCCTCACCACGGGGGATGGTACACGGCCGCGGTAGTTCACAACAGCAACACAGTTAACGGCCTAACTTTCAGAGCCCGCAGTGTAACACAAGCAGAAGAGGTCGCGATTGCTCTCGCGGCCTCACATTCCAATTCAAAATACATAATCACCGACTCGCGAGGGGCCTGTCGGAAAGTCGAACAAGGCTGCACTCCCTTCCTAGCCTATCGAATATACCAAAATTGCATACGGGATACGGACCCCGCACACCGTTACCTCATATGGGCCCCTGCTCATCAGGGGTTGGCAGGAAACGAGGCAGCAGACGCAGCCGCCCGCGCGCTCTCTCACCGGGCTGTTTTCTCCTCCCCATCCGATCAGGAACCCGATTTTAATCCGGTCTATACATTCAAAGATATTACAACATATTATCAAAATTGTCATCGCCTTTACCCTAGTCCATGTAAAGGCCTGAAGAAGGCGGATGAGCGGCTCCTTCTCCGCCTTCTCACCAATACATTGCTGTGCCCGGCTGCGCTAAAACATTTTGACCCCTCCTTTAGTGGCAGCTGCCCACACTGTAGCGCAGTGTCCTCTGACACCTATCACATGGTTTGGGCCTGCCCCTCCAACCCCGCTATTCCCCCCATCCCCAACCCAACCCGGGAGGACTGGGAGGCGACCCTGCTCGGCTGCCACGACTTACAGGCCCAACAAGCCTTAGTCGGGCGCGCCCGGGCGGCGGCAACCGCCACTGGGGTCCCATACTAGGGACCTCCACCTAGTGCTTGTACGGATCGGTCCCTTACGGGCTGATCCAAACATACCTCCTATTCATCCGTAATAAATGTTTTCACCACCACCACCACCACCAAAGCCATTGCCATCTAGAACATTGTCAAAGCCAACGAACACAGTTAACACCCACAGCTTTCGCTTTTTATACCCTGGATTAGCGGAGCTAATCCACACTATTTGATTTGTATTTAATAAGCCTCTGTAGCTATCGCTAGCCAGCCCGTCGTAATAAACTTATGTCGTTATTTTTAGGACCACTTCGGAAACTTGCGATCCCTTTAGTTCACCTTGCATGTAATGCGCGATAGTTTTTAATTAAAGAGTCTGTGCGGTCGCTTGAGGATTCCTTTGCGCACCATTACACTGATATCGGCAACTTTTGACTTGACATCAGATGTATGTATGTATGTATGTATGTATGTATGTATGTATGTATGTATGTATGTATGTATGTATGTATGTATGTATGTATGTATGTATGTATGTATGTATGTATGTATGTATGTATGGGGTGGAGCGCATATGGCAAATTCTCGCAGATCATGAGTGGCAGTTTACCAATTTCCCTCAGAGAGGAAAGTGTACAACAGCATAATCTTACCGGTACTCACCTACGGGGCAGAAACGTGGAGGCTAACGAAAAGAGTTCAGCTTAAGTTAAGGACAACGCAGCGAGCCATGGAAAGAAAAATGATAGGTGTAACGTTAAGAGATCGGAAGCGGGCAGAGTGGGTGAGGGAACAAACACGGGTTAATGACATCCTAGTCGAAATCAAGAGAAAGAAATGGGCTTGGGCAGGGCATGTAATGCGAAGGCAGGATAACCGCTGGTCTTTAAGGGTAACGGAGTGGGTTCCAAGACAAAGTAAGCGTAGCAGGGGGCGGCAGGAGGTTAGGTGGGCGGATGAGATTAAGAAGTTTGCAGGCAAAGGGTGGATGCAGCTGACAAAGGATAGGGTTAATTGGAGAGACATGGGAGAGGCCTTTGCCCTGCAGTGGGTGTAGTAAGGCTGATGATGATGATGATGATGATGATGATGATGATGATGATGATGTATGTATGTATGGATGGATGGATGGATGGATGGATGGATGGATGGATGGATGGATGGATGGATGGATGGATGGATGGATGGATGGATGGATGGATGGATGGATGGATGGATGGATGGGTTATTTCATGGTTTATTTCATTACATATACGTTGCTTAAGAACTGCTGCTAAACCAACTTTTACATTTTGTTTTATTTACCACACAACTTATGATTGACAGTTCGTGGCAGAAGAATTCCGTCTAGAACTTCCGTCTACAGCTTCCGTGTACAACTTCCGTCCACGCTACTCATGAGCCAGGGAATGCTTTCGCCTTAAAATGTTCTCTCGGACGTTATGCCACGCGACTATCCAGGCCTCGCCGCCGCTGCGGCCGTTGAGCCGACGGCGCTCGCTCGCCTCGCAACTACCGAATCACGTGACGCTGCGTTGCGTAGCCGACACCACTCTCGCAACTGCTGGAAATCGCGTGACGCGCCATTCGCTGTATAAAAACGTGTGGTGTGTGCTTACACATTACTGCGCTTCGGTATCGGGAGGGGTACAATTAAAAGATGTAATGTGGGGGTAATTTGTTTCCATGCTTTTTGGCATCTTCCTGTGTTGCACTTTTCCGGCTATGGTGTCGAGCTCATTCTCCCTTTGTTGGATCCGCTAGGCACCTTTTGCTCTTGCATCACCAAACGTGCAGCCTTTGGAGCACAACGCTCGGTCATATAGGTTTAATCCTGATAACTTTTGCAGCAGCTGCACGTTTCTTTAACTCCGGGCCTCCTCATTATTCAGCGATGCAGACTGCCTTATAGTTTCAGAGCGAAAGCTATGTTAGCGTTATACAGGCTATTTAGGGCAGCCGTAACGCGTTATGCGTATCCGGCTACGAATTGATACGCGTAATGCTATTGATGTGGAAGTGTTCAACGTGAAGCGAAAAAATTACTGCGCCACTCCTTTCCTTGAAATTAACCGGTAGCACACTACCGTCGTTCACACGCTCCCGCTAAGTAAAAAGTGCGAAAACACGTGCCTTTCCCCTCCATCTAAACGCGGCCCCTGTACGGTCAGGTTCGAACTCCGGTAGTCCAGCTCAGTAGTTGTGCGCCTAAGTACAAAGCCCTCGCGGTGGAAGAATCCCAAAGCTACTATTTCTATTTCCAGGTGCCTTCTATGAGCAGCGGCATTCCAAAGCCTCGGGGATATACATCCTCCAGGAAACTCTACACCCCGAAGCTGTTGCTTCAACGAGTTTCAAAAAATGTTTCCATGTGTGCGTCGACGTTATCTCTGAAGTTCTGTTTCCCAACAACGCGTAGCACAACCTCTCTTATAACGTCAGTCAGAGTGAATCATGAATCACTTAAGAGACGACACTTCAAACGATCCGAGCACGGCAGACGCGTTCCACATGTGCTCCGTGAATCTTGATTTCAGGCCTGTTTAAACACCTCCTGGACCTCTCGGATAACTTCGCTGGCCGTGAGGGCTCCTTATAATTTGCACGAGCTGCCTTTGAAGGCCTCCTAGGCGGCGCCAACGCGCTATGCCTACAGCCACTCCGGCGGCGCCTTCACGTAAACGAACCATATGGATAACAGCGCCGCTTCCCAGCCAGGTCCCAGCCGCCTGCACTCGATGCACAAAGCTCCCGGAAGAAGTGAGGACTCAATAGAAATGGAAATCCAGGAACTTCAACCCAGTTTGGCGAGAAACGCAAGACGGAGGAGGGGCCAACACAGGAGAGGCCGCCAGAGGACACTTACTCCAATCGGTCGGTACACATCTACAAACGCACGAAATGCCTCACAGCTAAAGTCGATTAAATTGGAGCTTTGAATACCCCTCTGGGGGCTGAGAACACACTGTCATCAGCTTCGCTCATGAAACAGAAGCCGAACCCTCATTCCATAACGACGCAAGCTTCCGCTGCTTCCAAATAGCAACTTCAAAAGCGTGATACGGCCGAAAAGCCCCCTTGTCAAGGCTTTTACAAACCATCAGGTACCCTAAGCTCTATCTCAAGCCTGTCGAATTCAAGCTGAAGACTCTCAGTTCCTGGTTCTTTCATGGCTGGGCTGTAGCATCATTATAATCAGTCTCCGTCACAAGGAGGTAGCTGAACTAAGTAAAACTACTCAAGGGATGCTCGAGGGCTTGAAATGCCTCCGTACGTGGCGAGACGCGACGTCTCTAGACAAGTAATGCACGAATTGGACCCCAACAACCCGGCAGGCAAGCTCATGGCCAGCTTGGGAGTTGGAACCCAAGGAGGTGAAATCCTACAATCCCCGTGCTCGATGCATCAAAGGCAGCGGTCATCACGCTAAGCTCGCCGACACCTCCTTGTTACTACTAGAGAGAAACGTCATGTTACCCCTGTAAACACACCCCACGACTATTCTAGGTATGTCAAAGCACCGTACAATGATCAGAGGTGTGCCCAGCTGTATGTGCCCAGAAGAACACTATACCTGCTCCCCACGCTGCGCAGCCTGCGGACAAGCTAAAAACGCCTTAAGCCCGACGCTCTGCATCGCCGAGGCAGCCCTTTCTCAATAAAACAGGGATCAGCGAAAAAAAGGAACCGTTAGAATGAGCCTGGGCAGACTAAGAAACCTCAACAGGTTTAAAGAGCCGACAATCCATCAAACGTATGAGTCCGGTTGTACAGCTCGGATCAAGAAACCTCGTCGTGCTCCGTGTGGAAATCTTGTTCCCAGCAGTGATGCAGGGCGGAACTGCACAATCCGGGTGAGCGGTCCTCTATCGCGTCAGTGTTTATAGGGAAGATGAAGTAGAAGAACCCTCGAAGAAGGCACCCCCTTGCCGGTATAAGCCGTGTTGTGAGGCAAACAGCACCACCACCCAACAGCCGCACGTGTCTTCGCAACTCCTCCGAAGTGGGTGTGTGCCATCTTTTTTGAGGCCAGCAAACCAACAGCACAACCCCAACGATCAGGTGACTTGACCTGCTTTTCGATTCCCTCACCCAAAAAGCAACCTTTTTTAAAAAGACAATTAAATGAAAACGAAAATTCGTCTTTGGGGAAAGGAAATGGCGCAGTATCTTGACGGAAACCTGGACCGCGCCATAAGGGAAGGATAAAGGAGGGAGTGAAAGAAGAAAGGAAGAAAGAGTTGCTGTAGTGGAGGGTTCCGGAATAATTTCGACCACCTGGGGATCTTTAACGTGCACTGACAGCGCTCAGTACACGGGCGCCTTTGCGTTTCGCCTCCATCGAAACGCTGCCGCCGCGGTTGGTTTCGAACCCGAGAACTCCGCATCAGCAGCCGAGGGCCCAACCACCGCGACCAGTAGACACTTACTGCGGTGTTTTTTTTTTTTCGGGACATTAAACGGCGCAGTGCAACTAACTGAGTTCTACTGGATACTTCCTTCTACATTTACTGCGCTGTTTTGAAAACGAAAGCTGTGCTACTCCAGCCAGCGAGCCATTTCGCCTTGTGGCCACAAACGACCTTCAGCCGCCGTTGCCTAGCAATGCCGCAGCCGCACTCGAAAAGATGGCGTCGCCGTCGACGTCGCTGCTGTCGCCGCTCTCTCCACAAGATGTGCGCCGCTCGGGTAGAGGGAGAGGATGTTTCGCCTCGCGGAGTGTATATATATATATATATATATATATATATATATATATATATATATATATATATATATATATATATATATATATATATATATATATATATACATGTAAGTACAGTATTGCGACAAACGCGACTGTTCGTTTTAAAGGTTTATTGTGCCAACAGTTTCGGGAATGGCATTCCCTTCGTCAGGGCAGGCTTACAACCTTTTTGTCGCAATACTGTACTTACACTTGTAAACTGGCGCATTGGAACCCCTACAGAATACTATATATATATATATATATATATATATATATATATATATATATATATATATATATATATATATATATATATATATATATATATATATATATATATATATATATGTCACGGATCTCTCCGGAGACCACTCGGACCGAAAGAATGGACTAGGCGACGGGTGTACCCACACAAACGCACATTTAATACACCCTACGTGGCACACACACTAGAACACAAAACTAACAAAACTAACACAGAACACAGACTATAAATACACACGAGCCGAGCACACAGTTACTAGCGTCTACTACTAGTGTTCTACTATTAGCGGTCGGCGTTCGGGCTCACGGTTGGTTCGGTTTGGCTGCGGCGTTGTATGGATCCCGTAGCCGGCGTGCTTGAGCTGGCGTCGCTGGCGGCGTTCGACGTGTTCGGGCTGGCGTCGCTGGCTGCGTCGTACAAGCTCCCGGTCCAAGCGCCCGTGGAGGTGATGCCGGTGTTGTTGGCTTTGGGGGCACCACCCGGATGGGTGGCAACAGCGCTGGAGATACCCCTGGCCGTAGCAGGTGGTAGCGTCATCCGTCGACTCCCCGGAACGGGCTCAGGAACGGCTGGAAATCCACGATGCGTTGCCGTAGAATGCGAGCTCACCGGAGCAGTAGCCGGCGTCGCTCTCTTCCAGCCAAAGTGTCCGTGACCCGCCTGAGCCTCCGCTTCTCTGCTGTTCCCCCCTGGCCTCGCTCTCACTCGCCTTTTTATAGCCTCGGTTTTAGTCCACGTAAGCCTTGTCGTCGTCTTCTTTTCTTCTCCACCAACCATCTCTCTCCACATCACCGAATGCTTCTCCAACAAACATCTCCATCCATCTAACCGAATGATTCTTCTTCCTCTTCTTTATTCTTCGGTTAATTCGCGTCGTCTTCTTCACACCTTTTTCCTTTAAAATTTAATTCAGGCTCCTTATTATATGTGACAAGGGCCCCCTCTCTCAAGAGTTTTTCTACGAAAAACCGCTCACGTCATCCTCATCTTCAAGCCATCCAGCCTGCCGACTATCTTCTGTGGCAATTCTGGACCCAGAGGTCCAGCACACCCCAAACGCACACCACGAACACAGCACACCAAATTGCGTTTTCAGAACACTAACACACCACTGCCGCTGTCCGTACAGAGTCCTTAATAAACATGTTCGTGTCCACAACACACTCCCTTGTATAATCACATAACACCAACAACAGCACCAACAACCACAGGATAAATCCCAGAGATACATTAACACAACGACAACAACAAGATACATGCCAGAGATACCTAGAGCTGTTCACTTGGCTCTACTCATGAAGTCCTCTTCAACGTTATCTCTGCCTTTAATATATTCAACCTGAAATGAGTATTCTTGCAAGGCCAAACTCCATGTCATAACTTTACTATTGTTCATTTTGGCCTTGGTTAAGTATTAAAGCGGCAGATGATCTGTTTGAATCCTAAGATGTCTCCCATAAAGATAAATGTGGAATTTCTTTACCGCCCACACCACCGCCAAACATTCCTTTTCAACAGTGGAGTAGTAGCGTTCACTAGCCGATAATCTCTTGCTTGCAAAAAATACCGGATGTAGCACGCGATTCTCTTCTTGCAAGAGTACGGCTCCTAAAGCTCGGTCTGATGCATCAGTGCGAAGCACAAACTCTTTACCCAGATTCGGAGCAAGCAGAACGGGCGGTTTTGCCATATACCCTTTTAACATCACGAAAGCATTTTCATGTTCAACAGCCCAATTCAGCTTATTGCTTGCCCCTTTCTTAGTGAGTTCGACAAGCGGGTCGGCTATGTGGGCGTAATCGGGAATAAAGTCCCTGTAGTATCCCGTTAACCCCAGGAACGACTGTACCTCCATCGTGGTCGTCGGTGTCTGAGCCTGCTGTATTTTGTCCAAGATGTCGTCTTTCGTCGCGATGCGGCCCATCCCCAGCTTGTGTCCGAGAAAAGAAATGGCTTCAAAGCCCACCTCACATTTTGCCGGTTTTATGGTCAACCTGACTTGCTGAATTCTATCGAATAGTTTTTCCAGCGTAATTACATGCTCTTCTCACGTATCTGTTGCCACCAGGATATCATCAATATAGTGTTCTACATTTTGGAGCCCATCCAAAACCTTCCTCATGAGCTTCGTGAATATTGCAGATGCTGTCTTCAAACCAAAAGGCATGAATTTAAACTGGAATAAACCAGCCGAGCACGAAAAGGCAGTCTTCTCTTTAGACGAATCTTCTATTGGTATTTGCCAATACCCTTTGGCTAAGTCAAATTTAGAAAAAAACCTTTTGTGAGCCACCTTAGCGAACACCACGTCCGCTCTTGGTATGGGTTCTGCATCGGGTACTATGATGTCATTTAGCCAACGAAAATCTACACATAGTCGGTTAGTTCCATCGGGTTTTTTGACAACCACGAGAGGCGCATTTTATGCTGACCACGACCTCTCCATCACACCAAGCTCCAACATATCCCGCACCTCCATTTCTATTGATTCTTGAACTGCTAAAGGTAGTGGGTATTGCTTCACGCTGATTGGTCGGTCTGTAGAGACATCTAGTCTGCAACATATGACATTCGTTTTGCCCGGCACATCCGAAAACACGTCCCCTTTCCTTTGGAGTAGGGTCTTTATCTGTTAACTGCGGTATTCATTCAAATTGGGGTTTATTAGCAGCTTATCCCAACCTACAGTTTTCTTCCCACTGCATGTGGGCATCTCGACAACATCACCTGCCTCCTCGGCTACTACCGAGCATGCTACCTTGTGGGCGCACTGTACGGGAACTCTTTCTTCGTACTTTTTCAACATGTTGGCATGGAAAACCTTCTTGGTGTTATTTATCAGTAACTCATAATCCATGTCATTTTTCTTCTGCGTCACAAGGTAAGCGCCCTTCCACTGCATCAGTAACTTAATATTATCCGTGGGTAGCAAGATGAGAGCCTTGTCGCCCGGATTCAAATTCCTGTGAGTGGCTTTCTTATCATAGTAGCCCTTATAGCGTTCGCGCGCCCTTTCCAGGCCTTGATGTGCAAGCCTGCATGTTTCTTCCAACTTGTCCCGCAACTCAAGAACGTATGTGTAAGTTGTCTTGAGATCTAATGCAATCTCCTTATTAGCCCACAACTCCTTGAGTATTGTAAGTGGACCTCTAACAGTTCTCCCATACAACATCTCGAAAGGCGAGAAACCAAGACTCGTTTGTGGTACTTCGCGGTAAGCGAACAAAAGAGCTGGGAGATATCTACCCAATCATTAGGTCTCTCCTGGCACATTTTCTTGATCATATTTTTGAGGGTGCCGTCGAACCGCTGTACAAGCCCATTACACATGGGATGGTAAGGCGTCGTCAGTAACTGTCTTACTGACAAAAGGCGGTTAACCTCATTCATTAGCTCCGATGCGAAGTTCGAGCCCCGGTCACTCAAAATTTCTCTCGGGAACCCATAACGCGAAAACATTTCCACAAGACCCTCCGCCGCTTAGATACTGTCAATAGTTCTCAGTGGAATAGCGTCAGGATAACGAGTGGCCACGTCAACCAGAGTAAGCACATATCTATTGCCTTTGGCGGATACTGGAGGGATTGGCCCCACAATGTCAACCGCAACTCGCTGAAACGGTAGGTCGATGGCTGGCATCTTGCCCAGAGGTACGGGACCAACTCTTCCCTTCGGAACTGTGCGCTGGCACACGTCTCATGATCGAACAAAGCGCTTAACGTCACTCTGAACACCTGGCCAAAAGAACTCCTCGGTGATCCTGGTGACCGTTTTTTGAACACCCTGGTGTCCGTCCATAATGGCGTCATGTCCTAAGAGTAGTACGGTCTCTCGCATATCTCTTGGCAACACCAGTTGTAGGACCCGCCTTCCTGAACTAAATATGCATTCCCCGTTCAGAAGACCATTTACCAATTGATACTCGAGTGACGTCCGCCTCTTCTTTCTTTTCACTCTTTCCCCGACTCTTTCGAAGCAAGCCTTCAAGCTCGGATCTTCCTTTTGCCTAATTGCAATTTCGCCCGGTGTTACGCTCAGGCACATCGTAACAGGAGCAGAGAGCGGACGCTGCGTTGCTCGGGCTGTCGCTTGAGCTCTTGTCTCCACTGCCGACGAAAAACTGACTGCACCCGTCTGAGCTGTCGCAGGCCTTTCCTCCTTTGGATGTTCTTCACCGTAGAGCATCCTCCACTCGGGATGGGGGTCTTCAACGCTTCTTGCACCCGTAATGTTTCCCAAGATGAGATCGTAGATGGGTTGGTCTACACATTTTGCCACTACCTGCCCAGTATAATATGGCGTGGACACTAGGATCCTGGCTTCAGGAAGGTACCTTACTGTGCTATCTACAAGAGTGACGACCGACGCTTCCCCTGTAAGATCCTCGTCCTTCACCAGGCTTCTACGAACCAAGACTGTGTTGGCTCCGCTGTCTCTAAGCACCAATATAGGACGGTCTCCTATTTGCCCAACCACCACTGGCATTGCTGCTTTCGACTTGGGTGTTCCACACACTGCCTCATTTTCCAGCGGTGTTTCCTCTCCTTTCAGCTGTGCAACTTCGGGTGGCGTAGCAAGTTCTACCCTTGAGTCGACAACGCATGCAGCTCGGTCCTGCGTTCTGTATCGGCACTCATCCAGAGTATGACCCCTCCTCTTACAACCTTGACACACAACCTGTGTTTTCTGGGCAGCGCTACTAGTCCGACGGTCAGCTGCACGGTGTCCCACCTTGCCGCAAAGAAAACATCTTACTGGCGCCTTAGATGCACCGCCATATGATCTTGGTCTTGCCGCAACTGTTTCTAAGGTCTTTTGGGTTTCCTCCTTTGCCTCACTCAAATTTCTTAACCCTTGAGCCTCGAGGAATTGGTCTGCAGTGTCGGCGAACTCTTCCAGCGAACACAACTTTCTTTCAGGAATAGCGCCAGCTTTGAGCTGCAACACGCTAAAAATTGCTCTGTGACCAACTTGTCACGCACACCTTCAAAACTCTTTTCTGTGTTTGACATATCAAGCCACCTATCAGAATAGTTCGATAGCCTGCAGGAAAACTGCTTAGCGGTTTCCGAATCCTCAGGTTTCGCGGTGCGAAATCTCTCACGAAAACCCTCTGCCGTAAGCCTGAATCTTTGGAGGAGTGCCTTTTTGACTTTTTCGTAGTTCATGGAATCAGCAGCAGGCATCCTTTCAAACACATTCAGCGCCTCTCCGACTAAACACATGCTCAATGCCGTGGCCCATTCACAGCGCTCCCAGCCTTGCCCCAAATCTATCCGCTCTAATCGTTGCAGATATGCGTCCAGATCATCTCTTTTGACATCGAAAGGAGTCATCAGCTTCCTTGGACAAACTCTGGCCGGTCTAGGAGATTCTGTACCCGCTAAGGAGCGCTGATCATTGTCCGTGATCTCCTCATATCCTCCCGCGACATGCGCCTGTTTCCACAAATAAACTCCTTCTCCCGTTCTATCCTTTTCTCCTGTTCTTCTGCCTCGCCAGCTCTTTTCTACCCGCCGCGGTGGCTCAGTGGTTAGGGAGCTCGGCTACTGATCCTGAGTTCCCGGGTTCGAACCCGACCGCGGCGGCTGCGTCTTTATGGAGGAAAAACGCTAAGGCGCTCGTGTGCTGTGCGATGTCAGTGCACGTTAAAGATCCCCAGGTGGTCGAAATTATTCCGGAGCCCTCCACTACGGCACCTCTCTCTTCCTTTCTTCTTTCACTCCCTCCTTTATCCCTTACCTTACGGCAGGGTTCAGGTGTCCAGCGATAAATGAGACAGATACTGCGCATATCCTTTCCCCAAAAGCCAATTATTATTATTAGCTCTTTTCTCTTCTCGCTCTTTCGCCTCGCGAGGTCTTTTCGCCTCGCGTTCTTCTGCTTCACGAGCGTCTGCGAGTGCTTGCGCCCTTTCCTCTCTCTGCCTTTTTGCCTCTTCTTTCTCCTCGTCACAGAGACGCATCGCCTCTTCCTTGCTTAACCCTAGCTTGAGCGCCAGCTCAAAGGTTTTTGCCAAGCCCATACTTTCTGCCGCCAAGAGATCGGAAAAATCTGAGACAAAGCAAAAAATAAAAAAGCAAATGAATCCTGGCAGGCTCGCCACTTATCTTTGTCACGGATCTCTCCGCAGAACACTCGGACCGAAAGAATGGACTTGGCGACGGGTGCACCCACACAAACGCACATTTAATACACCCTACGTGGCACACACACTAGAACACAAAACAAAACTAGCATAAAACACAGACTATAAATACACACGACCCGGGCACACTGCTACTAGCGTCTACTACTAGTGTTCTACTATTAGCGGTCGGCGTTCATGCTCACGGTTGGTTCGGTGTGGCTGCGGCGTTGTATGGATCCCGTAGCCGGCGTCGAGGCGGCGTTCGCCGTGCTTGAGCTGGCGTCGCTGGCGGCGTTCGACGTGCTCGGTCTCGCGTCGCTGGCTGCGTCGTACAAGCTCCCGGTCCAAGCGCCCGTGGAGGTGATGCCGGTGTTGTTGGCTTTGGGGGCACCACCCGGATGGGTGGCAACAGCGCTGGAGATACCCCTGGCCGTGGCAGGTGGTAGCGTCATCCGTCGACTCCCCGGAACGGGCTCAGGAACGGCTGGAAATCCACGATTCGTTGCCGTAGAACGCGAGCTCACCCGAGCAGTAGCCGGCGTCGCTCTTTTCCAGCCAAAGTGTCCCTGATCCGCCTGAGCCTCCGCTTCTCTGCTGTTCCCCCCGGGCCTCACTCTCACTCGCCTTTTTATAGCCTCGGTGTTAGTCCATGTAAGCCTTGTCGTCGTCTTCTTCCCTTCTCCACCAATCGTCTCTCCACCTCACCGAATGCTTCTTCTTCCTCTTCTTTATTCTTCGGTTAATTCGCGTCGTCTTCTTCACACCTTTTTCCTTTACAATTTAATTTAGGCTCCTTAATATATATATATATGTATAAATATATATATATATATATATATATATATATATATATATATATATATATATATATATATATATCCTCAACTGCGGAAGGGACCGGTTAAAGTTCTCGAGAGCGTCGGAATGAGACGCTGCGTAGACGAATCGCCGAGGAAATGAAACTTTCGCAGTTCAACTAGGGTTGTCCAGAGCTAAACCACAGCAATTTTTTCTTTTTCAGGGCATGAAAGGGCGCAATAGAACTGGCTTACTTCTACTTCATACTCCCTTTCGTTTCCTGGAAAATAACTGACACCTGATTTAATATTTGCGGCGGGTCCTTGGACCCAAGGTATTAAACTTATTTTTGGAATATGGCGGAGTGCTTGCCTTGAAGCACTCTGGCACGGGTCGGCTCAGTATTGCGCTGCCTCTGGGATCGGTCCCGGGCATATTAGCGCGCACCTTTTCTTTCTATCTTTACTCTCCTATCCTTTAAATCTCCTATTTTCAGCACACCGGAGTGAGTGTGGCTCGGATTGAGCCAGTAGGCCATCCCGTGCGCTTTCCTTTTGCTCCCAGTGACAGCAACAGCTGCCTTCATGCCAGCTTCTCTTTCTTCGTTTCTTCTTTTACTCCCTCTAACCCTTCTCTTATGGAATGGTTCAAGTGTCCACCGACATATATGACAATTACTACGATATTTGTTTTCCATAAAACCAATTTTCATGCCTAACACGTTGCCCTTCACGGTGGCTCAGTGGTTAAGGCGCTCGTCTACTGAGCCAGAGTACACAGGTTCGAACCCGACCGAGGCGGGCGCGTTTCGATGGAGGCGAAACTCAAAAGGAGCCAATATGCTGCGCCACGTTAGCGCACGTTAAAGGTCTTCAGGTGATAGAAATTATCCCGGAGACCTCCACTACGGCACCTCCTCTTCTTTGACTCCTTCCTTTATTCCCTCCCTTACAGTGTTGTTCGGGTGTTCACCGGGGTATGTGAGAGTGCTGTGCGATGTCAGTGCACGTTAAACATCCCCAGGTGGTCGAAATTATTCCGGAGCCCTCCACTACGGGCACCACTTTCTTTCTTCGTTCACTCCCTCCTTTATCCCTTCCCATACGGCGTGGTTCAGGTGTCCAACGATATATGAGACAGATACTGCGCCATTTCCTTTCCCGAAAAACCATATAAATTAAAGTTACCGCGCCACTCCCTTTCCTCAAAATCAAGCTTCATTTTTTCAAACACGAGAGGACATACATGTGCATGCACTGACATCGCAAAGAAAAAATAATGTGAATTAGGCCAGCTAATCCAGGATATACAAAGGGTTTGGGTTTATGGGGGTTTAATGTCCCAAAGCGACTAAGGATATGAGGGACGCCGTAGTGAAGGGCGCCGGAAATTTCGACCACCTGGGGTTCTTTAACGTGCACTGACATCGCACAGTACACGGACCACTAGAATTTTGCCTCCATCGAAATTCGACCGCCGCGGCCAGGATCGAGCCCGCGTCTTTCGGGCCAGCAGCCGAGCGCCATAACCACTCAGCCACCGCGGCGGCTAGGATATACAAAGCGAAAGCGAGATTGAGGTATCCACTAACCCACAGAACCGGTTGTGCGCCTTTCCTCTCTTGAAAATGAACGGTCTTTGCAAAGTAGCCAACGCCAATTAACTCTACGAACGCCGTCGGCTCACTTATTTTATTTGGTTTTTGTGGAAAGGAAATGGCACAGCAACCGTCTCACATATCCCGGTGGACAGGAGGACCACGCCGTAAAGAAAGGAAGAAGGGAGGAAGAGAGGAAAGAAATGACTGAATAATAATAATTGGTTTTGGGGGAAAGGAAATGACGCAGTATCTGTCTCATATATCGTTGGACACCTGAACCGCGCCGTAAGGGAATGGATAAAGGAGGGATTGGAAGAAGTAAGAAAGAGCTGCCGTAGTGGAGGGCTCCAGAATAATTTCGACCACCTGGGGATCTGCAACGTGCACTGAGATCGCACAGCACACGGGCGCCTTAGCGTTTTGCCTCCATCGAAACACAGCCGCCACACGTTAAAGATCCACAGGTGCTTTGCCTCCATATAAACGCCGACACCGTGGTCGGGTTCGTACCCGGTAACTCCGGATCAGTAGCCGCGCCCTAACCATGGAGCCACCGCGGCAGGTAAACAAAGAGAAAACTGAAAATTGAAAGTGGCATTTTGGCACTACCCGACTCCATCAAGACGCTATTGTGGCCGCAGGGCAGTGCGCGCACGCGTGGGCGAACTTTGGTGATCCTCTGTGCATTCCTCGAACAGACGGGCTTGACGTTCCGTCTGTTCCCCGTCAGGTAGTTACACGCAGTGACAGAACGCTCCGCGAGTTCTACCTTCAACGATTAATAACTGGACGCCCCACTCCAGTTGTAACCAACACAGTGCAGTGCGCGTGTGTGATTTAATTCCTCTAAAATGAACTAATCACGCGCACAACCTGGACACATTTCTTATTGTGTAAATAGTTTCTACATATTACTTCTCTCCCTATCCTCTCTTCCTGTCCCCTCACCTCTTTCATTTCATTTCTTCATTCTGCCTGCTGTTCTTTATTTCCGCTGCCCCAGCTCAGGTGCTTCAGTGTCGATGGCAGATGCCGGGGCTAGCAAAAATCTTTTCCTTCCTTTTTACTATTATTTTTAATAAATCCACTACCCCCACCAAAGTGGCATTTTGAGGAAAAGCGCGGCGCTGCGCAGCGGCGGAACACCAGTGGCTCGGTGCTACTATAGTGGCGCATGTGGAGCTGTGACAAGGTAGCGAAAGAGAAATGCGCCCTGCGTCCTCACTGCTCCTCGCGCATGCGCAACACGGCTCTCCAGGAGACGCGAAACTGCTCAAACTGCAGCCAGTAAAGCTTTCGGTTTATATATAATTGGTTTTTTGGGGGAAAGCAATTGGCGCAGTATATGTCTCATATATCGTTGGACACCTGAACCGCGCCGTAAGGGAAATGATAAAGGAGGGAGTGAAAGAAGAAAGGAAGAATAGGTGCCGTAGTGGAGGGCTCCGGAATAATTTCGACCGCCTGGGGATCTTTAACGTTGACTGACATCGCACAGCACACGGGCGCCTCAGCGTTTTTCCTCCATAAAAACGCAGCCGCCGCGGTCGGGTTCGAACCCGGGAACTCCGGATCAGTAGTCGAGCGCCCTAACCACTGAGCCACCGCGGCGGGGCCTTTCGGTTTAAAATCTTCAGCAGCTTACAACTAGCGACGGGCAAGCCTTAACCAATAAAAATATCGATAGGCTGCTTGCACTGCGTGCCTTAAAAATTATTGGTTGGTTCGTTGGTTTTGGGGGAAAGGAAATGGCGCAGTATCTGTCCCGTATATCGTTCGACACCTGAACCGCGCCGCAAGGCAAGCAATAAAGGAGGGAGAGAAAGAAGGGAGAAAGAGGTACTGTAGTGGAGGGCTCCGGCTTAATTTTGACCACCTGGGCATTTTTAACGCGCACTGACATCGCACAGCACACGGGCGCCTTAGCGTATTGCCTCCATAAAAAAGCAGCCGCCGCGGATGGGTTCGAACCTTAAAAAATGAAAATTCTTTTTTTTTAGCGAAGGGAAATGGCGTAGTATCTGTCTAACCTATCGTCGGACACCGGAACTGCACCGTAAGAGAAGGGATAAAGGAGGGAGAGAAAGAAGAAAGGAAGAAAGAGGTGCCCTAGTGGAGCGCTCCGGAATAATTTCTACCTTCTGGGAATCTTTATCGTGCACATATATCCCACAGCACACGGGCGCCTTAGCGTTTCGCCTCCATCGAAACTCAGCTGCCGCGGTCGGGTTCTAACCCGGGAACTGCGGACCAGTAGCCTACTTTCAAGAAAGAAGTGGTTTTAGGTTACATTGTTGGCATATACTTATTTCGAGGCGCTTTCTGCAACAATAGTGTAAAACCTCAGCAAGCGAATTGATTTTTTCTGCTAGTTTGGTGCATGTAGAAAAATTTCTTATTTTTTGGTAATTTAGCATCCTGTATGTCCCACGCGGGATGCTTTTTTAAAACTAACGAACAGATTAAGATTATGAGATCCATGGGTTATGACATATCCATAAAGTAGAAAGGGCACAGGCGAGAGCATGGTTTCTTTTCAATAACTAAGCGAAGTGTTTATTCCGTAACAATTGCAAAATACAGTCTCGGCTGGGAAAAACGAAGAGAATTCGTTCGTTTGAAATCATTCCACAATATGCTTCACTCTAGAACAGGTAAACAACCCCGCCGATTCATGCTGAGTCCGGAATTCGATTCATCACGTCCGAATGTCTGAATCACATAAACAAGCTCAAAGATACATAGCGTAAAATTCATTTTAAGGAGATATTTATTGCCTCTGCGCATCAGTGATGGACGAAGTGTGATGAAAGGTGTAGTAGTCATTAAATTAATGAAAAAAAATATTGACTGGGGCTTAGCTAAGGTTACGCCTGGGTATCTAGAAGCGGAAAGGTTCGGTGATGCTTATGATTTAGCTTATGATTATGCTTTGCAGCGTCGTTTAGCGAGACGTTCTTCTCGTTGTTCGGGCTTCACGGACGCTCGCTGAGCTTTCAGTCTTTCATTTCTTCGCTCCTTTTCAGCCAACTCCCGTGGTAGCACTTCTGTATTGGTAGTATCACACTCTTCTCCTTCTATGTTGAATGCGCACGCCTATTCTCTGGCAAGTGGTTACATAGTCGGCCTCCGCGATAAACACGCGCTTGCGGCGAACGTCAAACGATGACGCATAGCGCGCGGCAGTGGTGACCTGCGCCGCGCGTGACGTCACGCGCGGCAGCGGCGAAAGGTCAGGCGACGGAGTCGGCGGCGGCCACCTGCCCCGTGCGGGAGATTACTCGGGCTCCGGCATACGCCGGCTTACGCGAAGCGCGGTGTTGACTAGCGTAGTGAAGCTTTTTGTTTGAAAAGGCTAGCAGATTTGATTAAGTTCAGTAGAGAGCTATGGTATGGTTCCTGCGTCCAGGCAATATATGAAGCAGGGCTGCTTGGGGAAAACCCCGCTACCTTCATGTGCCGGGTCCTTGTAGGCTTGAGAGGTGGCATGTCCCAAAGTAAGTGATGAATGTCGGGTTCAATATGCTCGCGTTTGCATACCAAACACCCAAGCCGAGGAAAGAAATCTCGGTACTGAGGCCAACCCCGATTGTCTGCAGGTGTGAGGGCAACCCCGACCTGGATCCTCCTAAGTGCAACACATCTCTTGGAAATGGCATTTTCTCCCAACTATCAGGGAATGAAATTGCCTTTATTGTGCTGGTGCTGTTGCAGTTGTATCGAGATTTATTTGTCAACAAAGGCAAATTGAAATTCTTGCCATTTTCCGACTGTTCTGTAAACAACCCGCACTTCGTTTTTGCTTTGGATTACCTCCAGCCCCCTTCCCCCCGTCCTACTAGATTAAACCGGCACTAGCGTCTTAGGCAAGGCTGAATTGTGGGCCAGTTGGTATGACATTTATTACTATTGTGTGACATGTATGACTCTTGTGAACTTTATTTACTGCTTTTATATCCAAAAGAATGGGATTTGTATAAGAGCTAGTGTAGCGCCAGTGCTTTCTAACATTTTCCTCGCGAAGTTTCATCGCTCGCTATCAATAGTTTGGACTACGGTCGTGTTGTGCGAAGTTTGTGATATGTAGATGATTTTTTAGTGCTTTTAAACGGCGTACCTAAGACCTCCTACCGACTGGGTGTAGAACACATCATGAGTGCTTTTAGGTAGTGTTTACCCCATGTAAAATTTACTCACGAACTAGCCGCACACAATTCCATTCGTTTTTTAGACGTGCTAGTAACCTGCTCAGGAGAAGCCATGTGTGCTGGATGTACGCATCTAGAACTCGAAAAGGACTCTTGCCGTACGACTCAAACCGCTCTAAATTAGTCAAATGAAGTATTGAGGTGTCCAACGATATATGAGACAGATACTGCGCCATTTTCTTTCCCCCCCAAAAAACAATTATTATTTATTATTAAGTATTGCTAAGACTTGTTTTTCAAACGCTGTGAAAAGAAATTGTTGCCACACTGTCTCCGCTAGTGTCATGACGCAGGCCAATCGCCATTTTGGTGCGGGCTTCGAAACAGAAATGGTGAGAGGAGAGGCCGAATCTGTGTTGAAGGAATTGAATGGCAGGGCCAAGCAAGAAAAGAAGGCTACTGCGGAAGAAAGGAAGAGAGTTCAAGCGGTGCCGTATCTGCACAAAGTGGCGCACAATGCAAAAAAGAAGTCGCCGAGTGCGAAGGTGTTCACGTCGTTAAGTAGCGAAGGCTACATAGGCCACGAATTCGCACTTTCGCTGTGCTCGCAGTCCCACCTTGGTCGCACCGCACCACGTGACCAAACACGTGACTGGCTAGGTGAACCGCGTGACCAGCCAAGGCTCCACGCCGTGTCGGGAGCGACTGAAACCCCCGCACACTCACTGAATAAAAGAAAACCTTGTGTCGAGGCTGGGAATCGAGCCAGGGCCTTTGGAATTAGAGGCGGAGACGTTTACACTCCGCCACGACGAAGCACGATTTAGCCATCAATAAATGCGCATCTAGTGAATTTACGGGTTTCGTATATTAACTCTTCCGAAACAAATCTCACCGCTCTTTCGCTACGTATATCCTGGCCTAACACAGCTAGGCCATAATCAATTTTTTTTTCTGCCCCTGTTAAGCTTTCAGGTCTCTACGCACGAATAATGCCTGATTGTGATAAGAATCACTGCAACACCAAGCATAGAGCAATGTTTGCCAGATGCAAAACAGAAGTCATATATCAGATCTTGCTGATGTGTTGAAAGTGTTACAAACGACAGACTGGTAATTGTATTAATGAACAAAAATTCGAAGTTGTGAAGATGGCAATCTTGCTTTGAATTGTAGTTGATCCCCGGGAAGCGTTCCCCTCGTTTCAATCATGTAACCGTTTTAGGCCAAGGAAAAACAAGAAGGGCATGGGAAATTTTCGAAGCCAATCTGAGAGCTAAAATGGTGATGCTTCCGTCAGTACCCCGTCGATTGGGCTGACAACGAAAGAGATTGACTTCCTGAGTGATTAAACGTAGGTTGTTTGTATAGGGTTGGCGCATGCGTGACGGTTACCCTACGGAATGGGCACAATAAAGATGTCACTTGTTAGCCCAGCCTTGTCAATTGTAGGTTCACCTCTTGTCCCTCGTCTTTTTGCGGCTGGTAAAAATTTTTCTCTGACATGGTGCCTTAGGTACACTAGTAATTAAAGAAACACAATATTATATTTTTCACACAATAGTGAGCTACAATGCACGCCCTCCGCCATTTAGTCACAGTAATAATACCATGTTTCTCTCTAAATCTCATGTTGTTTGCACCTTCGCAACAAAAAAGATTCTACGCTATCGGGAGTGTTTATTTGTAAAAAACTTTATTATTCGATGTAAAAACTATCTATCATCGTCGCACTTAGCGCAAAATTGCGTTAAAGCTTTGCAGACATCATCCGTCAGTATTTTTCCTGTTACAAACTGACGTACATCTACTGTTTATTCTTGGGCATACCAATTAGTCTGTAAATGTTTTGATAGACATAATCAGGGGTGCAAAGTTCTTGAGGCGAACTTCATTCCGCAGCTGCATTGACCCTGAAGCCGGCCTTGCAGGTCATACTGAAGCCGAAGTCATTTGAATTATTCCGAAATTACCCGCCGTGGTGGCTCAGTGGTTAGGGCGCTCGGCTACTGATCCGGAGTTCCCGAGTTCGAACCCGACCACGGCGGCTGCGTTTTTATGGAGGACAAACGCTAAGGCGCCCGTCTGCTGTGCGAAGTCAGTGCACGTTAAAGATCACGAGGTGGTCGAAATTATTCCGGAGCCCTCCACTACGGCACCTCTTCTTCCTTTCTTCTTTCACTCCCTCCTTTATCCCTTCCCTTACGGCGCGGTTCAGGTGTCCAACGATATATGAGACAGATACTGCGCCCTTTCCTTCCCCCCAAAAACCAATTATTATTAAGTATTCCGAAACATTCTTTCTGTCACAATGGTTCCCAACGCAAACAAACCCGAGCCCACAAATCACCTTCGGTTGCTTTCAAAAGGCTCGTTCGTCGGCTGAAATCAGATTCGCCGAAACGCCGGTAGAGTTTGCGGTGGCTTGGATGCAGCGAAACGTGCCGATGTACCCGCACGCTGACGTCACACTGATAACGTATGCTCTTGAAGCGGACGCTCAATAGCCTCAAGGAACCAAACAGCCGCGGTGGCTCAATAGTTAGCGCACTCGGCTAATGATCCGGAGTTCTTGGGTTCGAAGCCGCCCGCCGCGGCCGCGTTTCTATATATGTGACAAATATTGCGCCATTTTCTTACCCCCAAATCTAATTTTTATTATAATTATGATATTCAAATTGGTTTTTGGGGTAGGAAATGGAGCAGTATCTGTCTCATATATAGTTGGACACCTTAATCGGGCTGTAAGGGAAGGGAAAAAGGAGGGACTGAGAGAGGAAAGCAAGGAAGAAGTGCCGTAGTGGAGGGCTACGGAATAATTTCGACCAAGGATATGTAACTCGCAATGACATCGCACAGCACAGGGGCGCCTTAGCGTTTTGCCTCCACAAAAACGCAGCCGCCACGGCCGGGTTCGAACCTAAGAACTCCGGATCAGTAGCCGAGCGCCCTAAACACTGAGCCACCGCAGCGGGTCCAATTTGAAAAATAATAATAATAATTGGGTTTTAGGGGAAAGGAAATGGCGCAGTATCTGTCTCGTATATCGTTGGACACCTGAACCGCGCCGTAAGGGAAGGGATAAAGGAGGGAGTGAAAGAAGAAAGGAAGAAAGAGGTGCCGTAGTGGAGGGCTCCGGAATAATTATGAGCACCTGGGGATCTTTAACGTGCCCTGACATCGCACCGCACTCGGGCGCGTTAGCGTTTTGCCTCTTTAAAAACGCAGCCGCCGCGGTCGGGTTCGAACCCGGGAACTCCGGATCAGTAGCCGAGCGTCCTAACCACTGAGCCACCGCTGCAGGTTTAAAATAAGGCGACATAAAAAGCTTTCGCCTTGGGATAAAATGCATTAATCGAAACGCATGGCTATATTATTGTTCATAAAATGTCTTTCTACCCACGACATGCACCACTTCTCTTCGGGGTCGACGTCGCTCGTATCTTGTCAATCCATCATGAACAAATTCAGAGTCCTGCTCACATATTAGGTGGAATTATCTTGTACGACCGGAAGCGGTCGGATGCGCTTAAGTGGAATACAAGGAAAGAAAAAATTAGCAACGCTCGCCAAACTTCCTAAAACGGAAGGATGGGCGTGGACACATTTCTATCTCTAACAGCAATGAACCTTGTTGACCAGCGGAGGAGGAAGGCCTCCTCACCCTACACGGCGAGTTCTTCATTCAAGTGTTTAAGCATCAAAGATCTAAGGGGGTACAGTAAAGGAAACATTGCTTTCGGGCGTCCCCTAAAGTACCCTCTTGTTCCAGAGGACCTAAGCACGTACACACATTATGAATTAAACAAAAATAAATCGCGACTGTGACTCTGCCACCGCACGCGCACCTGAAACATGCGCGCTACCAAGCGCTAGAAATCGCGCGCGACTGAGCATTCAAAAATGGCATGGTTGAGAGTTTCAGTCCGACCGCATTGCGGACATGAGGCGCAGGGCGCCGCAAAGCGGTCAGCTGTCGGTGGCGCTTCCCATTCAAGAAGCCAGGTAAAATTGGATACATAAGCGGCGGAGACAGGCAAAGATTCTTTGTTTCCGCCTTTTACGCACTTTCCTGTGCTGGGCTACATTCAGGTTGCGAAACGCGTCATATTCGCAAGTTTCACTCGCGGACAATTCTTTCAAATCACACAACAGAGTGTAGAAAGTTTACAAACTAATAAGGAAGGAAACTCAACAATAGACGATCTAAAGACATTCATGCAGCAGCAAATGCAACAGATGCAGCAGCAGATACAGCAACTAAATCAAAAGATAGCCCTGCATGATCCGAGCTTCCGCACCTATGTAAAGAGTCAAAACAAACAGAAGACAGTAAATGACGCTAGGGACCGCCTCTACAATGAGCGCAGGTTTGGATCAGAATCCCAGGGAACAAACAACAGTACCAATACGATAACATGGCAGGACAACAACAACAAGAGATATGGCTGTGGAATTGCCGGCGCTACAAGCGTAAGCAAGGGTTCTTACAGCAATTCATTAACACTAGAGGAAACCCACAAGATCTAATACTTCTACAAGAGACAAATTGCACCCCAACCCTAAAAGGATACTCATGTCAGGAGAACGGAAGAACAGCAACTCTCATTAGCAACAAAATCACAACCATAGCTCATAAGGAGTTTGAAGACACACAGCTAGAACACATAATAACTGAAGTGATTCCCAAGACAAAAAGAAAATCTAAAAGCACTTTTATAGTAAATTTGTACAGCCCACCTAAAAATAAAGGAGACTTCATTAAGCTTTTTGCGGAAGCAAAGAAGCTTGCAGGGCAGAATATCCTAATAATAGCAGGGGATCCTAATAATTGCAGGCGAAGAAAACCAAACCACGGACAGACCCATCACAAGAGAAGAGGTCGTCGAGGCCACAAGGGCAACAACGAAAAATACGGCAGCAGGGGCGGACAAGATTCATAACTCGTTAATCCGAAAGTTAAGCGACGAAGCAATCAGCCAACTCACCCTATACCTAAACAAACAATGGGAAGAAGGGACGGTCCCAGCGGAGTGGAAACACGCCGTAGTCGTCATGATCCCCAAGCCCGGCAAGAAACTCCAAATTGAAAACCTCAGACCGATCTCGCTAACATCATGCCTAGGCAAGCTGTACGAGAGAATAGTTACCCGACGAATACAAACGCATCTAGAAGACGGAGAATGGTACCCCAACACCATGTTCGGATTCAGGGCAAATTTATCAACCCAAGACATCTTGCTACAACTAAAAGAAGAGGTACTCGAAACAATGCCAAAGAACGGGGAGAACGTTGTCATGGCCATCGATATTAAAGGGGCCTTTGACAACGTATCCCATGCCGCCATTATTAAAGGACTTAACACCACCAACTGCAGGAAGAAGTTCCATGACTACGTTAGAAGCTTCCTCACGGACAGAACAGCGACGGTAAGCCTAGGAGACCTGCGGAGTGACACCTTTCAAACGCCATGCAAGGGCACTCCGCAAGGCTCAGTAATCTCGCCAATACTCTTTAACATAGCGATGGTCAACCTCGCCAAGAAACTCAGCCGAGTGCAGGGGATTAGTCATGCAATGTACGCCGACGATATCACCATCTGGACCACCCAAGGCTCACTGGGGGAGAAGCAGGAGGCGCTACAAGAGGCTGCCACCTGCATTGAAGAATACACAAAACAAAGAGGACTTAAATGCTCCACGGAAAAATCTGAGCTCCTCAGAGTGGGTAGGCACCCTACGGATGCTCCACTCGAAATAAAACTAGAGGGCCTGAACATCCCGGAACAAAAGATGATCAGAATCCTCGGCATGTGGCTGCAAGGAAGCCGGAAGTGCAGTCATACACTCAGCCTGCTAAGCAAAGCGGCAGGACAAGTAGGCCGGATTATCTGCAGAGTAGCGCACAAGAGGTATGGCATGAAGGAGGAGGACACACTCAGGCTAGTCAACAGCCTAGTGGACAGCCGGGTAACATATTCATTACGGTACCATGTGACTATCAAAGCAGAGAAGGAGAAGCGGAGACAATACTCCGGAAGGCATACCAAACAGCTCTTCATCTCCCAAGAAATACATCCAACGACAAGCTCATGCAACTCGGAACCAGCAACACCTTAGAAGAATTAAGAGAATGCCAGCTCAAGGCACAAATACGAAGACTTAGCAACACAACGACTGGAAGAGCACTCCGGACAAAGCTAGGTCGGGAAAAGAAAAAGCCACAAAATAGCAGGGCCGCAATACCAGACCCACTAAGATAGAAGCTATGCATACAACCTTTCCCCAAAACATGGATCCAAACCTCCATGCTAACAGGAGACAGGTTAGGGTAGAATTTTATCCGAGGAACATGGGGCATCGGGACAACACAGTCTACACTGATGCCTCCCTATACCTCCAAACGCACAAAAATAGCGTGGTAGCAGTAGTTGTAAATTACCACGGAGAACACATCACAAGCCTCACAGCCGAAGTTTCTAACATAACGGAGGCAGAGGAGATTGATGTCGCCCTGGCAGCGAATGAAGGATATAGGACAGGGAGATCCCTTAACATCTTAACGGATTCACAAGAGGCGCGCCGAAACTATACTAGAGGCAGAATTAACAGCACGGCACTCAAGATCCTCAGTAGAGCTCTGCTCCCTAACGGACGACTAATACACAACATAATCTGGATACCGAGTCACGCAGGGATCAGGGGCAACGAAGGGGCAGACAACCTAGCTCGAGGAATGACCAGCCGAGCAGGAACGTCATTAACCCCGGAGGGGCCCCAGATTAATTGCGGAGACAGCTATTCGGAATTATTAAACCTATATAAGGGGCTAAGATTCCAGTGCCCCCCACCACATAAAGCATTATCCAAGGAGGAAGCCACAGGATGGCGAAGACTGCAAACAGGCTCCTTCCCAAACTTATACATATTAAACAAGATGTTCCCCATACAGTATAGCGCCAACTGTCCGTGGTGCGGAGCAAAACCAACAATATATCATGTCACATGGGAGTGCGGAAGAAATCAAGCATTCCACAAACACAAAACACCAAGTGCGGAGCAATGGTAGAGCCGGCTCACCAGCTGCGAGCTAGGGGTTCAAAGGGCCCTCATAGCACACGCAAGCGAGGTGGCCCGACTCAGTGGAGCCCTGGACTAGGGGCCCACCAACGGCCAAGGAGGACCCAAGCTTCAAGACGAACACTTCATCTTCTACCGCTACTACTTCCTAAAGGAACCAATAAAGTTTTTCATTCATTCATTCATTCATTCATTCATTCATTCACTCATTCATTCAAATCACAATCAGGAAGTGTACCTTCAAGAAAATGTAAGGATTTCACGACATATGTAAAGAAAGCTGGCGACTTTTCAGTTGCAGGGCCTTTCCAATTTGATAACTCAAAGAAGCGACACGATGTTCGCATCAAATTGGCGGTGAGTGCCCTTCCTCGGTACGCCGTGGCTGAGATAAGGTCCCACATGGCCCTTAAGAACAATACACGACACATAACTTCAAGATCCTGGATTCTGAAGCCACCAATGTCGGTGGGCAGGCGAACAAAAACTCTTGCAACGCTCTCTGCGTGTCCACCCCAGAAGAAAGATCCACACGCTGTGACAAGCCTCTGGAGGACGCGGCGAGGAGGGCGCGCTATTTTCGCGACGTAGAATAAGGAAGCTATTAGGCTTGTTCTGAAAAGGCAAGCTCGTTCAGAGAAAGGAAGGTCGAATGATTTTGCGACTTCGATACGCGGATCAGCCTTGCGTTTTATTTCATTCCAGGTGGCTCGGGCTACTCACCGAAGGCGAGGAACGTAACACCAAGGACTTTTACGCCACCTACCTATTGGATAATATCGGCAATTTGGTCATTAAAAGATCCAAAGCGTAAAGCCTAGCTTTTAGCTGGATTGAGACGTGCACCTGACAGGCAACTGTAAGTGTGAAAGAGGCTCAGAAATGCTCTATAGCTGTCAATGTTTCTAATAAACAGAGAAATATCAGCATAAGCTGCAACTTTAACCTCGGCCATGCCTGGGAGAAAAAAGCCCCGTATCGACTTGCAAATTTGAATTTGTTGCAACAGCGGTTCTATGCAAAGGACGAAAAGAATTGATGACAGTGGGGAACCCTGCATGGCGTATTCCACGGCTCACTGGAATGCGGTCGCTTATCTGATCGTTCACTGCGAGGCTTGCTGCTAAGTCGGTGTGCAACTATCTCAAGACGTCTATCAGACGCCTTGGGAAGCAAAAGCAGTCTAGAACTGTGAAAATAATAATAATAAGTATAATAATTGGTTTTGAGGGAAAGGAAATGGCGCAGTATCTATCTCATATATCGTTGGACACCTGAACCGCGCCGAAAGGGAAGGGATAAAGGAGGGATTGAAAGAACAAAGGAAGAAGTGCCCGCAGTGGAGGGCTCCGGAATAATTTCGACCACCTGGGCCGACCACGCAGCCGCCGTGGTCGGGTTCGAACCGCGGCGGCTGCGATTTTATGGAGGAAAAACGCTAAGGCGCCCGTGTGCTGTGCGATGTCAGTGCACGTTAAAGATCCCCAGGTGAATAAGGTATTCACGCTCAACGTGGTCAAAGGCTTCTTCTTGATCTAGGGAAACAAAAGCTTCCAAAACCTGCGTGAGAGTAGCAAAAGTGAACAAGTCGCGGTTTAAATCTAGTGACGAAAAATTTGTGCGTCCGGCACACAACATGTCGGAGCATTGCTTATTATGTCAGGAAGCGCTTACGTTATGCGATGTGCTAGTATTGCAGCTAGTATTTTATAATCGGAGTTCAGGAAGGAGATAGGCCTCCATGCATTTTGATCGGACGGCACACCACCACTCTTTAGAAGGAGCACTATACGATTCTCGCGAAAAGATTCCGGCCGAAACCCTTCGACAAGAAGGGCATTGAGCATGAACAAAAGATGCACAAGTATCTCCGTGAAGAAAGTTTTGTAAAAAGCAAGTGGTAGCCCGTCTGGACCGGCTGCAGCGGAGGCGTTCATCTCCTGGAAATCCAGGCAACGCTCTTCCAGCGTGACTGGATTACATAGGCTGTCGAGGCGCTCTTCAGGTATGCAAGCTATGCCTGAGCAAAATTCACGAACAGCTGCATTTAGATCGCTTATGCCTGTGCGCTCAGCTGTAAAGAGGCTTGTCAAATGTTCAGTAAAGACAGCATTGATTTTCTCAGCGCTATCTGACTGTTCACCATTCGGGAGTTCGACAAACGGGATGGTTGCTCGACCCTCTACGGAACCGTAGCGAACACTGCGAAGTACAGCAGGGTCCGCGACTGGTCTACCACTAATATAGGTTTGTGCTGCAGTTCGGGAGCTGAGGCGGAGCAAGGGTTCATAGAGCGCTTGTAGCTGATTGAGGTAATCCTGCATTGTAAAAGTGAGGGGCGCAACACGCTGCACAATGCGTGCCCTTCGAAGGGTGTCGTCAATTTCTGCAGTTAAACGTAACTTTCTATTTGTGCTAGCTTTGGCCAGCTTGTCACGCTAACTAGCTTTTAAATCGTCCCAGCTGCGTGGTTGTGCGGGATGACTGCACGGAGGACCGTACTTTCGTGTCACGCACTAGTGTCATGATCATTTTCCAAAAAGTCTTGGCTGGGGCGGGCTCACGAAAGTGCAGTCTCACAGATACTGGGAAATGGTCGGTTATGCGTGGAACATCTGGCGGAAAAACCAGGACATCGCAACTCGTGACATGAGTAGCGAGAATTGGCAGAAAGAAGAAACGATCGAGCCTGCTCATGTTCGAGCCCCGTTGCCATGTGGCAGCAAGCTCGTTACCATGTAGTTCAACCCAAGGGTCTATAAGGTTAAAGTTATGGATGAGCTGTTTTAAAGTTCGGACACCAGTATACGGCCGGCCTTGCCTGCGACCGCTTACATCCCTGTAGGAATCCTCGACGCAGGTAAAATCCTCACTAAAGTTGGATGACCATGTAGCATGAAAGAATGGAGAGAATAGAAAAAACAGATGTAAACGAACGTTGGGCTGGAGCGTACACTACAAGCGCTCTCACTCGCCTTCCATGAAGGTTAAAATCCACGGATAGCGTGCAACCATCAAAGCTGTACTTGCTGTGGGCACCACGGAACTCCTGGACTATACGACGGGTGGTGGTGGTGAAAACATTTATTATTCATAGAGAGAGGTGGTGGGGGTCGTGACCTGAAGGGTCACGCCCTTACAACCACTAGGAGGGATACCTAGTCAGGCACCCCATTGCCGGTTGCCGCAGCCCGGGCGCGCTGCGTTAAGGCCCTTTGGGCCTCGAGGGTGCAACAGCCGGACCGGATCGCCTCCCATTCCTCTCGCGTGGGGTTTAGGTTAGGGGGTAGGGTTGCGTTCTGCTGGCAGGGCTTCACAATGTGGTAGGTATCAGACACCTCCCCACAGCGTGAGCACCACCCGTCGAATTGCGGATCGAAATGCTTTAGAGTTGCCGGGCACAGCATCATGTTAATGAGCAGGCGCATGCAGGAGTACCCGCTCGCTGGCCTTCCCCAGCACTATGCACGGGGTGGGAAGAGTTTGGTGCTTGGATTTGCAATAATCGCATATTTCCTTAAAAGTCTAAAACGGATTGAAATCGGAGTCCTGGTCAGCGTCGGATCCCTTGGGAAATCCCGGAAAGAGAGCGGGCGGGCGGCGGCGTCGGCTGCTTCGTTTCCTCGGAGGCCTTGGTGACCTTGAGCCCAAACGAGAGATCGGTGCGCAGGATCAGAGTCTCGGCTACAATTTTGTAGATGCGATAAGCCAGGGGAGTAGCCCACCCTTGCTCGACGTTTTGACAAGCGCCTCGAGAGTCGGTGAATATGTATTTGGAGCAGGAGTCGGAAGCTGCCAGGGCGATGACAACCTCTTCTGCGTGAATTGCTCACTGGGCCTTGAAAGTAAGGCCGTTTGCTGTTCTGCCCCCGTGGACGACCGCGGCCGTGTACCATCCCCTGGGGTCCGGGCCGGGGGCGTCCACGTAGAAGACTCGTGGTTTGCTCCCAAAATGGCGGTGCAAGGCTTCCGCCCACGCAAGGCGCAAGGCTTCCGCCCGCGCCAGGCGCCTGCCATTATGGTCCTCCTTGGACATGGTGTGGAGAGGCCGCACGTGGAGGGCGCGTCTCCAGTGTACGGGAAGGCGGCATCTCTCCTCTGTGAATTAAGTGTGCTGGATGTGCATACGGGCTAGAAAGCGGCTACACGACCCTGTCTTTGTGAGACGAGTGTATTGATTGTGGAGGTGTGCCTCCCGAAGCTCCCTGAAAGTGTTCACCATCCCCAGTGCCATGAGGTGGCCGATAGAGGTAGAGACCTGGAGGTCCAGCGATCGTTTTATGATTTTCCGGAGGATCACCTCAGGGGCATCCTCTTCTTGTTTCCTGCTTCCGGCGGGCGGAATCCATGCTCCGCCTTGAAGCTGAAGATCGCGGCGCAAACGGGCAAAGTAACGGCACTGATCGCCGGTCACAGAGCACCATGTAAGCATTTAAAAGTCGGAAATGAACGTTTCCGTGAAGCCGAACGCTTGCGCACCGCAAATGGAGCCGGTGCTTACTTGGTTAGGCGCCGCTAGCTAATGCATTCAGAGCACAAAAAAGTTAGTGGTCCAGTAAAGCGGTTCTGCTCAACAAATTCAACGTCTAAGTGGAACCCCAGCTTGCGTTCAACGCTGATTGCGTACTGGCGGCGTAGCCTCGAAGGTTTAATCAATGTCACATTAGAATCTGAGATTTAGGAGAAGCGGAGACGATATTATTACTCTTCATTTTGCTCTACCCTGCCGACGACGAACAGCAAAAAAAAACTACGTGTGCTGTGCAATGAAAATTGGCCTTTCAAAAGTGGGCTTATGGAGGAAAAACAGGTGGTCGAAATTATTCCGGAGCCCTCCACTACGGCACCTCTTGCTTCCTTTCTTCATTCACTCCCTCCTTTATCCTGTCCCTTACGGCGCGGTTCAGGTGTCCAAAGATATATGACAGATACTGCGCCATTTCTTTTCCCCAAAAAACCAATTATTATTAAATGTGGGCTGTTTGAGGAAAGGAAACGGTGGAAGAATTGTCTAATCTCGGTGGACACCCCAACCGCACCGTAAGAGAAAGGAGGAAAGTCGTAGTGAAATGAAAAATAAAGTGTTTCCGTCCCCGCCGTGGTGGCTCAGTGGTTAGAGCGCTCGACTGCTGATCCGGAATTCCCGGGTCCGACCCCGACCGCGGCGGCTGCGTTTTTATGGAGGAAAAACGCTCAGGCGCCCGTGTGCTGTGCGATGTCAGTGCACGTTAAAGATCCTCAGGTGGTCGAAATTATTCCGGAGCCCTCCACTACGGCACCGCCTTCTTCCTTTCTTCTTTCACTCCCTCCCTTATCCCTTCCCTTACGGCGCGGTTCAGGTGTCCAACGATATATGAGACAGATACTGCGCCATTTCCTTTCCCCAAAAACCAATTATTATTATTATTGTTTCCGTAGTGGAGGGCTCCAGAATAATTTAGACCACCTGTGGATCTCTAAACTGCACTGACATCGCACAGCAAACGAGCGCCTTTCGAATTTTGGCTCCATCGAAACGCTGCCTTAGCCGACCGGATTATCCAGGGTCCTCTGGCGCAGCAGTCGAGTGCCCTTATCAGTGAGGGGCCGAAGCGTCGTGGATTTGATGGACTGCAGAATCCTTGATCACACTCGTCTCATATTCACATTGAAAAACATTGTGTCTGCCTCTTACATCCTCACATTAATTTTCAGTTGTTCAGACACGTGGATTGCTGCTTTAAACCATTTGAATTAAGGACCAATAGATTTATAGCGCAAATCCTCAACTGCTACGTGGGTGAAATAATCCTGAGCTGATCATGCGAAGGTTGCATTCAGTCATTGAAACCTGTATAATTGCAGATCAGTGAATCTGAACGTCTACAATGCATGTAGCGAAGCTAGGTGGTTCGCTACGAATGTAAAGAAAATTTCTTTAATGGCAAGTTTTGCAGCCGAGAACAAGACACGAGTTGCCATCTGTCCCTGCGTGGTTTGTGTTCATCCAACAAAAACAGCTCGAACATTAATTTCTTTAAGCATGGCATGTTCAATGGCTTAGTGACTGCATTCAGCTGTTTGGAGTATTACTCAGTTGAGGCCGGCAGTAGGCAATTCTAAAATTATGTATTCAAGACAGTGGACTGAGAAGAGTTAGCGGTACAAGCTGATCGGTAATAGTCGGGCAATTCCCGATTGGCTGATCACAGTGCATTGATAAGTAGCTTTGGGGTCCGATAGCAAAGCAAGATCGAGTACCCAGATAGGCAAAGTAGAAAGGTGGCCCTTGAAAATACTTCAGAGATGTACAAAGTTTTTTTCACTACTCTCGGAAGGGCAGAGTGTCTTATTTTTGTATGCGAAACATGAATGTATCTACTAAGGGCAGACAGCCGCTCATTATGGCCGCGCGATAGAAATAACCAGGAAAATAAAAATTTTTAATTTTGCCTCGTGTATTTAGCAGCAACTCTCTGGTCTGGAATAGCTCATTTCTAGTATCTTTCACGACGAAAGCATTAAACATTTTTATCTTTCCCTCACTTACATAAGAAGCGGAAACATTGCCTATACTTACGAAGAGCCTTGGAGTTAGGCTGCGAGCAGCACAGCGGGCCATGTAAATCAACAAGATAGATACACCGTTAAGACATAGGAAGAAAGTAGAATTGTCCAGAGAGAGAGAGAGAGAAAAACATTTATTGAAATCTCAATGAGATTAGCGGTGGGCCGTCGTGTTCATCGTTGACGTCTGGCCTCTTCGCAAGGTCGGGCCCGTGTTCCAGGATTCCGCTGAGTCTTGTTGCTTCGCATGCGTGCTGCACAAGTGCCCTTTGGGCTGTGAGCTCGCTGCTGGTAAGCAGACCCTCCCATTGACCCGCACTCGGGCTTTGAGTTTCATTTCATTTCATTTCATTTTATTACTCTCAAGGCCGGTCAGGAGTTACAGAGAGGAGTAGGCAAAAAAAAACAAAGAAACAAACAAATAAACAGTTTACAATTCATAAGCATTAACAGTATCCTTGAATTTCTGAGAATCATTGATGACGACGACGGTGGAGGGCAGGTGTTTCCAGTCCGAGGCTGTTCTGGGGACGAAGGAATTTAGATATTGAACAGTCCTGCACTGTGGAATGTTCACCTTTAGTTGATGATCTCTGCGGGACGATATGTGCACCGGAGGATTAAACAAGGACTGCTTTAAGGTTTCGTTGCCGTAATATATTTTATGAAATGTGCAGAGGCGCGAAATGCGGCGCCGTATGGCCAGATCCGGAAGATTAAGCGTTCTTTTCATTTCTGAAACACTTTCATGGCGGGAGTAATTTGACAATATGAACCTTGCAGAGCAATTTTGGATGGATTCAAGCAGCCCAATGAGAGAGTTAGTGTATGGGTCCCACACTGGAGCAGCGTATTTAATTTTTTAACGGACGAGTGTTTTGTAGAGCAGTAGTTTCACAGGGATAGGGGCAAGGGAAAAGTTACGACGGATGAAGCCAAGCATGCGGTTGGCCTCGTTAGTAATATATTCAATGTGAGCCTTCCAGGACAGATCATCTGTTATTTGAACTCCAAGGTACTTATACTTGGTAACTTGGGTCAGTGGGGTGTCGTCGAGAGAGTATGAGCACGGAATGTTGTGATTAGTCGTGCGCGTAATTCTCATTAATTTACATTTGTTAACGTTTACTTTCATAAGCGAGGTATTACACCAAGTTCCAATTATATTCAGATCATTTTGAAGAGCACATGCATCATCTTGGTTAGTAACTTCTCTGTATAAAACACAGTCATCAGCGAAAAGTCTTATTTTGGAAGTAACTGAGGAAGAAAGATCATTAATATAGATAAGGAAAAGAAGAGGTCCTAGAACTGATCCTTGCGGAACGCCAGAGGTTACGGGGGAAATGGGGGAGTCAGGATCGTTAGCATTTACATACTGACTTCGATTACTTAAAAAATACTCAATCCACTTTAAAATACCATTATCAATATTTAATTTACTTAACTTATAAAGTAACAGTTGATGTGACACGGTGTCAAAAGCCTTTGCAAAGTCGATATATATACAATCAATGAGGGAAGAGTGGTCCAGAGCGAAAATCAAGTCATTAGGGAATGCAATTAATTGAGTTTCACATGAATGATGCTTACGAAAACCATGCTGTGAATCTGTAAAAAACGAATTAGCTTCCAGATATTCAACAATGCATAATTGCGTTTGCACTCCCATGTAATGTGGTATAGCGTGGGGGTTGCCCCGCACCACCTGCATGTGTCCCTGAATTGTGTAGGGTACATTCTGTGTAGAATGTATAAGTTGAAGAATGTTCCTGTTTGCAGTCTCCATACAAACAAACTCTGCTAAATAATAGCGTATTTGAAATCAAGAAGAAACATAATTGCAAGTACATGTGATGCGAAGGCAGATAACCGATGCATGTTCATAAGTGGTAGCAATGGATCGTAGGAGGAAGCAAGCGAAAGAGACGGTGGTAGAAAATCAGATGTACATATGAGATTAAGTAGTTTCCGGGGGTAAGGTGGCC
Source organism: Amblyomma americanum (assembly GCF_052857255.1). Lineage (NCBI taxonomy): Eukaryota > Metazoa > Arthropoda > Arachnida > Ixodida > Ixodidae > Amblyomma > Amblyomma americanum. Next base: position 73,139,242 of record NC_135507.1, read on the forward strand.
GAACATTTCAAAGGACACGATTAGTTTGAGGCATACGGGAGAAGAAGCTGTTGTCCTTAACTAGGATTAGTCAGGCTGATTTAGAAGAGGGTTATGATTAGCGAGATATTATAGATCACGCGTCCTCATATGAGACTCCAAGAGAAGCTTGTGCCATTCAGGAAAACTGTAGAGGTCAGAAGGCATGTTGAAATGCATTCGGTATCTAAACACGGCATAATTGCTACTTTTAAAAAAAGACAAGAGCGCCAAAATGACGTCGGCAACACTTCCACGCTGTTCTCAGCAAATCCGTCTTCGGCGAACGACGACTAGCCATCTGCTTATGTGAATTGCGAAATAACAAAATAGTTTTGGAATATTTTACCGATTGATTAGACGCAACCATGAATTAAACCAAAGGGACATTAGTGTAAGCCAACGATAACTGTACGGTACAACGTTCACACTAGCCATGCATAAAAAAATGGGCGAGTTTTAAAACGCCATGTCTCGGCAATATCCAATATACAGGTGGTCCCACAAAACTTGAGCCAAGGTGTTAAAAATGAAAGGGACTTCGTACGCGAATGTATTTGAGTGCATATACAGTGCGTATAGAGTGCATATAGTGACCTAAATAAGGCATCTAGTTGGTGTAATATTTGGCTCATGAGACTGAATACTAACAAGTGTAAGGTCATGCGTATTTCGCACCGGTCTGCTAACGAAAATCTTATTCCCTACAATATTTCCGGTTCTCTCCTTGAGCAAGTTACCACATATAAATATTTAGGGGTTCATATAATTGCTAACCTTTCATGGCAGGCACATGTTGATCATATTGTTAACAATGCTAACCGCATGCTTGGCTACTTGCGTCGTAATTTTTCCATGGCTCCATCTTCTTTAAAACTGCTACTCTATAAAACCTTAGTTAGATCGAAATTAGAATATGCGTGCTCTGTATGGGACCCGGGACTTGAAACTCTTACTAATCAGTTAGAGTCAGTACAGAATCGTAGCGCCCGATTTATTTTGTCTGATTTTTCCCGCACTGCTAGTGTAACTACAATGAAAAATACTTTAAACCTTCCTAGCCTTTCCCTTCGTAGAAAACTCGCGCGAATACTAACTTTTCACAAGATTTACTACCACAATCATCAGCTAAAACGGGATCTTCTATTTCAACCATCGTTCATATCACCTCGCACGGATCATCGCCACAAGGTACGCATTCCATACTGCCGAAGCAAAGCATATTTTAACTCGTTTATACCCAAGACGGCGAGCGATTGGAACCACCTGCCCACCTTGGTTGCCGACATTTCTGACACCTGTTTATTCAAAAATGCCGCGGAAAACTATGTGTTTGACTAGGCTGTTTTCTTACGTAATCTGATTTGTATTTTGTTCAAGCTTACGTTTTTTCTTTCTTTGCTGTATTACATTACATTTTCCATTTACTTTTTGTTTTCATTTTGCTGCATTGTTTTTACTTTTTTATTCACTCCCTTCTGTAACGCCCCACTGGCGCCCTGAAGGTATTGTAATAAATAATAAATAAATAAATAATGTTGGCAATAGCCTAGCGTTCTAAGCCAATGTTTTTATTTTTTCCTTAACTAGTCCTTTTGGTTTGTTTAATTCATTACTTTTTAAGTATTCGCTGCATACGCCAAGTATGATACGCAAAGTTGAAGAGAACCTTCAGAAACCTAAAAAAATTGGTTCCTACACGACATGTCTCACCTGCTCCTTTTTTCCGACTTCCAAAGAAAGCCCGTCAATTTGAAAAATGCCAAGTGACAGGGCGCTTTGCTCAGTTACTGTGCTGCTCTCAAGCGTGCGATGGATGAACAAGGTCGGCTGCAGCGCGACGGTTGCCCGCGGCAGGGTGCTATACCTGATGGAGGTATCTGGGCATACGGCTCTTATCGCATGACGCCGAAAATGCATGATGCTGGCCGAACGTCGCCGAAGCGCCAAGCGTCCAAGGCTGCGAAAAAGAAAGAAAACAGCATATTGATTCTGTTTCAAGGAAGCAAAGGCCGAAGCACGTGAGAACGATAGAAGGCATGAAGGCTGCAACAATTTTTCCTTTGTATAAAAATTACCTTGTATTAGTTTTCGAGTTGAACGAGTATACTACAACTTTACGTTAGCTTTCGAATAACAGCGGATAAATCTCACGGGGAAAAATCTCAGAGTAATGGTAAAAAAAAACTTGGCTCTATCCAAGCACGTTTACGAATGTCTTCTTCAGACGACGAATCTTTTTCGCACTGGCGCCAACCGCTATCCAGGCATCCACGTAGAATACGCCGGGTTTCGATCCATAGTGGCGGGACCGAGTTTCCGCGCCCGCGCCAGGCGCCGGCCATTATGGTCCTCACAGTTCATGTTCGCGGGAAGACGGCACACGTGGAGGGCGCATCTTCACTGGGATGGAACATGTACGCGCTCTTCCATGATAGTGGTGTAATGGATGTGTAGTCGGGCAAGGAGGCGGCGACCCGACGATGTCTTCGAGAGACGTGTATACTGGCTGGTCAAGTAGACTTCCCGGAGGTCCCGAAATGTGTTCATGCACAGCGCCTGGAGGCGCTGGTGGAGGTGTTTGCGGGGAGGACCAGAGCCCGCTTAATAATTTTTCAGAGGATCACTACGAGTGGAGGTACGGAGTCGAATATAGTATTGGACTGGTTACAAATGCATGCCTCAGTCGCAAGCCGTCCTTGCATCGTAACCCCCGCGCTTGTAAAAAACCCGGCGGACCATGCGTCCTGACTAGTCCCCGCATTATGAAGTTTGGCCAAAGTCGTTTCTCATTGCCTGTGTTGATGTATAAAGAGCCCAGTACCCCGTGTAGATATTTTCGGGGATTGGACCTGCCTGAAGAGACAATGTAATTTTGGCTGGACACATTGGTGAGGGGCAGATGTGCACAAACCCAGACATTTAGGGACAGCATTACAGGCCGCGGCAGCAAGCATAATGGTGCGCTATGGTCGCCGCCTCCTCTATGTTGGCCTCAGTGCCTCCGAGGGCGCCTTGCGTGGCCTACAGGGTGATGTCATTGGCATAAAGAGCATGCTCCACACTGGCGACAACGGCCAGCTGTACCGGTAGGTGCACCATAGCCAGATTGATTAACAGGGGAGACAGCACCATGCCTTGTGGCGTACCCCTCACTCCTAAATGAAAAGGACCATGTTCGTTATCCTAGATTCGAATGTAAGATTGCTTGTCGGCCAAAACTTGCCAATGTATCGGAAAATGAAACTTGGTTTTTGGGGAACGGAAATGACACAGTATCTCTCTCACATATCAGTGGAGACTTGAACAGCGCCGTAAGGGAAGGGATAAAAGAGGCAGTCAAAGAAGAAGAGAAGAAAGAGGTGCATTAGTGGAGGGCTCCGGACTAATTTCGACCACCTGGGAATCTTTAATGTGTACTGATATTGCACTGTACCTCTCACTTGCCGTAGGCATTGTAGTGGCACCGTGAAGGTGGTAAAGTGGAAAACAACTGCATGTAAGTCATACACTCCATCTACGTTGACACCGAACACAGATCATCGGAAGTGATCTTGCTGTATGTTGCCTAAGCCTACAAATCGCCGTTAAAAGGGCAAGCCCGTGAAACCCTTTCACCACGTACATCGCAGGGAGGCCATGACAACGCTCAACGCAGTGTTGCAGGATGTGACCGATGAGGACATCTTCGAATACCTGCAGTATAAACAACGAACACTACTGAATAAGAGTAGAAATGGAGTAAGCTGTCCTCTAGTTCACTCCCTTTTATGTACTAGATGAAAATTTATTTCATTCTTACACCCTCCTGTTTAGAGCGCGCAATGCGCAGAAGAATCTCGACGTCATACCCGGCTGCGCATTCCAGATGAGTAGCGCACTGACGATTGACACCACAATCGACGTCGACGCCACGCAGAATGCAAGCCAGCTACACCAGGTCTGTATTTGGGCACCCATTCGGCACCGGTGGACTGAGTGAAACGTTTTCTCCGCTTCTTCAGGTCGTACAAGATAATTTCATGGACTATGTCGACAGGACTCTGAAGTTGTTCATGATGGATTGACAAGAAACGAGCGACGTCGAACTCGAAGATAACTGTTGGATATCGTGGGTAGAAAGCCATTTTATGAGTACAAATATAGCCATTCACTTCTATTATGCACTTTATTTCAAGGGGGAAGCTTTATAAGTCCCATTACTTCAATGCTTGTAGTTGGAATCGCGGCACAAAAAATCGCAGAGCCATGTCGATGGCAGGAAGTTAAAATAGTGAACTTTAGTTACCACAGGTACCGGCAATTAGGGCAAGGCGGATCCTATGGGGCCCCCAGGGGGGGCGCAACGTCTTGGGCCCATGGAATGAGTGCAGGTTGAGTGGTTTCGTCTGGCTGGGTGAGGAGTGAATCCCAGCTTTACACAAAGGGGGCTGGCAGGAGGGCCCACAGTGCCCGGTTATTTTCGCATCACTTAGAGGATGTGCGCCTAGCTGGGTGGTGAGTTCTCCGTTGTTACAATTTTGGCATGTGCGGTCGTATTCCCCGTCGGTGATTAGTGATAGCCTGGAGTGGCTAAGAATTGAGTGCGTCTGCAATCTGCGTAGCAGGGTGGCTTGCGCTTCTTCGAGGTGCGGGTGGGGAAGCGGGTAACAGCGTCTTGTTTCTTTATGAATTTTATTGATGCCGGCAAAAGACTGCGGGGCTTCAGCGAGGGAGTCTGGATCCGTCGGGCCGGCCGCCCAGCAGGTGCCAGCATTAGACAACTTGCTGTATGACTTAGTCGCGCCAGCGAGGGTTTCGTGGCCGCGCGCGCATCACTCTCTCTTCAGACTCCCTTGTCGATGGTGTGTGTGCAATGCAGTGTGATGGAACGGCGACGACATCAACGTATGCGACCTACGAGGCGACCGCGTCTACGTCAACAGGAAGACTAGGGCGCCCACGAAGGAACGCTACAGGCTCCAAGGAACGGGAGCCGAGAAATGCTGAGCGACTGCTGCAGAGACAGGCTGCATCACAGACGATCCCCGCCACGGTACGAGCACGGAAAGCTAGTCTCAGACGGTTGAGGCGTTGAACCACGCAGGCGGGAAGCGGACATGAAGCGACAGACGAGTGCGGCCAACGTCACTGCGGAAACGTGAAGCGAAGGCAATTCGGCAACGTCGTGAAAACGATCCGGAGTTGCGATAACTTGAAGCGGAAGCAATGAGGCAGAGGCGGAACAGAAGGCTCAGGCAAAACATTTCACCCGCTGGACTATAGAGCTTTCTAAATCATACACGAAATCAGTCTTAGTTGTCTCTGCCGAGTTTTTCTCGCCCACCTCTTCTTTCGTTCATAAGTACGGCATCGACTCTTCTTTAATAGGACAGCGTCCCGCGAAAGTTCCTGATATTTGTTCGTTCTTGCAAAAAGCCGGTGGTACGCGGCTACAACATTTGCTGACGCGAACGGCGACTAGTTTTATCTAGAATGACTGGAGCCGCGTTCAGACTTCTAGATTGCTCGAGATTATGCAGTTACCTTTGGGACTCGAGAGACGGTTCTTTGTCTGCTTTAAATTCACCGCGGCCGACAGAAGCAGGAATCTTGTCTTACGTGGACTGCCGAAAACATTTCTTGCTATTTTCGCCGCCTGGTTGTTCAGGTATGCGTGGCCGAAAGTCAGCACAATAAAGAGTCTTTTTAAGAACCAATTCAGCAAACGCCAACTAATGTGACAAATCCTGGACACTTGGTCCCCACCGCACTATCGGTGTAATAAGGGTGGTCTGCGCTTCCGCAAAAGCTCGAGCGAGAGTCGAACTCGCAAACTATTGGACACCTTTAGCACACCCTTATTACACCGATAGTGCGGTGGGGACCAAGTGTCCAGGATTTGTCACATTAGTTGGCGTTTGCTGAATTGGTTCTTAAAAAGACTCTTTATTGTGCTGACTTTCGGCCACGCATACCTGAACAACCAGGCGGCGAAAATAGCAAGAAATGTTTTCGGCAGTCCACGTAAGACAGGATTCCTGCTTCTGTCGGCAGCGGTGAATTTAAAGCAGACAAAGAACCGTCTGTCGAGTCCCAAAGGTAACTGCATAATCTCGAGCAATCTAGAAGTCTGAACGCGGCTCCAGTCATTCTAGATAAAACTAGTCGCCGTTCGCGTCAGCAAATGTTGTAGCCGCGTACCACCGGCTTTTTGCAAGAACGAACAAATATCAGGAACTTTCGCGGGACGCTGTCCTATTAAAGAAGAGTCGATGCCGTACTTATGAACGAAAGAAGAGGTGGGCGAGAAAAACTCGGCAGAGACAACTAAGACTGATTTCGTGTATGATTTAGAAAGCTCTATAGTCCAGCGGGTGAAATGTTTTGCCTGAGCCTTCTGTTCCGCCTCTGCCTCATTGCTTCCGCTTCAAGTTATCGCAACTCCGGATCGTTTTCACGACGTTGCCGAATTGCCTTCGCTTCACGTTTCCGCAGTGACGTTGGCCGCACTCGTCTGTCGCTTCATGTCCGCTTCCCGCCTGCGTGGTTCAACGCCTCAACCGTCTGAGACTAGCTTTCCGTGCTCGTACCGTGGCGGGGATCGTCTGTGATGCAGCCTGTCTCTGCAGCAGTCGCTCAGCATTTCTCGGCTCCCGTGCCTTGGAGCCTGTAGCGTACCTTCGTGGGCGCCCTAGTCTTCCTGTTGACGTAGACGCGGTCGCCTCGTAGGTCGCATACGTTGATGTCGTCGCCGTTCCATCACACTGCATTGCACACACACCATCGACAAGGGAGTCTGAAGAGAGAGTGATGCGCGCGCGGCCACGAAACCCTCGCTGGCGCGACTAAGTCATACAGCAAGTTGTCTAATGCTGGCACCTGCTGGGCGGCCGGCCCGACGGATCCAGACTCCCTCGCTGAAGCCCCGCAGTCTTTTGCCGGCATCAATAAAATTCATAAAGAAACAAGACGCTGTTACCCGCTTCCCCACCCGCACCTCGAAGAAGCGCAAGCCACCCTGCTACGCAGATTGCAGACGCACTCAATTCTTAGCCACTCCAGGCTATCACTAATCACCGACGGGGAATACGACCGCACATGCCAAAATTGTAACAACGGAGAACTCACCACCCAGCTAGGCGCACATCCTCTAAGTGATGCGAAAATAACCGGGCACTGTGGGCCCTCCTGCCAGCCCCCTTTGTGTAAAGCTGGGATTCACTCCTCACCCAGCCAGACGAAACCACTCAACCTGCACTCATTCCGTGGGCCCAAGACGTTGCGCCCCCCCTGGGGGCCCCATAGGACCCGCCTTGCCCTAATTGCCGGTACCTGTGGTAACTAAAGTTCACTATTTTAACTTCCTGCCATCGACATGGCTCTGCGATTTTTTGTGCCGCGATTCCAACTACAAGCATTGAAGTAATGGGACTTACAAAGCTTCCCCCCTTGAAATAAAATGCATAATAGAAGTGAATGGCTATATTAGTACTCATAAAATGGCTTTCTACCCACGATATCCAACAGTTATCTTCGAGTTCGACGTCGCTCGTTTCTTGTCAATCCATCATGAACAACTTCAGAGTCCTGTCGACATAGTCCATGAAATTATCTTGTACGACCTGAAGAAGCGGAGAAAACGTTTCACTCAGTCCACCGGTGCCGAATGGGTGCCCAAATACAGACCTGGTGTAGCTGGCTTGTATTCTGCGTGGCGTCGACGTCGATTGTGGTGTCAATCGTCAGTGCGCTACTCATCTGGAATGCGCAGCCGGGTATGACGTCGAGATTCTTCTGCGCATTGCGCGCTCTAACAGGAGGGTGTAAGAATGAAATAAATTTTCATCTAGTACATAAAAGGGAGTGAACTAGAGGACAGCTTACTCCATTTCTACTCTTATTCAGTAGTGTTCGTTGTTTATACTGCAGGTATTCGAAGATGTCCTCATCGGTCACATCCTGCAACACTGCGTTGAGCGTTGTCATGGCCTCCCTGCGATGTACGTGGTGAAAGGGTTTCACGGGCTTGCCCTTTTAACGGCGATTTGTAGGCTTAGGCAACATACAGCAAGATCACTTCCGATGATCTGTGTTCGGTGTCAACGTAGATGGAGTGTATGACTTACATGCAGTTGTTTTCCACTTTACCACCTTCACGGTGCCACTACAATGCCTACGGCAAGTGAGAGGTACAGTGCAATATCAGTACACGTTAAAGATTCCCAGGTGGTCGAAATTAGTCCGGAGCCCTCCACTAATGCACCTCTTTCTTCTCTTCTTCTTTGACTGCCTCTTTTATCCCTTCCCTTACGGCGCTGTTCAAGTCTCCACTGATATGTGAGAGAGATACTGTGTCATTTCCGTTCCCCAAAAACCAAGTTTCATTTTCCGATACATTGGCAAGTTTTGGCCGACAAGCAATCTTACATTCGAATCTAGGATAACGAACATGGTCCTTTTCATTTAGGAGTGAGGGGTACGCCACAAGGCATGGTGCTGTCTCCCCTGTTAATCAATCTGGCTATGGTGCACCTACCGGTACAGCTGGCCGTTGTCGCCAGTGTGGAGCATGCTCTTTATGCCAATGACATCACCCTGTAGGCCACGCAAGGCGCCCTCGGAGGCACTGAGGCCAACATACAGGAGGCGGCGACCATAGCGCACCGTTATGCTTGCTGCCGCGGCCTCTAATGCTGTCCCTAAATGTCTGAGTTTGTGCACATCTGCCCCTCACCAATGTGTCCAGCCAAAATTACATTGTCTCTTCAGGCAGGTCCAATCCCCGAAAATATCTACACGGGGTACTGGGCTCTTTATACATCAACACAGGCAATGAGAAACGACTTTGGCCAAACTTCATAATGCGGGGACTAGTCAGGACGCATGGTCCGCCGGGTTTTTTACAAGCGCGGGGGTTGCGATGCAAGGACGCCTTGCGACTGAGGCATGCATTTGTAACCAGTCCAATACTATATTCGACACCGTACCTCCACTCGTAGTGATCCTCTTAAAAATTATTAAGCGGGCTCTGGTCCTCCCCGCAAACACCTCCACCAGCGCCTCCAGGCGCTGTGCATGAACACATTTCGGGAGCTCCGGGAAGCCTACTTGACCAGCCAGTATACACGTCTCTCGAAGACATCGTCGGGTCGCCGCCTCCTTGCCCGACTACACATCCATTACACCACTATCATGGAAGAGCGCGTACATGTTCCATCCCAGTGAAGATGCGCCCTCCACGTGTGCCGTCTTCCCGCGAACATGAACTGTGAGGACCATAATGGCCGGCGCCTGGCGCGGGCGCGGAAACTCGGTCCCGCCACTATGGATCGAAACCCGGCGTATTCTACGTGGATGCCTGGATAGCGGTTGGCGCCAGTGCGAAAAAGATTCGTCGTCTGAAGAAGACATTCGTAAACGTGCTTGGATAGAGCCAAGTTTTTTTTTACCATTACTCTGAGATTTTTCCCCGTGAGATTTATCCGCTGTTATTCGAAAGCTAACGTAAAGTTGTAGTATACTCGTTCAACTCGAAAACTAATACAAGGTCATTTTTATACAAAGGAAAAATTGTTGCAGCCTTCATGCCTTCTATCGTTCTCACGTGCTTCGGCCTTTGCTTCCTTGAAACAGAATCAATATGTTGTTTTCTTTCTTTTTCGCAGCCTTGGACGCTTGGCGCTTCGGCGACGTTCGGCCAGCATCATGCATTTTCGGCGTCATGCGATAAGAGCCGTATGCCCAGATACCTCCATCAGGTATAGCACCCTGCCGCGGGCAACCGTCGCGCTGCAGCCGACCTTGTTCATCCATCGCACGCTTGAGAGCAGCACAGTAACTGAGCAAAGCGCCCTGTCACTTGGCATTTTTCAAATTGACGGGCTTTCTTTGGAAGTCGGAAAAAAGGAGCAGGTGAGACATGTCGTGTAGGAACCAATTTTTTTAGGTTTCTGAAGGTTCTCTTCAACTTTGCGTATCATACTTGGCGTATGCAGCGAATACTTAAAAAGTAATGAATTAAACAAACCAAAAGGACTAGTTAAGGAAAAAATAAAAACATTGGCTTAGAACGCTAGGCTATTGCCAACATTATTTATTTATTTATTATTTATTACAATACCTTCAGGGCGCCAGTGGGGCGTTACAGAAGGGAGTGAATAAAAAAGTAAAAACAATGCAGCAAAATGAAAACAAAAAGTAAATGGAAAATGTAATGTAATACAGCAAAGAAAGAAAAAACGTAAGCTTGAACAAAATACAAATCAGATTACGTAAGAAAACAGCCTAGTCAAACACATAGTTTTCCGCGGCATTTTTGAATAAACAGGTGTCAGAAATGTCGGCAACCAAGGTGGGCAGGTGGTTCCAATCGCTCGCCGTCTTGGGTATAAACGAGTTAAAATATGCATTGCTTCGGCAGTATGGAATGCGTACCTTGTGGCGATGATCCGTGCGAGGTGATATGAACGATGGTTGAAATAGAAGATCCCGTTTTAGCTGATGATTGTGGTAGTAAATCTTGTGAAAAGTTAGTATTCGCGCGAGTTTTCTACGAAGGGAAAGGCTAGGAAGGTTTAAAGTATTTTTCATTGTAGTTACACTAGCAGTGCGGGAAAAATCAGACAAAATAAATCGGGCGCTACGATTCTGTACTGACTCTAACTGATTAGTAAGAGTTTCAAGTCCCGGGTCCCATACAGAGCACGCATATTCTAATTTCGATCTAACTAAGGTTTTATAGAGTAGCAGTTTTAAAGAAGATGGAGCCATGGAAAAATTACGACGCAAGTAGCCAAGCATGCGGTTAGCATTGTTAACAATATGATCAACATGTGCCTGCCATGAAAGGTTAGCAATTATATGAACCCCTAAATATTTATATGTGGTAACTTGCTCAAGGAGAGAACCGGAAATATTGTAGGGAATAAGATTTTCGTTAGCAGACCGGTGCGAAATACGCATGACCTTACACTTGTTAGTATTCAGCCTCATGAGCCAAATATTACACCAACTAGATGCCTTATTTAGGTCACTATATGCACTCTATACGCACTGTATATGCACTCAAATACATTCGCGTACGAAGTCCCTTTCATTTTTAACACCTTGGCTCAAGTTTTGTGGGACCACCTGTATATTGGATATTGCCGAGACATGGCGTTTTAAAACTCGCCCATTTTTTTATGCATGGCTAGTGTGAACGTTGTACCGTACAGTTATCGTTGGCTTACACTAATGTCCCTTTGGTTTAATTCATGGTTGCGTCTAATCAATCGGTAAAATATTCCAAAACTATTTTGTTATTTCGCAATTCACATAAGCAGATGGCTAGTCGTCGTTCGCCGAAGACGGATTTGCTGAGAACAGCGTGGAAGTGTTGCCGACGTCATTTTGGCGCTCTTGTCTTTTTTTAAAAGTAGCAATTATGCCGTGTTTAGATACCGAATGCATTTCAACATGCCTTCTGACCTCTACAGTTTTCCTGAATGGCACAAGCTTCTCTTGGAGTCTCATATGAGGACGCGTGATCTATAATATCTCGCTAATCATAACCCTCTTCTAAATCAGCCTGACTAATCCTAGTTAAGGACAACAGCTTCTTCTCCCGTATGCCTCACACTAATCGTGTCCTTTGACATGTTCGGCCACCTTACCCCCGGAAACTACTTAATCTCATATGTCCATCTGATTTTCTACCACCGTCTCTTTCGCTTGCTTCCTCCTACGATCCATTGCTACCACTTATGAACATGCATCGGTTATCTGCCTTCGCATCACATGTACTTGCAATTATGTTTCTTCTTGATTTCAAATACGCTATTATTTAGCAGAGTTTGTTTGTATGGAGACTGCAAACAGGAACATTCTTCAACTTATACATTCTACACAGAATGTACCCTACACAATTCAGGGACACATGCAGGTGGTGCGGGGCAACCCCCACGCTATACCACATTACATGGGAGTGCAAACGCAATTATGCATTGTTGACTATCTGGAAGCTAATTCGTTTTTTACAGATTCACAGCATGGTTTTCGTAAGCATCATTCATGTGAAACTCAATTAATTGCATTCACTAATGACTTGATTTTCGCTCTGGACCACTCTTCCCTCATTGATTGTATATATATCGACTTTGCAAAGGCTTTTGACACCGTGTCACATCAAGTGTTACTTTATAAGTTAAGTAAATTAAATATTGATAATGGTATTTTAAAGTGGATTGAGTGTTTTTTAAGTAATCGAAGTCAGTATGTAAATGCTAACGATCCTGACTCCCCCATTTCCCCCGTAACCTCTGGCGTTCCGCAAGGATCAGTTCTAGGACCTCTTCTTTTCCTTATCTATATTAATGATCTTTCTTCCTCAGTTACTTCCAAAATAAGACTTTTCGCTGATGACTGTGTTTTATACAGAGAAGTTACTAACCAAGATGATGCATGTGCTCTTCAAAATGATCTGAATATAATTGGAACTTGGTGTAATACCTCGCTTATGAAAGTAAACGTTAACAAATGTAAATTAATGAGAATTACGCGCACGACTAATCACAACATTCCGTGCTCATACTCTCTCGACGAATCCCCACTGACCCAAGTTACCAAGTATAAGTACCTTGGAGTTCAAATAACAGATGATCTGTCCTGGAAGGCTCACATTGAATATATTACTAACGAGGCCAACCGCATGCTTGGCTTCATCCGTCGTAACTTTTCCCTTGCCCCTATCCCTGTGAAACTACTGCTCTACAAAACACTCGTCCGTTCAAAAATTAAATACGCTGCTCCAGTGTGGGACCCATACACTAACTCTCTCATTGGGCTGCTTGAATCCATCCAAAATTGCTCTGCAAGGTTCATAATGTCAAATTACTCCCGCCATGAAAGTGTTTCAGAAATGAAAAGAACGCTTAATCTTCCGGATCTGGCCATACGGCGCCGCATTTCGCGCCTCTGCACATTTCATAAAATATATTACGGCAACGAAACCTTAAAGCAGTCCTTGTTTAATCCTCCGGTGCACATATCGTCCCGCAGAGATCATCAACTAAAGGTGAACATTCCACAGTGCAGGACTGTCCAATATCTAAATTCCTTCGTCCCCAGAACAGCCTCGGACTGGAATCACCTGCCCTCCACCGTCGTCGTCATCAATGATTCTCAGAAATTCAAGGATACTGTTAATGCTTATGAATTGTAAACTGTTTATTTGTTTGTTTCTTTGTTTTTTTTTTTGCCTACTCCTCTCTGTAACGCCTGACCGGCCTTGAGAGTAATAAAATGAAATGAAATGAAATGAAACTCAAAGCCCGAGTGCGGGTCAATGGGAGGGTCTGCTTACCAGCAGCGAGCTCACAGCCCAAAGGGCACTTGTGCAGCACGCATGCGAAGCAACAAGACTCAGCGGAATCCTGGAACACGGGCCCGACCTTGCGAAGAGGCCAGACGTCAACGATGAACACGACGGCCCACCGCTAATCTCATTGAGATTTCAATAAATGTTTTTCTCTCTCTGTCTCTCTGGACAATTCTACTTTCTTCCTATGTCTTAACGGTGTATCTATCTTGTTGATTTACATGGCCCGCTGTGCTGCTCGCAGCCTAACTCCAAGGCTCTTCGTAAGTATAGGCAATGTTTCCGCTTCTTATGTAAGTGAGGGAAAGATAAAAATGTTTAATGCTTTCGTCGTGAAAGATACTAGAAATGAGCTATTCCAGACCAGAGAGTTGCTGCTAAATACACGAGGCAAAATTAAAAATTTTTATTTTCCTGGTTATTTCTATCGCGCGGCCATAATGAGCGGCTGTCTGCCCTTAGTAGATACATTCATGTTTCGCATACAAAAATAAGACACTCTGCCCTTCCGAGAGTAGTGAAAAAAACTTTGTACATCTCTGAAGTATTTTCAAGGGCCACCTTTCTACTTTGCCTATCTGGGTACTCGATCTTGCTTTGCTATCGGACCCCAAAGCTACTTATCAATGCACTGTGATCAGCCAATCGGGAATTGCCCGACTATTACCGATCAGCTTGTACCGCTAACTCTTCTCAGTCCACTGTCTTGAATACATAATTTTAGAATTGCCTACTGCCGGCCTCAACTGAGTAATACTCCAAACAGCTGAATGCAGTCACTAAGCCATTGAACATGCCATGCTTAAAGAAATTAATGTTCGAGCTGTTTTTGTTGGATGAACACAAACCACGCAGGGACAGATGGCAACTCGTGTCTTGTTCTCGGCTGCAAAACTTGCCATTAAAGAAATTTTCTTTACATTCGTAGCGAACCACCTAGCTTCGCTACATGCATTGTAGACGTTCAGATTCACTGATCTGCAATTATACAGGTTTCAATGACTGAATGCAACCTTCGCATGATCAGCTCAGGATTATTTCACCCACGTAGCAGTTGAGGATTTGCGCTATAAATCTATTGGTCCTTAATTCAAATGGTTTAAAGCAGCAATCCACGTGTCTGAACAACTGAAAATTAATGTGAGGATGTAAGAGGCAGACACAATGTTTTTCAATGTGAATATGAGACGAGTGTGATCAAGGATTCTGCAGTCCATCAAATCCACGACGCTTCGGCCCCTCACTGATAAGGGCACTCGACTGCTGCGCCAGAGGACCCTGGATAATCCGGTCGGCTAAGGCAGCGTTTCGATGGAGCCAAAATTCGAAAGGCGCTCGTTTGCTGTGCGATGTCAGTGCAGTTTAGAGATCCACAGGTGGTCTAAATTATTCTGGAGCCCTCCACTACGGAAACAATAATAATAATAATTGGTTTTTGGGGAAAGGAAATGGCGCAGTATCTGTCTCATATATCGTTGGACACCTGAACCGCGCCGTAAGGGAAGGGATAAGGGAGGGAGTGAAAGAAGAAAGGAAGAAGGCGGTGCCGTAGTGGAGGGCTCCGGAATAATTTCGACCACCTGAGGATCTTTAACGTGCACTGACATCGCACAGCACACGGGCGCCTGACCGTTTTTCCTCCATAAAAACGCAGCCGCCGCGGTCGGGGTCGGACCCGGGAATTCCGGATCAGCAGTCGAGCGCTCTAACCACTGAGCCACCACGGCGGGGACGGAAACACTTTATTTTTCATTTCACTACGACTTTCCTCCTTTCTCTTACGGTGCGGTTGGGGTGTCCACCGAGATTAGACAATTCTTCCACCGTTTCCTTTCCTCAAACAGCCCACTTTTAATAATAATTGGTTTTTTGGGGAAAAGAAATGGCGCAGTATCTGTCATATATCTTTGGACACCTGAACCGCGCCGTAAGGGACAGGATAAAGGAGGGAGTGAATGAAGAAAGGAAGCAAGAGGTGCCGTAGTGGAGGGCTCCGGAATAATTTCGACCACCTGTTTTTCCTCCATAAGCCCACTTTTGAAAGGCCAATTTTCATTGCACAGCACACGTAGTTTTTTCTTGCTGTTCGTCGTCGGCAGGGTAGAGCAAAATGAAGAGTAATAATATCGTCTCCGCTTCTCCTAAATCTCAGATTCTAATGTGACATTGATTAAACCTTCGAGGCTACGCCGCCAGTACGCAATCAGCGTTGAACGCAAGCTGGGGTTCCACTTAGACGTTGAATTTGTTGAGCAGAACCGCTTTACTGGACCACTAACTTTTTTGTGCTCTGAATGCATTAGCTAGCGGCGCCTAACCAAGTAAGCACCGGCTCCATTTGCGGTGCGCAAGCGTTCGGCTTCACGGAAACGTTCATTTCCGACTTTTAAATGCTTACATGGTGCTCTGTGACCGGCGATCAGTGCCGTTACTTTGCCCGTTTGCGCCGCGATCTTCAGCTTCAAGGCGGAGCATGGATTCCGCCCGCCGGAAGCAGGAAACAAGAAGAGGATGCCCCTGAGGTGATCCTCCGGAAAATCATAAAACGATCGCTGGACCTCCAGGTCTCTACCTCTATCGGCCACCTCATGGCACTGGGGATGGTGAACACTTTCAGGGAGCTTCGGGAGGCACACCTCCACAATCAATACACTCGTCTCACAAAGACAGGGTCGTGTAGCCGCTTTCTAGCCCTTATGCACATCCAGCACACTTAATTCACAGAGGAGAGATGCCGCCTTCCCGTACACTGGAGACGCGCCCTCCACGTGCGGCCTCTCCACACCATGTCCAAGGAGGACCATAATGGCAGGCGCCTGGCGCGGGCGGAAGCCTTGCGCCTTGCGTGGGCGGAAGCCTTGCACCGCCATTTTGGGAGCAAACCACGAGTCTTCTACGTGGACGCCCCCGGCCCGGACCCCAGGGGATGGTACACGGCCGCGGTCGTCCACGGGGGCAGAACAGCAAACGGCCTTACTTTCAAGGCCCAGTGAGCAATTCACGCAGAAGAGGTTGTCATCGCCCTGGCAGCTTCCGACTCCTGCTCCAAATACATATTCACCGACTCTCGAGGCGCTTGTCAAAACGTCGAGCAAGGGTGGGCTACTCCCCTGGCTTATCGCATCTACAAAATTGTAGCCGAGACTCTGATCCTGCGCACCGATCTCTCGTTTGGGCTCAAGGTCACCAAGGCCTCCGAGGAAACGAAGCAGCCGACGCCGCCGCCCGCCCGCTCTCTTTCCGGGATTTCCCAAGGGATCCGACGCTGACCAGGACTCCGATTTCAATCCGTTTTAGACTTTTAAGGAAATATGCGATTATTGCAAATCCAAGCACCAAACTCTTCCCACCCCGTGCATAGTGCTGGGGAAGGCCAGCGAGCGGGTACTCCTGCATGCGCCTGCTCATTAACATGATGCTGTGCCCGGCAACTCTAAAGCATTTCGATCCGCAATTCGACGGGTGGTGCTCACGCTGTGGGGAGGTGTCTGATACCTACCACATTGTGAAGCCCTGCCAGCAGAACGCAACCCTACCCCCTAACCTAAACCCCACGCGAGAGGAATGGGAGGCGATCCGGTCCGGCTGTTGCACCCTCGAGGCCCAAAGGGCCTTAACGCAGCGCGCCCGGGCTGCGGCAACCGGCAATGGGGTGCCTGACTAGGTATCCCTCCTAGTGGTTGTAAGGGCGTGACCCTTCAGGTCACGACCCCCACCACCTCTCTCTATGAATAATAAATGTTTTCACCACCACCACCCGTCGTATAGTCCAGGAGTTCCGTGGTGCCCACAGCAAGTACAGCTTTGATGGTTGCACGCTATCCGTGGATTTTAACCTTCATGGAAGGCGAGTGAGAGCGCTTGTAGTGTACGCTCCAGCCCAACGTTCGTTTACATCTGTTTTTTCTATTCTCTCCATTCTTTCATGCTACATGGTCATCCAACTTTAGTGAGGATTTTACCTGCGTCGAGGATTCCTACAGGGATGTAAGCGGTCGCAGGCAAGGCCGGCCGTATACTGGTGTCCGAACTTTAAAACAGCTCATCCATAACTTTAACCTTATAGACCCTTGGGTTGAACTACATGGTAACGAGCTTGCTGCCACATGGCAACGGGGCTCGAACATGAGCAGGCTCGATCGTTTCTTCTTTCTGCCAATTCTCGCTACTCATGTCACGAGTTGCGATGTCCTGGTTTTTCCGCCAGATGTTCCACGCATAACCGACCATTTCCCAGTATCTGTGAGACTGCACTTTCGTGAGCCCGCCCCAGCCAAGACTTTTTGGAAAATGATCATGACACTAGTGCGTGACACGAAAGTACGGTCCTCCGTGCAGTCATCCCGCACAACCACGCAGCTGGGACGATTTAAAAGCTAGTTAGCGTGACAAGCTGGCCAAAGCTAGCACAAATAGAAAGTTACGTTTAACTGCAGAAATTGACGACACCCTTCGAAGGGCACGCATTGTGCAGCGTGTTGCGCCCCTCACTTTTACAATGCAGGATTACCTCAATCAGCTACAAGCGCTCTATGAACCCTTGCTCCGCCTCAGCTCCCGAACTGCAGCACAAACCTATATTAGTGGTAGACCAGTCGCGGACCCTGCTGTACTTCGCAGTGTTCGCTACGGTTCCGTAGAGGGTCGAGCAACCATCCCGTTTGTCGAACTCCCGAATGGTGAACAGTCAGATAGCGCTGAGAAAATCAATGCTGTCTTTACTGAACATTTGACAAGCCTCTTTACAGCTGAGCGCACAGGCATAAGCGATCTAAATGCAGCTGTTCGTGAATTTTGCTCAGGCATAGCTTGCATACCTGAAGAGCGCCTCGACAGCCTATGTAATCCAGTCACGCTGGAAGAGCGTTGCCTGGATTTCCAGGAGATGAACGCCTCCGCTGCAGCCGGTCCAGACGGGCTACCACTTGCTTTTTACAAAACTTTCTTCACGGAGATACTTGTGCATCTTTTGTTCATGCTCAATGCCCTTCTTGTCGAAGGGTTTCGGCCGGAATCTTTTCGCGAGAATCGTATAGTGCTCCTTCTAAAGAGTGGTGGTGTGCCGTCCGATCAAAATGCATGGAGGCCTATCTCCTTCCTGAACTCCGATTATAAAATACTAGCTGCAATACTAGCACATCGCATAACGTAAGCGCTTCCTGACATAATAAGCAATGCTCCGACATGTTGTGTGCCGGACGCACAAATTTTTCGTCACTAGATTTAAACCGCGACTTGTTCACTTTTGCTACTCTCACGCAGGTTTTGGAAGCTTTTGTTTCCCTAGATCAAGAAGAAGCCTTTGACCACGTTGAGCGTGAATACCTTATTCACCTGGGGATCTTTAACGTGCACTGACATCGCACAGCACACGGGCGCCTTAGCGTTTTTCCTCCATAAAATCGCAGCCGCCGCGGTTCGAACCCGACCACGGCGGCTGCGTGGTCGGCCCAGGTGGTCGAAATTATTCCGGAGCCCTCCACTGCGGGCACTTCTTCCTTTGTTCTTTCAATCCCTCCTTTATCCCTTCCCTTTCGGCGCGGTTCAGGTGTCCAACGATATATGAGATAGATACTGCGCCATTTCCTTTCCCTCAAAACCAATTATTATACTTATTATTATTATTTTCACAGTTCTAGACTGCTTTTGCTTCCCAAGGCGTCTGATAGACGTCTTGAGATAGTTGCACACCGACTTAGCAGCAAGCCTCGCAGTGAACGATCAGATAAGCGACCGCATTCCAGTGAGCCGTGGAATACGCCATGCAGGGTTCCCCACTGTCATCAATTCTTTTCGTCCTTTGCATAGAACCGCTGTTGCAATAATAATAATAATAATAATTGGTTTTTGGGGAAAGGAAATGGCGCAGTATCTGTCTCATATATCTTTGGACACCTGAACCGCGCCGTAAGGGAAGGGATAAAGGAGGGAGTGAAAGAAGAAAGGAAGGAAGAGGTGTTGTAGTGGAGGGCTCCGGAATAATTTCGACCACCTGGGGATCTTTAACGTGCACTGACATTGCACAGCACACGGGCGCCTTAGCGTTTTTCCTCCATAAAAACGCAGCCGCCGCGGTCGGGTTCGAACCCGGGAACTCCGGATCAGTAGTCGAGCGCCCTAACCACTGAGCCACCGCGGCACAAATTCAAATTTGCAAGTCGATACGGGGCTTTCTTCTCCCAGGCATAGCCGAGGTTAAAGTTGCAGCTTATGCTGATATTTCTCTGTTTATTAGAAACATTGACAGCTATAGAGCATTTCTGAGCCTCTTTCACAATTACAGTTGCCTGTCAGGTGCACGTCTCAATCCAGCTAAAAGCTAGGCTTTACGCTTTGGATCTTTTAATGACCAAACTGCCGATATTATCCAATAGGTAGGTGGCGTAAAAGTCCTTGGTGTTACGTTCCTCGCCTGCGGTGAGTAGACCGAGCCACCTGGAATAAAATAAAACGCAAGGCTGATCCGCGTATCGAAGTCGCAAAATCATTCGACCTACCTTTCTCTGAACGAGCTTGCCTTATCAGAACAAGCCTAATAGCTTCCTTATTCTACGTCGCGAAAATAGCGCGCCCTCCTCGCCGCGTCCTCCAGAGGCTTGCCACAGCGTGTGGATCTTTCTCCTGGGGTGGACACGCAGAGAGCGTTGCAAGAGTTTTTGTTCGCCTGCCCACCGACATTGGTGACTTCAGAATCCAGGATCTTGAAGTTATGTGTCGTGTATTGTTCTTAAGGGCCATGTGGGACCTTATCTCAGCCACGGCGTACCGAGGAAGGGCACTACACGCCAATTTGATGCGAACATCGTGTCGCTTCTTTGAGTTATCAAATTGGAAAGGCCCTGCAACTGAAAAGTCGCCAGCTTTCTTTACATATGTGTGTGAAATCCTTACATTTTCTTGAAGGTACACTTCCTGATTGTGATTTGAATGAATGAATGAATGAATGAATGAATGAATGAATGAATGAATGAATGAATGAATGAATGAATGAATGAATGAAAAACTTTATTGGTTCCTTTAGGAAGTAGCAGCGGTAGAAGATGAAGTGTTCGTCTTGAAGCTTGGGTCCTCCTTGGCCGTGGGTGGGCCCCTAGTCCAGGGCTCCACTGAGCCGGGCCACCTCGCTTGCGGGTGCTATGAGGGCCCTTTGAACCCCTAGCTCGCAGCTGGTGAGCCGGCTCTCCCATTGCTCCGCACTTGGTGTTTTGTGTTTGTGGAATGCTTGATTTCTTCCGCACTCCCATGTGACATGATATAGTGTTGGTTTTGCTCCGCACCACGGACAGTTGGCGCTATACTGTGTGGGGAACATCTTGTTTAATATGTATAAGTTTGGGAAGGAGCCTGTTTGCAGTCTTCGCCATCCTGTGGCTTCCTCCTTGGATAATGCTTTATGTGGTGGGGGGTACTGGAATCTTAGCCCCTTATATAGGTTTAATAATTGCGAATAGCTGTCCCCGCAATTAATCTGGGGCCCCTCCGGGGTTAATGACGTTCCTGCTCGGCTGGTCATTCCTCGAGCTAGGTTGTCTGCCCCTTCGTTGCCCCTGATCCCTGCGTGACTCGGTATCCAGATTATGTTGTGTATTAGTCGTCCGTTAGGGAGCAGAGCTCTACTGAGGATCTTGAGTGCCGTGCTGTTAATTCTGCCTCTAGTATAATTTCGGCACGCCGGTTGTGAATCCGTTAAGATGTTAAGGGATCTCCCTGTCCTATATCCTTCATTCGCTGCCAGGGCGACAGCAATCTCGTCTGCCTCCGTTATGTTAGAAACTTCGGCTGTGAGGCTTGTGATGTGTTCTCCGTGGTAATTTACAACTACTGCTACCGCGCTATTTTTGTGCGTTTGGGGGTATAGGGAGGCATCAGTGTAGACTGTTGTCCCGATGCCCCATGTTCCTCTCATAATATTCTACCCTAACCTGTCTCCTGTTAGCATAGAGGTTTGGATCCATGTTTTGGGGATAGGTTGTATGCATAGCTTCTTTCTTAGTGGGTCTGGTATTGCGGCCCTGCATTTTGTGGCTTTTCCATTTCCCGACCTAGCTTTGTCCGGAGTGCTCTTCCAGTCGTTGTGTTGCTAAGTCTTCGTATTTGTGCCTTGAGCTGGCATTCTCTTAATTCTTCGAAGGTGTTGCTGGTTCCGAGTTGCATGAGCTTGTCGTTGGATGTATTTCTTGGGAGATGAAGAGCTGTTTTATATGCCTTCCGGAGTATTGTCTCCGCTTGCTCCTTCTCTGCTTTGATAGTCACATGGTACCGTAATGAATATGTTACCCGGCTGACCTCTAGGCTGTTGACTAGCCTGAGTGTGTCCTCCTCCTTCATGCCATACCTCTTGTGCGCTACTCTGCAGATAATCCGGCCTACATGTCCTGCCGCTTTGCTTAGCAGGCTGAGTGTATGACTGCACTTCCGGCTTCCTTGCAGCCACATGCCGAGGATTCTGATCATCTTTTGTTCCGGGATGTTTTGGCCCTCTAGTTTTATTTCGAGTGGAGCATCCGTAGGGTGCCTACCCACTCTGAGGAGCTCAGATTTTTCCGTGGAGCATTTAAGTCCTCTTTGTTTTGTGTATTCTTCAATGCAGGTGGCAGCCTCTTGTAGCGCCTCCTGCTTCTCCCCCAGTGAGCCTTGGGTGGTCCAGATGGTGATATCGTCTGCGTACATTGCATGACTAATCCCCTGGACTTGGCTGAGTTTCTTGGCGAGGTTGACCATCGCTATGGTAAAGAGTATTGGCGAGATTACTGAGCCTTGCGGAGTGCCCTTGCATGGCGTTTGAAAGGTGTCACTCCGCAGGTCTGCTAGGCCTACCGTCGCTGTTCTGTCCGTGAGGAAGCTTCTAACGTAGTCATGGAACTTCTTCCCGCAGTTGGTGGTGTTAAGTCCTTTCATAATGGCGGCATGGGATACGTTGTCAAAGGCCCCTTTAATATCGATGGCCATGACAACGTTCTCCCCGTTCTTTGGCATTGTTTCGAGTACCTCTTCTTTTAGTTGTAGCAAGATGTCTTGGGTTGATAAATTTGCCCTGAATCCGAACATGGTGTTGGGGTACCATTCTCCGTCTTCTAGATGCGTTTGTATTCGTCGGGTAACTATTCTCTCGTACAGCTTGCCTAGGCATGATGTTAGCGAGATCGGTCTGAGGTTTTCAATTTGGAGTTTCTTGCCGGGCTTGGGGATCATGACCACTACGGCGTGTTTCCACTCCGCTGGGACCGTCCCTTCTTCCCATTGTTTGTTTAGGTATAGGGTGAGTTGGCTGATTGCTTCGTCGCTTAACTTTCGGATTAACGAGTTATGAATCTTGTCCGCCCCTGCTGCCGTATTTTTCGTTGTTGCCCTTGTGGCCTCGACGACCTCTGCTCTTGTGATGGGTCTGTCCGTGGTTTGGTTTTCTTCGCCTGCTATTCGCCTGCAGGATCCCCTGCTATTATTAGGATATTCTGCCCTGCAAGCTTCTTTGCTTCCTCAAAAAGCTTAATGAAGTCTCCTTTATTTTTAGGTGGGCTGTACAAATTTACTATAAAAGTGCTTTTAGATTTTCTTTTTCTCTTGGGAATCACTTCAGTTATTATGTGTTCTAGCTGTGTGTCTTCAAACTCCTTATGAGCTATGGTTGTGATTTTGTTGCTAATGAGAGTTGCTGTTCTTCCGTTCTCCTGACATGAGTATCCTTGTAGGGTTGGGGTGCAATTTGTCTCTTATAGAAGTATTAGATCTTGTGGGTTTCCTCTAGTGTTAATGAATTGCTGTAAGAACCCTTGCTTACGCCTGTAGCTCCGGCAATTCCACAGCCATATCTCTTGTTGTTGTTGTCCTGCCATGTTATCGTATTGGTACTGTTGTTTGTTCCCTGGGATTCTGATCCAAACCTGCGCTCATTGTAGAGGCGGTCCCTAGCGTCATTTACTGTCTTCTGTTTGTTTTGACTCTTTACATAGGTGCGGAAGCTCTGATCTTGCAGGGCTATCTTTTGATTTAGTTGCTGTATCTGCTGCTGCATCTGCTGCATTTGCTGCTGCATGAATGTCTTTAGATCGTCTATTGTTGAGTTTCCTTCCTTATTAGTTTGTAAACTTTCTACACTCTGTTGTGTGATTTGAAAGAATTGTCCGCGAGTGAAACTTGCGAATATGACGCGATTCGCAACCTGAATGTAGCCCAGCACAGGAAAGTGCGTAAAAGGCGGAAACAAAGAATCTTTGCCTCTCTACGCCGCTTATGTATCCAATTTTACCTGGCTTCTTGAATGGGAAGCGCCACCGACAGCTGACCGCTTTGCGGCGCCCTGCGCCTCATGTCCGCAATGCGGTCGGACTGAAACTCTCAACCATGCCATTTTTGAATGCTCAGTCGCGCGCGATTTCTAGCGCTTGGTAGCGCGCATGTTTCAGGTGCGCGTGCGGTGGCAGAGTCGCAGTCGCGATTTATTTTTGTTTAATTCATAATGTGTGTACGTGCTTAGGTCCTCTGGAACAAGAGGGTACTTTAGGGGACGCCCGAAAGCAATGTTTCCTTTACTGTACCCCCTTAGATCTTTGATGCTTAAACACTTGAATGAAGAACTCGCCGTGTAGGGTGAGGAGGCCTTCCTCCTCCGCTGGTCAACAAGGTTCATTGCTGTTAGAGATAGAAATGTGTCCACGCCCATCCTTCCGTTTTAGGAAGTTTGGCGAGCGTTGCTAATTTTTTCTTTCCTTGTATTCCACTTAAGCGCATCCGACCGCTTCCGGTCGTACAAGATAATTCCACCTAATATGTGAGCAGGACTCTGAATTTGTTCATGATGGATTGACAAGATACGAGCGACGTCGACCCCGAAGAGAAGTGGTGCATGTCGTGGGTAGAAAGACATTTTATGAACAATAATATAGCCATGCGTTTCGATTAATGCATTTTATCTCAAGGCGAAAGCTTTGCCCCAGGCAATATTTTTTTTCATTAATTTAATCACTACTACACCTTTCATCACACTTCGCCCGTCACTGATGCGCAGAGGCAATAAATATCTCCTAAAAATGAATTTTACGCTATGTAACTTTGAGCTTGTTTATGTGATTCAGACATTCGGACGTGATGAAACGAATTCCGGACTCGGCATGAATCGACGGGGTTTTGCACCTGTTTTAGAATGAAACATACTGCAGAGTTATTTCAAACGAACGAATTATCTTCGTTTTTCCCTGCCGAGACTGTCTTTTGCAGTTGTTACAGAATAAACACTTCGCTTAGTTATTGAAAACAAACCATGCTCTCGCCTGTGCCCTTTCTACTTTGTTGATATGTCATAACCCATGGATCTCATTATCTTACTCTGTTCGTTAGTTTAAAAAAAGCATCCCGTTTGGGACATACAAAATGCTAAATTACCAAAAATAAGAATTTTTTCTACATGCACCAAACTAGCAGAAAAAAGCAATTCGCTCGCTGAGGTTTTACACTATTGTTGCAGAAAGCGCTTCGAAATAAGTATATGCCAACAATGTAACCTAAAACCACTTCTTTCTTGAAAGTAGGCTACTGGTCCGGAGTTCCCGGGTTAGAACCCGACCGCGGCAGCTGAGTTTCAATGGAGGCGAAACGCTAAGGCGCCCGTGTGCTGTGGGATATAAGTGCACGATAAAGATTCCCAGAAGGTAGAAATTATTCCGGCGCCCTCCACTACGGCACTTCTTTCTTCCTTTCCTCTTTCACTCCCTCCCTTATCCCTTCCCTCACGGCGCGGTTCACGTGTCCGCCGATAGGTTAGACAGATACTACGCCATTTCCCTTCCCTAAAAAACCAAATTTCATTTTTTAAGGTTCGAACCCATCCGCGGCGGCTGCTTTTTTATGGGGGCAATACGCTAAGGCACCCGTGTGCTGTGCGATGTCAGTGCGCGTTAAAAATGCCCAGGTGGTCAAAATTATGCCGGAGCCCTCAACTACGGCACCTCTTTCTCCCTTCTTTTTCTCCCTCCTTTATTCCTTGCCTTACGGCGCGGTTCAGGTGTCCAACGATATATATGAGACAGATACTGCGCCATTTCCTTTCCCCCAAAACCAACGAACCAACCAATAATTTTTAAGGCACGCAGTGCAAGCAGCCTAGCGATATTTTTATTGGTTAAGGCTTGACCGTCGCTAGTTGCAAGCTGCTAAATGTGGGTCTTTTAGGAAACCAGGTGGTTAATATAAAGAACTGACGTTGACTAAATTGAAACAAAATATTTCTACGGAGAAAATGATATCAATCAAACCCCTGAAAGTGCTCTGCGTAGCACATCATGAAATTGCGGTTTATATCGCTCCACGGAAAAGTGGTGAGTTTGAAATGCAATACTAAAAAAGCGTAGCACATCCTAGCACGGCGCTTAGATGACTATGGTCGCGCGCTGTCAAAGCATTACAGCCAAGGCACTTTTGGCTGCTGGATTTGGCTCCTCCCTTACAAGCATGGTCTACGGAGAGTCTGTAGACTCTATTTTTTTCTTGTAGATACTTATTTTTGTCTCTTCGTAGGCTATAGACTTTCTATAGACAAGTCTACTATATGTGTATGACCATAAATCTATATTGTCTATAGACTGTCTATATGATTTGTATAGTATACAGGCGGTTGTGTTGCCTACAGGCTACTTCAGGGTTTGTCTATAGAGAATTTATAGAATTTATAGAGTCTAAATTTTAAAATTTTTGTAAGGGCTGGGCGTCCTGTCGGCACCTTGGTTTTATTTCGTTTCTGTTATTCGAGCTGGGCAGCTTCCTCGGTCTTCTGGTGGCCTCGTTAGGTTCGTTTCTGTGGATTTAACGCCCCAAAGAGACTCAGGCTCTGAGGGACGCCGTAGTGAAGGGCTTCGCAAATTTCGACCGCCTTCGGTTCTTTAAAATGCAGTATGACACCGCACGCTACACGGGCCTCTAGAATTTCGCCTCCATCGAAATTCGACCGCCACGTCCGGGATCGAACTCGCGGCTTTCGGGCCAGCAGCCGAGCGCCATAACCACTTAGCCACCGCGGCGGCGGACAGCGAACTTCTGTACACATGCCAAATAAACCACTTCGCTATTGTGTCATGCCATTGAGGCGGAGCTTAATTGTCCCCTCCCATTTTATTTACAATTTAATATCAATTCCTTTCAGGCAATTCCTTTATTTTATATACTCACATGTCCTGATGTCGTTTCAGACAAGTGGCATCATCGGTTTTCAACTTTCCATTCAACAGGTCCACTTGCCAAGGCAATACCTCTTTGAGCACACCTCACGGCGACGAATCAACGCCGGGTTCTCCTCTGGTCGGCAACTTAACCGCTATCCCGTTAATAAGCAAATATCCTAAGCCTATTTACATGAATGAAAAAGCCTTTATTAATGGAGCTTGTTTATATAAAGTGCGCGTGTAGCCACATGGAATTTCTTGCGCCCATATATATATTATCAAATACAGCACAGAACGCACCCGGACACCAATCACTGCAAATGGAGCCAATGCGTAACTGCCGAGGCGTTCTAAGGTATTGCATTCTGCGGCCAAAAAGGTAACAGCTGAGCAGAAGTTTTTGCTAAGTCAGCTTAAGGATTTTTTTGAAAAGCTTGCCTGCAGCCCACGATGACGCTGTGCTGAAGTCGTTGCATTGAAATGTTGATCAAGTTGTAAAAAGCAATTAAGATTTGATCAAAGAATAATGATTCCTTCCGCTGTTCATTTTAATATATTGTTTTTGAATAGCATGCGCAAGAAAAGACGGTTTTAAACCGAAAGCTTTACTGGCTGCAGGTTGAGCAGTTTCGCGTGACTCCTGGAGAGCCGTGCTGCGCATGCGCGAGGAGCAGAGGACACACGGCACGTTTCCCTCTCTCGCTCCCTAGTCACAACTCCGCATGCGCCACTAGTAGCACCGAGCCACATGTGTTCCGCCGCTGGGCAGCGCCGCGCCTTTCCTCAAAATGCCACTTTCAATTTTCAGTTTTCTCTTTCCTTACCCGCCGCGGTGGCACCATGGTTAGGACGCTCGGGCTACTGATGCGGAGTTACCGGGTACGAACCCGACCACGGTGTCTGCGTTTATATGGAGGCAAAACACCTGAGGATCTTTAACGTGCGGCGGCTGCGTTTCGATGGAGGCAAAACGCTAAGGCACCCGTGTTCTGTGCGATCTGAGTGCACGTTTCAGATCCCCAGGTGGTCGAAATTGTTCCGGAGCCCTCCACTACGGCACCTCTTTCTTCCTTTCTTCTTCGACTCCCTCCTTTATCCCTTCCTTTACGGCGCGGTTCAGGTGTCCAACTATATATGAGACAAATACTGCGCCACTTCCTTTCCCCAAAAACCAATTATTATTATCATTATTATTCAGTTTTCTCTTTCCTCTCTTCCTCCTTCCTTTATTCCTTCCTTTACGGCGTGGTCCGGGTGTCCACCGGTATATGAGAGACGGTTGCTGTGACATTTCCTCTCCACAAAAAACCAAACAAAACAAGCGAGCCGACGGCGTTCGTAGAGGTAATTGGCGTGGACTACTTTGCAAAGACCGTTCATTTTCACGAAAGGAAAGACGCAAAATCGGCTCCGTGGGTCAGTGGATACCTCAATCTCGCTTTCGCTTTGTATATCCTGGATTAGCAAGGGCTAATCCACATTATTTTTTTTTCTTTGCGATGTCAGTGCATGCACGTTTATGTCCCCTCGTGTTTTAAAAAATTGAAGCTTGGTTTTGAGGAAAGGGAGCGGCGCAGTAACTGTCTCGCATATCTCGGTGAACACCCGAACAACACTGTAAGGGAGGGCATAAAGGAAGGAGTCAAAGAAGAGATGAAGAAAGAGGAGGTGCCGTTGTGGAGGTCTCCGGGATAATTTCTACCACCTGGAGACATTTAACGTGCGCTAACATCGCGCAGCACATTGGCGCCTTTTGAGTTTCGCCTCCATCGAAACGCGGCCGTCTCGGTCGGATTCGAACCTGTGTACTCTGGCTCAGTAGACGAGCGCCTTAACCACTGAACCACCATGAAGGGTAACGTGTTCGGCATGAAAATTAGTTTTAAGGAAAACAAATAGCGTAGTGATTGTCATATATGTCGGTGGACACTTGAGTCGCTCCATAAGAGAAGGGTTAAAGGAGGGAGTGAAAGAAGAAACGAAGAAAGAGGTGCCGGCATGAAGGCTTTTCAGGTAGCTGTTGCTGTCGCTGAGAGGAAGAAAAGGAAAGTGCACGGGATGGCCTACTGGCTCAATCCGAGCCACGCTCGCTGCTACGTGCTGAAAATAGGAGAGTTAGAGGATAGGAGAGACAACATAGAAAGAAAAGGCGCGCGCTAATCTGCCCGGGGCCGATTCCAGAGGCAGCGCAATACTGAGCCGACCCGTGCCAGAGTGCTTCAATGCAAGCACTCCGCCATATTCCAAAAATAAGTTTAATATCATGGGTCCAAGGACCCGCAGCAAATATTAAATCAGGTGTCAGTTATGTTTCAGGAAACGAAAGGGAGTATCAAGTAGAAGCAAGCCAGTTACATTGCGTCCTTTCATGTCCTGAAAAAAAGTTGGCTGTGGTTTTGCTCTGGTTATAACTCTAGTTGAATTGCGAAAGTTTCATTTGCTCGGCAATTCGTACACGCAGCGTCTTATTCCGACGCTTTCGAGAACTTAAACCGGTCCCTTCCGCAGTTTAAGAGTCACTCCGGGACGTGGCACGCATTCCTTTAGCCGCATATTCGTTACGACGCCTCTCGAGTCGTGCGGCGCGCTCTTCTGGCGTCTCCTAAGTGTTTTCTCTACCTCGCTTCGTTCTGTCGTGTCCCTTTTGCGCTCTCCATAACGACTAGAATACACTGCGGCGAAGCGCATATATATATATATATATATATATATATATATATATATATATATATATATATATATATATATATATATATATATATATATATATATATATATATATATATATATATATATATATATATATATATACAGCCCCGTGTGGCGACACATCCTCTCCCCTCTACCCCAGCGGCGCACATCTAGTAGAGCGAGCGGCGACAGCAGCGGCGTCGACGGCGACGCCATCTATTCGTTCGCGGCTGCGGTGTTGCTAGGCAACGGCGGCTAAAGGTCGTTTGTGGGCCACGTTTGTGGGCCATGAGCCGAAATGGCTCGCTGGCTGGAGTAGTAAAGCTGTCGCTTTAAAAACTGCACAGTAAATGTCGAAGGAAGTATCCGGTAGAACTCAGCTAGTTATACTGCGCCGTTTCATGTCCCGAAAAAAAAAAATGCCGCAGTAAATGTCTACCGGTCACGGTGGTAGGGCGCTCGGCTGCTGATCTGGAGTTCCCGGGTTCGAACGCGACCGCGGCGGCAGCGTTTCGATGGGGGCGAAACCCAAAGGCGCCCGTGTGCTGAGCGCTTTCAGTGCACGTTACCGATCCCGAGGTGGTCGAAATTATTCCCGAACCCTCCACTACGGCAACTCTTACTTCTTTTCTTCTTTCACTACCCGCCGTGGTGGCTCAGTGATTAGGGCACTCGACTACTGATCCGGAGTTCCCGGGTTCGAACCCGACCGCGGCGGCTGCGTTTTTATGGAGGAAAAACGCTAAGGCGCCCGTGTGCTGTGCGATGTCAGTGCACTTTAAAGATCCCCAGGTGGTCGAAATTATTCCGGAGCCCTCCACTACGGCACCTCTTCTTCCTTTCTTCTTTCACTCCCTCCTTTATCCCTTCCCTTACGGCGCGGTTCAGGTGTCCAACGATATATGAGACAGATACTGCGCCATTTCCTTTCCCCCAAAACCAATTATTATTATTATTATTCACTAACTCCGTTATCCTTCCCTTACGGCGCGGTCGAGGTTTCCGCCTTGATACTGCGCCATTTCATTTCCCCAAAAATCAATTTTCGTTTTCATTTGTCTGTTAAAAAAAAGTTTCTTTTTGGGTGCGTGAATCGAAAAGCTGGTCAAGTCACCTGATCGTCGGGGTTGTGCTCTTGGTTTCCTGGCCTCAAATAAAGATGGCACGTACCCACTTCGGGGGAGTTGCGAAGACGCGCGCGGCTGTTGGGTGGCGTTGTTTGCCTCACAACACGGCTTATACCAACAAGGGGGTGCCTTCGAGGGTTCTTCTACTTCATCTTCCCTATTAACACTGGCGGGATGTAGGATCGCTCACCAGGATTATGCATTCCGCCCTGCATCACTGCTGGGTACAAGATTTCCACACGGAGCACGATGAGGTTTCTTGATCCGAGGTGTACTACCGGACTCATACGTTTGATGGATTGTCGGCTCTTTAAAGCTATTGAGATTGCTTAGTCTGCCCAGGCTCATTCGACGGTTATGTTTTTCGTAGTTCCCTGTTTTATTCAGAAGAAGCGGGTTGTCTCGGCGATGCCGAGCGTCGGGCTTAAGGGTGCGCTCCCCGCAGGCTGCGCAGCGCGGGGAGCAGGTATAGTGTTCTTTTGGGCACATAGAGCTGCGCACACCTCTGATCATTGTACGGTGCTTTGACATACCTAGCATAGTAGTGGGGTGTGTTTGCAGGGGTAACACGACGTTTCTCTCTAGTAGTAACAAGGAGGTGTCGGCGAGCTGAGCGTGATTACCGCTGTCTTTGATGCATCGAGCACGGGGGTGGTAGGATTTCACCTCCTTGGGTTCCAACTCCCAAGTTCGCCATGAGCTTGCCTGCCGGGTTGTTGGGTTCCAATTCGTGCATGACTTGTCTGCAGATGTCTCGTCTCGCCACGTACGGAGGCATTTCAAGCCCTCGAGCATCCCTTGAGTAGTTTTACTTAGTTTGGCTACCTCCTTGCGACGGAGACTGATTATAATGATGCTAGAGCTCAGCCATGAAAGAACCAGGAATTGAGAGTCTTCACCTTGAATTCGACAGGCTTGAGATAGAGCTTAGGGTACCTGATAGCTTGTAAAAGCCTTGACAAGGGGGCTTTTCGGCCGTATCACGCTTTTGATGTTGCTATTTAGAAGCAGCGGAAGCTTGCGTCGTTATGGAATGAGGGTCCGGCTTCTGGTTCATAAGCGAAGCTGATGACAGTGTGTTCGCCGCCGCCAGAGGGGTGTTCGAAGCTCCGATTTAACCGACTTTAGCTATGCGGCATTTCGTGCGTTTGTAGATGTGTACCGAGCAATTGGAGTAAGTGTCCTCTGGCGGCCTCCCCTGTGTTGGCCCCTCCTCCCTCTTGCGTTTATCGCCAAACCGGGTTGAAGTTCCTGGATTTCCATTTCAATTGAGCCCTCACTGCTTCCGGGAGCTTTGTGCATCGAGTGCAGGCGGCTGGGACCTGGCTGGGAAGCGGCGCTGTTATCCATATGCTTCGTTTACCTGAAGCCCTGCCTCGCCTTCCGCCGCCGGAGAGGCTCTAGGCATAGTGCGTTGGCGCCGCCTAGGAGGCCTTCAATGGCAGCTCGTGCTCAATGTTCACGAAAATTTTGTTTCGTGTGCCGTGTGCATCTTTATTTCCTTGTCTGCCCTTTGTTCATTGCTTTTGCTGGGCTAAATGTCTGGCATCTGAAACGCATTTTTTCTTATCGCATTTCTATCGTGGCAAGATCAGACTGATTTCGAAGTAAAAGAGGTGCGTCGTCTTCACTGTAATTTCTAGAACTGCCAGCCTCAGCGGAGTAACACTCTAAACCGCAGAATACAGTCACTCAACCAGTGAATTTGCCATGCCTAAAGAAATTAAGTTTCGAGCCATTTTTGTTGGATGAACACAAGCCACGCAGGGGCAGATGGTCTCTCGCGTCTTGTGCTCGGCTGCAAAATTTTCCATTAAAGAAATTTTCCTTGAATTCGTGGTGAACCACATATCGCTACATGCATGGACGTTTGTGTTCACCGATTTGCAGGAATGCAGATTTCAGTGAATTAATCCAACCTCAGCATGATAAGTTCAGGATTATTTCACTCGCATAGCGATTGAAGAGTTTCGCGATAACTCTATTGCTCCGTAGTTCAAACGGTATTAAGCAGAAATCCACATGTCTTAACAAGTGAAATTTAATGAGAGGATGTCAGAGGCAGAGACAATGTTTTACAATGTAAATAACAGGCGATGGTGACGAAGAATTTGGCAGTCCATGAAGTCCACGAAGCTTGGGCCTCTTAGTGATAAGGGCACTCGACTGCTGCGCCAGAGTACCCGAGATCAATAAATTCGACTGAGGCAGCGTTTCGATCGAGCTGGAACTGGAAAGGCGCTCGTGTGCTGAGAAATATGTCAGTGCACGGTAAAGATCCGCAGGTGGTCCAAATTATTCCGGAGTCTTCTACTACGGTCTCTTTATTTCTTCTTTCACTACCACTTTCCACCTTTCCCTTACGGTTCGGTTTGGGTGTCCACCTAGATGATACAATTACTGCTCTGTTTCCTTTCCTCAAACAGCCCACTTTTCAAAGGCAAATTTTCATTGTACAGCACACGGTGGTGGTGGTAGTGGTTGTTTATTAAAATATTAGTAAAAAGGAAGGAAAAGAGTTTTGCTAGCCCCGGCATCTGCCATCGATACTGAAGCACCTGAGCTGGGGCAGCGGAAATAAAGGATAGCAGGATAATGGAGAAATGAAATGAAAAATGTGAGCGGACAGGAATAGAGGATAGGGGGAGAAGTAATATGTACAAACTATTTACACAGTAAGAAATGTGTCCAGGTTGTGCGCGTGATTAGTTCATTTAAAGGAATTAAATCACACACGCGCACAGCACTGTGTTGGCTACAACTGGAGTGGGGCGTCCAGTTATTAATCGTTCAAGGTAGAACTCGCGGAGCGTTCGGTCACTGCGTGTAACGACCTGACGGAGAACAGACGGGACGTCAAGCCCGTGCATTCGAGGAATGCACAGAGGCTCACTAATGTTCGCTCACGAGTGCGCGCACTGCCCTGCGGGCACAAGAGCGTCTTAGTGGAGTCTGGTAGTATGCCCTGCGCCCTATAGACCGCGAGCATATCGCGACAAGCATAGGCGAACGCGGCACAGTGAAGGAGCAGGTGTTCTAGTGTTTCCACTGCACCGCATCCGTCACACACATCACTCGTCGCGATTCCGTGACGCACCCGTCGCTCCCCGGGCCACACGCAGCCAATGCGAGCGCGGAGGATAATTGCACGTTGTGACCGTGTAAGTGCGCGACAGCCGGAGACACTGTCGATGCGCTCACCTCCCGCGATGCGTGGGTCGGGGTGCTGCTTTCGGAGATGGTCGTGGATGGCCGCACGCACGTCTTCCAGCGCAAGGGGCAGATCGCTGGCAGGTAGTTGGTGTGCAGCGGTCGCGAGGTCGTCAGCTTCTTCGTTGCCTGGGATGCCGCAGTGACCATGCACCCACTGTGCACGCACGGCACAACCTCTCTGCGCGAGGCGCTCGATGCGCGAGCGAATTTCCCGCACTATTGGGGTACCGCGGCCGTTAGATTGCCGGCGGCTGAGGACGGCGCGGGAGTCACACAGCAGAGCACTCCTGGGCGGCGGAGGGCCGAGGGTGAGCAGCAGGAACTGGAACTGTAAAGGCGTTCGTGTGCTGTGCTATATATCAGTGCGCGTTAAAGATCCGCAGGTGGTCCAAATTTTTCCGGAGTCTTCTACTACGGTAACTCTTTATTTCTTCTTTCACTACCACTTTCCTCCTTTCCCTTACGGTGCGGTTTGGGTGTCCCCCGAGATTATACAGTTACTGCTCCGTTTCCTTTCCTCAAACAGCCAACTTTTCAAAGGCCAATTTTCAATGCACAGCACACGGTGGTTTTTTTTTTGCTGTTCATCGTCAACAGGGTAAATCAGAATGAATAGTAACAATAATATCTCCTCTTTGCCTAAATCTCAGATTCTAATTTGACATTGATTAAAACTTCAATGCGACGCCGCCAGTACACAATCAATGTTGAAAGCAAGCAAGGGTTCCACTTAGAGGTTGAATTTGTTGAGCAGAACCGTCTTACTGGACCACTGATTTTTTGTGTGCTGAATGCATTAGCTAGTGGTGCCTAATCGAGAAAGCATCGGCTCCATTTGCAGTCAGTGTTCGCCCCGGACGGAGCTTGAATTCGCGTGTTGATGCCAGCCACCAGTTCTGCAACAAATGGCCTAGGCCATACGTTTTGTTTACTCGCGTACCCTTTTTTGTAAACATGGATTGCTGATCTGGCCATAAAATAATCTTCCCTTTTAAAGCGACAGTTTTACTGGCCGCCAACTTGCGATTTCGCCGTGGCGGTGCTCCGAGGAGGCGCATGACATAACAACGCGCGCCTCGCCGGTCTGGACCAGTCTGGCCGGGCCGGTGGCGGCTGCCGCACTCGGCGCAAAATAGAGACATGCTCCAAGTCTCCGCCATTGCGGTCACATTGCGCCGAAGCCGCCGAACGCGTCGGCGGTCAAGCGCAGTTGGTGTATGGAGGATTTCGCTTTAGCCGACGTGACGTTGCCGTGCAGCGCGCGCGTTTCGCCGCAATATAAACGCGCCTTGAAGTGCGGGTTACATGGAGCGTTTTTGTCGGCGTTTTTCGCTCGACGGCGCGCGTTTGACGCCCGGCCTCGAAAAAAAAAACGCCCGCAGACGCCGATCTGGCCCCGCCAGATATTTAACGTGATTCGTCGAACGCTGCCGGAAGCGGCCAGCAGTGACAGCCAATCATGGCTCACTGGCTGTCGACACTTCCGTCTTCCTCTCCGGCGCATGCTTTTCGCGCGCGCGCTTCTGTGTTCTTGGTCAGCTTGGTCTGCTTGGCACTCGCGACATGGCTATTCCCACAAAGGCAGCTCGCGTCGAGTTCAAATACCGGCTGATCTGTGCGGTGCAGAAGAATTCCATTTCGTGGAACATTCAAAGTCGGATTATAAGGACCACAAAAAAAAGACTGTGGGGTTAATTAACTGCCCTATAGCAATCCCTAAAAGGGAGTGCGATAGGGTACTAGCTTACCCACCTTCCACTCGGCGAGCTGTAGACATCGCGTCACTCTAGGTTTAACCAGAGCTAAACCACAGCCATTTTTTCTCTGAGGCTATCATCCCCACTAATGCCTGAGTACAAACTACTGTCGGTAAATGATTACTACTATCGCTAGTTGGCTTTTTTCGGGAAGGTTTATCGGTTTATCGGTCAGCAGAGTACAATAATACACCCAATACACCCAGTCATTTTGTCGGCGTAGCCTCAGAAATGAAGGAAGGTTTGTCACATCTTTCAGTCCGTCAAAGGAGTGTACGTGTATCCGCAGGATTGAGCAGTGCGCTTTCTTACCATCACACATCGCATGTTAATAACGTTGCAGTGAAGAGACATCCTTGCCGCACTGCGCTACACCGCTGTGGCTGTCCTCAAGGTACATCTGCAAGACTTCTGCTGCCTTTGTTTTTAAAACCACGAAATACCCCCAAGCGCATTGAGCTGTTGAAAGGCAGATATATATTAGGTTGGGGCAACCTAAAGAGATTGAAAAATATTAAGCCCTTGCCTGCACCACTGACGTATAAAATGCTGATTGAAAGGCGGACAGCAGTAACATTGTTTGTGCACACAGATGTAGAATTCACTAGAATGTAATATAAAAAGATACAGTCGAAAGTTTTAGAGTCACCCAGCAAAGCTACGTTATTGCGATCAAATTTGTTATGGAGAAAAAGCAAACAGCTCTAAGGGGGAACAAGAGTAGGATATATTAGTAGGATCCATTTCAGCGGTCTCGTTGGTAAGCAATACGCTACGGCAGATTCTATCTAGGAATATTATTCAGCCCGTGAAGCCTGTCGTGAATCCTTTAAGACGAGGCCAAGGCACTTCCTACAACATGCAGATAGGTGGCCTTGCAAACCCCCGTTAATGGTATAGTGCACTCACGCAGCGAAGCCGTTCCGCGTCGTAAGCACAAGACAGTTAAATGGTAATTTAGACGGTGCAAAAAATTGAAATTTTTGCTTCAATTTGCACTGCCCAGCGTCAGCACTTCTTAGCCACCCTATGCAACAAATGACGTTTAATTTTATGAGGAATGACCTAAATATGAGTCCGTTATCTGGACATTGTGCCTAAAAATAAAAAGAAGATTGCTCCAAATGTCATAACGATGGCACCTAGAGAGAGAAATTTAGTCCAGTGATCGAATGCCTCAACATTTGCAGGCCGTTATTATTCTCAGCGCCTACGTGAACTATCTCTCTGCCCTGCAAGAAGAATCGCTGGTGGTCGCAGTCGAAAACGCGATACCCTGCCAGGAATCGACCTACCCCCAGCCTGATGACCAAAGCACCTGGGACCGCTTAGCCTGGCGCCGCAAGGGTTCCCGGCATTCGAAGCAGCCAAGGCAAGCCTACTCAGCCAAGCAGCGCTCCGGGCGAAACAGCCCGTCCGGCAAGCAACCGCCGCGTCCGGCTGTCAACGCCCAACGACCGCCAACGCAAGAATCAGCTCTGCTGGAGCATTGGTTCGAACCCACCTGTCACTTGCGGCACCACACATACGACGACAAGGCTGAAGGTGCTCCCCTTCAAGTCATGCCGGACAAGGGCGCGGTGTTGTACGTCTGGCGTCAAGACGCCACAAGCGCTGGGGACAGCAAACAGACCGCGGCGGTCACGTCGAAGAAGCAAAAGCGTGGCATGCCCAACTTCGACGCCATGCAGATGGTGCTTTCGGCACCAGGAACAGGGCGCGCGGCAAAGCGGCGCGTCACGACAGTGCCGGAAGAGAGGAGGAGTTCCTCGGCAGTATAGCGAACAGCACGGCTTCAACGACGCCCAGCCGCACGTCGCGTAAGAAGGAAGGGGCGCCTTCGTCTCCCGAGTTCAACTTCGAGGAGTACCTAGAGAAGAGCAAGCGAGAACGTCCGCACAAGTGGTGCCTGCGCTGCCGGATGGGGGCAGCTCAGAATGCAAGGCGAGCAGCGGTGTCCCTCCAGAAGGACCATTGGTCGAGCCAACGAACAACGCTAGTGCACGGGCGGAGCCCGGGACTCAAGCTGGCGCAGGGATGCAGATGCAGCACTGGCAAGCAGATCTGGAACAGGAACAAACCTCCGGCTCTAGCCCTGTTACCGATGCTCCTGCAGGCCACGGGCCGGAGCAAATTGGGTCAGGGCCCCAGTGAGCACTGCTGCCGTCACGGGAGGTGGCCACCACCGCTGTTGTGATGGAGCACAAGAATGGAGGACGTCAGGGAGTTCCAGGGGTTCTCAGCGACGCACCGAGCCACGTGATCTTGATGGATGACGCTGAAGCCTGAAAACATGTTTTATTCTTTGGCCTTGACCCGCCGCGGTGGCTCAGTGGTTAAAGCGCTCGGCTACTGATCCCGAGTTCCCGGGTTCGCACCCGACCGCGGCGGCTACGTCTTTATGGAGGAAAAACGCTAAGGCGCCCCTGTGCTGTGCGATGTCAGTGCACGTTAAAGATCCCCAGGTGGTCGAAATTAGTCGGGACCCTTCCACTCCACTGTGGCACCTCTTCCTTTCCTCTCAGTCCTTGCTTTATCCCTTCTCTTACGGCGCGTTTCAGTTGTCCGCCGAGCAGTGAGACAGATGCTGCGCAATTTCCTTTCCTAAAAAACCAATTTCCACCACCAACCTGTCATGTCTTTCTGACCACATCCACATACCTGAAAACCCGACTGAGGGCTCCGAAATTAATCCGGAGCCCTCCACTACGGCACCTCTTTCTTCCTTTCTTCTTTCACTCCCTCCTTTATGCCTTCTCTTACGGCGCGGTTCATGTGTCCAACTATATACGAGTAATAATAATAATAAGCGCCATTTTCCTTTCCCCAAAACCAATTATTATTATTATTATTCTTTGGCCTTGACTGCCGTGCATCCACACTCGACAAGGACGGCTCAGCCGTAGGTCAATCCACGGCCGTCAATGCTCCTGTTACAACGACCGGAAGTGCACAGAGCAGCCCGCGTCTGTCATCACAGCGAACCAAGAGAACGAACCGCATGAAGTGCAGCAGATGTCTTCGATATCGGCAAGGGCGAGTCCGGATTGCAAATCCCCGGCAGTGAGCATCCGGGCATCGTTGCTGCGAGAGGCGTCCTGCCTCCGTTGGCTTTGCGTGGCCCAGTTCTGGTGAAAGACTGTCAGGCGCAAGAGCAGGAAGAGAAACGGCGCCAATCTTGCCGAAGAGCGCCAGGAACACCCGTGCTCGGACAAGAGGCAGGCGGGTGCTTCTGGTCTTGGAGGAGCTGACGAAGTATTCAAGGAGGCCGACGACGTGAAGCACGAGGCGTCTCCGGAAGGAGAGCGCGCTACGGAGATGGTGACGGGCGCGTTCTCGGTCGAGACGGAAAATAATCACGCCATCAGCTCATCGTCTACACGAAACTGTAGTCCTTGACATGGAAGAAGCTTTTGTGAACGTATCTAATTTTGCGACGAATGCCCCTGCGATAATGCCCACCTCTTTGATGGCATTTTATATTATCTCTTCTGGGCTGTATTTTCTGATTGCGTCTGCGTTAGTATACACCAACCACCGAAGCTCGAGTGGATATCAAATGCCCACCCTTATTTTTCACTTCGTTGCCCGGGTTGGCCCGGTTTCTCTTCGTTGAACTCTTAAGATCTGGATTAAACGTGCACAATGTCGAGTATTTTTTATGATTTTCGCGGCCAGTATGTGCCTCCTCGTCCTAGCCAGGAAAAAAAATGATGTAAATAGCGCCCACAAAACGGCATGGCCCTTGTCATTTTTTCAGTTGTCAGATAACGCCTTATCAGGCACAATTTTATTGAATATAGATGCTCTAAGTACGTTTCAAGGGGTCTCCGGTGTTTTGCATTTTGCAGTGTAGCTCAGAGAGGGCCAGTTCTGCACTGACATGAACTCATGGGTAGACTGTGCTTTGAATAGCGGACTGAAAAGGGGCAGGTGGTGGTGTTGCTGCATCTGGTTTGCATAGCTTAGAACTTTTCGTCTTAGTTTGTACAAGTTTAGGCAGAATATTGTCATCACTGCTGCAAGTGTAAAAGTAATAACAGTTACGTGTGTCACAAATAGCGCGGTTTGTGGGAGCGGGCGGCATTATAATATGCCATTTTAAGCTTAATCGAATCAAAGCGACAAATAGAATGTATTCTGAACCAATGAACGATGCGATATATGTGCGCTATGTACAGGACGAGTGTGTGTCCTGCCTGTTTATGCATGCTGCTAACTGTTCTCAGTGCCGTATCAACGGCACAAACTAGAAAGACGCAGCATGATCTGTGCGGGTGAATGGCTGGCGATGTAAACAAATGATTTTGTTGTTTTAGGCTTCATATAATGACGATGACAAAGCCAATGTATTCCATACCGATGTAAGAAGCGAAATATATGCGTTATACAGAGTTTTTGTGTGCTCTACCACTCTATGCACGCTGTGAAGCTTTTTGATAGATTGAAGATTCTTGTCTGCACAAATTTTCTTTTTGAGGCCGACGCCAAGAAGCTGAAATCTTCATAATTTTATAACCGTTAGAGCTTCTCTATCTTACCGCCAGTGAGCTTAAGTTCGAACATTATCTTCGAGCCCTTATAATCTTGGCTACGCTATATGCTGAAGAGAATGCCGAAGATAAGCTATGTCAGAAACTAAACTCGTGTCTATTAGAAAGCGCTTCTCGGAGTCCGCAGAAAGCTATATATGTCCTCCTGATTCATTATCTGGCTAAGCACAAAAGTGTGCGTGCAGACTCCAGAGAACCATAGGACCCCTGTGCATACACGCTTTCAGCGTCCTTTAAGAACTGAGGACAATGACGCGCTATTCATAATCATGACTTCCCGGAAACTTCAGACGGAGGGAAGGAAGGCGCTCAAGGCCGCAGCTGGCGCCTTACTTCACCGGACACGTTCTAATGATACCACATATGAACCAGTGATAGGATCAATGATAGCGTTCACTGATAGGGTACAGTGATGCTCTCCAGCATCACAGATTAATTAGAAGGGGGTACTCTCCACCGGACACCTCGCTCACCAAGAACCAAGAAAAAAAACAAGGCCAGCTAAACTAGCTTATATGTACCACAGAAATCATAGACTGACACTGCATATTCGGTGGAAAGATTGCCTTCCTTTACCACTTGGTATGAGAATGCCAAAAAAATCCAGCACCAGACAGGGTAACAAATTGAACAACGTAAGAACCCCGGGATACAATTACGGCTGGTGTGTGGGGTCAAGACGACAGCCGAACCTAGCGGCTCCCTGGGCTAAGGTTCCGACCAGTCGCCGTAACTAAAATCCATAATAAGCATTTTCAATCACTGAGCGCCAACTCACTGACCTCGAGAGATAGGAGGTCGCGTTGTCCAGCTCCTAGTCAGCTGCGCAAAAACAGCTGGCGGGCTTGGCTTTGGAAGTCGCCGAGCGTCACCGAGTGCCGGCCACTTCACGAGATAAAGTGCCAACCCAAGAATAGTCTATCATAAGGCTCAATTTTTGTTACAAGTTGACCACGACCTCCTGACTTTTGTTTTCTCACTTCCAAAGCGTGAAATGTCGTCAGA
Organism: Amblyomma americanum; assembly: GCF_052857255.1. Taxonomy (NCBI): domain Eukaryota; kingdom Metazoa; phylum Arthropoda; class Arachnida; order Ixodida; family Ixodidae; genus Amblyomma; species Amblyomma americanum. The sequence continues at coordinate 73,180,096 of NC_135507.1, forward strand.
AATGAAGCCTGAGCAGATACATAGGTCAGAGCCTTGTAATATCGGTTCTGGTACACTTGAACGCAATATTGCGATGCATATTGCATTGGCCAAGCATGACATACTAAATTAGGCAAGATCATAATTAATAATTAATAAGGCAACATAACCGCTGGTCCTTAAGTGTAAAGAAGTGGATTCCAAGAAGAGGCAAGCGTAGCAGGGGGCGGCATAAGGTTAGCTGGGCGGTTGAGATGAGAATGTTTGCGAGGATAGGGTGGCCACAGCTGGCAAAGGACACGGTTAATTGAAGAGACAACAAAAGGCTTTTGCCCTGCAGTGGGCGTAGTCAGGATTATGATGATGATGATGATGATGGTGATGATGATGGTGATGATGGTGATGATGATGATGATGATGATGATGATGGCACACGAATCTGCATTAGTTGCTGTGCTGTAAAAGTGACGACTGAAGGCAAAATGTTCGGCTGAACCGCGGTAAAATGATCAGCCTACGTGTGAAAGTGAACTGCAGTACAGCCATTTGTTAAATGGGTTAAGCCAAAAGTGACCGCTTGTAAACTGAGTCCATCAATATAAATATTTGTCGCAGCTCAGTTAAAAGACACGAGCGTGCAACGCAGGTGAAGGATTGGAAAAAAAAAGAAGAATCAACTAAGCGCATCGCAATGGGCGAGTGTCTCGCTTGGTTTTCTCGTTCCTTCGCCAAGTGTGCACCCATTACGTGTACCATTGCCGTATCTTCCTAGAGAATGCATTTCCACGGTCGGCCTTATCGGTGCATAGCATTGCAAGCACGCAGGTGTTTGTACTGTTGATAAGTGCTAGGCCATAAGCTGGCAATGCTGCTGCCTGTACTTATTACAATCTATGTCAGTATTAAGTCGTTATGCGTCTTGTCAGTCGAGATCATGTTGAACCTTTAATGAGCTCGCACAGTGTGAAGGTTAGCGCTGCAGGTTCCGGTATTCAATAATTTACTGTTCACGTTCCTTTCAATAACGAACCGGATATCGAGGTGGCCGTTGTGGTCTTTGATGCTGAGGGGAATATTTTGCTTACAGCAGCCGAGTGGTCATGTCAGTAAAGCGTACAGACTTACAAGGCTTATGGCTGCGCAAATAAATCTTGTGTTGTGTCCACCTCTATATATGCAATGAAAGCGCGTACCTATGATGACCGTAAAGATCAGTATTCGTAATAGGCGTAAAGAAAAAAGCTTAGTCACATACGTCATTGTTATCGGAGTACTAAATACATCTTGGCGAAAGAGATCATTCGTGCTGCTTCCAGATGTAGGCTTTTATAACGCCTACCCCGCAGCAAATTTTCTTCTCGCGCGCTTTTACAGACTAGCAAGCGATCTTGATATTTAGGAGCAGCAAGATCCTAGCTAGGTTTGTCAGCACGTTTGCGAACAAATATTTTGCATTGTTGACACCATAAGGTTTCATGCAGTCTGAACTGTATTATAATTTACAATGAAAAAAATGTAAAGCTTGCTCAAGTCGTGTCTTGCTCTGAAACGACTCAAGCGCACTAAAGCGGCTAAATTACCACTTGGTGAACTGTGTATATTGAAGTAGATGTACACTTGGTTTTCGCGGGAATTTTTGCAAACTGTCTTCAATTCTTGGTAATGTTTCCCTTCCTTTCCTTCAATATTCTTTAGCTGAGTCAAGTGAAACAACCCTGATGACTTCTGGTAAGCTCTCAATGCTGTTTTTGTGTGTCTGAGCACGACAAGGCAAGACTTGTAAGCTGCTAATTTCCGGTATATAGTCCATAGCGTGTTCTATTGTCTACAAATGCGTGGCAGTGAAAAGATTCTATCGCATCTCACAAAGCTTGCCATGACTGTCTTAAAATTCGCAACAGTGTTTCCTATCAGTAAAGTAATATATCTCCAGTTTTAACCCTCGTTTTTAAACAAAAATTGCGATAAAGTGTAATACAAATGGGGATACAGGGGCGAATTTACTAACTTTTCGATTAATTATTACTAATGCCTGAAGATTTTAGGCTCTGTATAAAAGTTGCGAGTAAAGGGAAAGAATTGCAAAGAATGTGCTGGCTTCATGTATGATATTACGTTTGCGGACCACACGAGAAGATCGCTCAAACGGCGCATGATACGTTTCAATTTCTGCCACAGATTCTTCTGCTCTTTGATTTCAGTGAACACGAGTGCCATTCGCACATCTTCATCAGGTACGTTATGCTCTCTTGACCACACCAGCATGGAGCAATTTTGCGAACACAGGCAGCAGCATTTCTTGCAGGTCAAAAAGTAGCCCACCTTGCGTTATATTAAGAAAACTAAAATAGTCCGCTTTTCCTCGGTGTAAACAATAAAAAGGGATAGCTGTACAGTCAGCTGCCTTCTGCCATCCCCACCCCCTTCGCCGATCGCTCCTGACATACCTTTCGTTGGGATATCCAAGTGGTGGGCATAATAGAATTGCTTGCCACATAACGACATAGCACAACTTCGAGAGCAAGTACCGCTGCAGGTTCATGTGTAGCTGCAGATAATTTTCAGTGGAACAGCAAGCGAACGGTCAAGTTTCGGCAGCCAAACCGCTTGCGTTTATTCCTGAGAAACTTCCTTGCACAGCAATCATCGCGAAAATAACAGGAAGATAGAGATATGCCTGCCGTTGTGTTGCAAGTTTTCAAACATGTGCGGTGCGACGCATATAAAGGCACATCAGTCTGTTGAACTCTTATTTATCGCTAGCCAGCATGCCAAAAGTTCATTGTAACGTGACCGATGCACACTGTGGAAAGGATATCTATATAGCTCCACAGTGAAACGGACAATTTAGTGCAAGGCTGCTTCTCAAGATCGACGAAAGCCTAACTGTCATTAACTCAGTGCTTACGAGAGCGACAGAAACCGTACCCTCCTGGACCGTGCCACGGTTAACGAATTACTCCTGAGGATTTCTCTGCTTGTTGATTTCATCTGTTCAGGGAATAACTGCGATTCCTCATGATGCATAAATATTTCCGCTTCCAGCCGGAAACCACCCTTCGGAGGGCACAAGTTTGGAAGGTAATGAGTTACGCTTGAATGTGAAATGGTTGTTGCAATTACGTTAAAGTTCTCAGACGAATTTTTCCACTGCTTGTAGTATCTGAAGGGAAAACATAATAAGTATATTTCACCGAGTTGCTAGTGAATTCATCTGCCCAAGCACACCCATATGGCTACAAAAGCTATACAGACATCAGAGAAATTTCGTAAAGACAAATTAATTCTTATTAGGAGCTCAAACCAAAGCTTCCTAGAGCCGCCGCGGGGGCTCAGAGGTTATGTCGCTCAGCTGATGACCCGAAAGACGCGGGTTCGATCCCGGTCGCGGTTGTCGAATTTCGATGGAGGCGAAATTCTAGAGGGTCGTGTACCATGCGATGGCAGTGCACGTTAAAAAACCCCAGTTGGTCGAAATTTCCGGAGCCCTTCACTACGGCGTCCCTCATAGCCTGAGTCGCTTTGGGACGTTAAACCCCATAAACCAAACCAAAGCTTTGTAAATAACGTCAGGCCTCCGCACTCGATCCGTGATGTCACGTACCTTCACCTAGTACTGTGGGTGAAGTACTTGCTACACTCGTTTGTGTCGCGCATAAAAGCAGGTTCACCATGCGAGTCGTCGGCGAATTCGCGACGTTTGCTCTATAATGATCAGAGCGCCTTAATTCGCGATGCAATAATTAATACTAGCAAGGGTACAATCGTTGGATTTCTTTTATTTCCTTCACCAGAGAGAGGAGGCAGGCACAAGAAGAATAAACCAGAGAATACCTTTATTTCAGCACCGTTATTAATATCTATCTAGTGGTTTAGTTGAGAGTTTGTAGTTTTCTCTCCTGAGCGGTGGCGTTCTTAGTATTCAGCAGCTGTTTGTTTATTTGGACGTAGTTTTTCGGTTAGATGCTTGTGGCAGCCCACAAGACGTTGGTGGTCACTGTGTCCTGGTTATGTGCGTTGGAGCAAACATACAAATCTTCGCTGTTGACCGACAAGTGCTCCATTGCGCTCAGGAGCAGCTCCTTGGTGGCGCGTTGCACGGAACCTGGCAAGAGTTTCTTTCGCTGTCATTTTTTCTCGCACAATTTCAATGTGCAGAACGCCGGTGGTAACAACTGGCTGCGGAAGCTTGACCGCTCCTCTTGTGAGTTCTTCGATTAAGCAGTTGGCATCCTGCAGAATATACCTGTGCCCTCTTGTGAGGTTTCTCAAAGAAAGAAAGGAAGTCTCTTCAATGCAGTAAGAGCAGAAACCTGCTATTGCCACATAGTAGTGACGGCAATCCGGCGTGCAGGAAGAGAGTGATAAGGGTTTCTAAACGAAACTCTTTATTACGCTGGTTTGTGTCCAGAATGGACTGAATGACCCATCGGCGGCGTAGCAACAAGCGTGCTCGGCAGTCGTCGGACAGAATACCCGCCGCTGTCGGCCGTGCTCAATTTAAACCTGATGGCGAAATTTCCAGATAAAACGTGCAAAGTTACTAACACATTCTGGAACAACGTAGAATCAAGTCTGCCTGGATGCGATCAATCGAGATAAATCTGGTCACACCTTGAATCGCAAACAAAGCGATAAAGCGACGTGTGGGCAACTTTGACGAATGAACAAACAAACACTGCAAAGATTCAGGGCAATATGTACACTACATCCGACAAGCGCTCTAGCTTTGAGTTTATGCCATCGCAAGTAATATCAATTTTATACTTATCGGTCAATTTGCATGCGTTGTATACATGTGATGCTGCTTCAACCAGAAAGTTCTCTAATGTAAGTACACGTTCATCTTGAAGGCTCAGTTTTGTATCAGATTCCGATAACATCTGCTGAATCAAAATATGATAATTAGATCCACCAAACCGGCAATATTGTCCAACAGTGTTCTCCAGTCAGTCTGGCTAACATTTCCAAAACAACACATATTCAAACTTAAGCTCGTCCAGGCAGCAAATGCTGAACTCAGTTAATGAATAGTTCTACAGTCAGCGGCGGCCCATCCTGTGTTGCTGGCAGTTTCACTTCACAAAGCACGTACGCAGCAGAACGAACATGTTCAGTATAAAACCAAATGGCGTTACACAAACAAAGATTCGTGCTTGGCCCTAGAACATTTCAGACAACAAACAGAGTGCCGAGGCGATATGGCTCACGGAGCAGCTCGATCGGCTTGACAAGTGCTTTCCCCGACTGCTCGATGATAGATGTGAGCCCTTGGTTCTACTGGGTTTATCTTTTCAGCCAGGCCGATGGCCACGGGCACCGGCTCGGAGGACTGCTGTTGCAAATGAGACGATGATGGACAGCTTCCAGGAGAGGCTAGTTCACATATTTAGAATGTACTTTAGACGCAAGAAGACATCTGAAAGTTTTGAATATTTCTTTACACAGGCCGTAAGCCCGCTTAAGAACAGTCAGAGATCCTGAGATTTCAAGTTGGGGAATCTGTGCACTTGATCTGTGCCCAGTCACATGGTCACTCGTGATGACCTGGGCAGCCACCCACCGCAGGAGGCCGTACCGCTCTCCTCTCACTTGTGTTTCGGTGGAGATGGTCCGTTGCTGCCTCCCAGCAATGACCGTTAAAGTCGAAGATGCATCACCATCAATAATGGGCCCGTGATGCATCGGTCGTTGATCAAAAATAAATTGGACGCACCGTGACCAATAATGCCACTATCTTCGGACCACGACGCTTCGTGGAAATGGAAAGGGACCAGTAAAATAGAAAGTTGGGCTAGTTGGTAATGATCCATCTAAAAACGGTGCCCAACTCGGGTGCGACAAGTATCATCGGGCACGAAAGAAAAAAAAGTTGATAGAGAGGTATTGGCGGCCTCGAATATAATCACCGCAGGTAACGACTTGTGTGTAAGTTCTACATTAGTGTTATTGCTGAAAAAAGAACGCATGTTCCTCGGTATCTGATGGCCGTACCGGTAGTGCTGTCATGCAGCTTTCGCTAATACATGTGCTGATTGTGTGCCGATTGTGTGACACGTGCTGAATTTTCTGGTGCATTCTAACTCAGTGAGAAGTCTATCTTCGACAAAGCATCAGTTGCTAATGCGCTGTTGTTCGTCCTGTTCTCTCTGTGTTTTTGTGTTTCTTGAGCGCCGTTATTAGATGGAAGGGGAAGCCGCTGTTGTTAGTCGCTGCAGGAAGAAGAAGACTTGGGTTACACCCCCTTACCAGTGGGAAAGTTGGCCTCCGCCACACAGGGGAAAAAATTGGTTTTGAAGAAAAGAAATGACGCAGTAACTGTCTCACATAGTTGTATCTCGGCGGGCATCTGAACCACGCCGTAAGGGAAAGGATAAACGATCCTAGTGAGAGAAGAGATTAAGAAAGAGGTGCTGTAGTTGAGGTCTCCGGTATAATTTCCTTCAGCGAGGCAATTAGCCCTGGATGACCGCGCAACTCAGTAACCGCCTCCCCAACGCTGCTGCTCGGCGAACTGGTTTCCCCGCCGACAAAGGAAAGCTCTCCCGTTGATTAACGCTCAGGCGGATGACGTCACGCCGAGGCCTCTTTGACCCTGCGCGTCTGCTAACTGGAAATTCTTCCCAGAGTGCCATACCCAGCAATTCCAGACAAAAGCATTATTCATCTGGAAGCCGTTAATGAACGCAATTTTTCAATACAATATAAGATTTCACTATAACAATTAAGATATCCGCAGATCACCCAACAGCAGTCTTGAATATTTTTTTCATTGATATTCCTGCTATCGTGAAAAGCGCTCCCCAGTGATTTTCGAACCAGGCCGCGGCGGCTGCGTTTTTATGGAGGAAAAACGCTAAGGCGCCCGTGTGCTGTGCGATGTCAGTGCACGTTAAAGATCCCCAGGTGGTCGAAATTATTCCGGAGCCCTCCACTACGGCATTTCCTTCTTCCTTTCTTCTTTCACTCCCTCCTTTATCCCTTCCCTTACGGCGCGGTTCAGGTGTCCAACGATATATGAGACAGATACTGCGCCATTTCCTTTCCCCCAGAACCAATTAAAATAAAAAAATTTCTAAGGCAGTCATAACTGTTTGATGCGATCACTGGAAACACTTTAAAAGAAAGATTTTCCTACATATCAAAACAATTCGCCATTGCCTTAAATATTTCCATAACACTGTCCTACAATTTGTCAATTTTCAAATTTTTTTTCAATAAAAAGCTGTACTTCGACCTCCGTTCGTAATAATGCCCAAAATACATGGATTCAAGGAGCAAGTGCACAGGCCTGAATTTTTCATGAGGATTCGCTCAAATCATGAACCACCACTAGTCCGACGCAGTCGCTCTACGAGCTATGCTAACAATGACGGCAGCTTACCCCAGATCAGTAAGAATGTTTCTTGAACTTCAATATCTCGGTTCTTTCAGAGAGAAACTTAACAAACAACTACGTATCCGTTTTTTTTTTTTCAGAACACTGGTAAGCATATCTTTTGGCATGTTAAGGCACTATGACGTTGACCTCAGTTCTTTAAGCCCACACTTGACAATAAAAGTGTTCTTGAAGCGAAAAACTTCACCATGCCAGGTAAAGCAGTCGTTGCGTAGGCCGGAGAATGACCTTTAAGAACCTTCAGCCCAACCACGTTAGCCGTGTACGACCATATGTGGTAAAAGTATTGTTGTCGAACGCTTGATTCCTGACCTTCATCTATGACCTTTAGTTGACCGTTGACATTGGGTGACCTTTGACCTTAAGAACATCTAGTGGGGTGATGAGAAACCACGTGATGACATTCGATGGGGGTGTAGTAAGACCATGTGATACCACGTCATAGCCATGTGGTCGTGTGGGTATATATAGAACGGCTGTCGCGATCGTGTAGCGGATCTGCCATGGACGAGCCTCAGACGCTTGGCAAGCCTGCTTGCTTTTCGCTGCATGCCAGGGTTAGCCAAGTTAAGCCACTGCAAATTTTTTTGAGCAGCAGCATGCGTTCATAACAGACTGCACTACGACCTCTTTCCTCAGGGCTGAGCAGACCAGCCACCAGCGCGCCATCTCCGGCCTCAACGTCCTCGTGGCTGCGCTGTCAGTCGTCGTCGTCGTCTTCGTCCTCTTCGTGGTGACGGTGTCGGAGACTGGTAGGGACTTTCATTCATTCCCCATTACTGCATATCTTAATAAGGAAGTAATTGCTCATTGACTTCCACCGGAGCGAAGCCATACGGATACAAAGGAAAGCTATACAGCTTTCTCAGAAACTACGTAAAGAAAAATTCGCCTTGGTCCGGGGTTCGAAAAACGCTAAGGCGCCTGTGTGCTGTGTGATGTCAGTACACGTTAAAGATCCCCAGGTGGTCGAAATTATTCCGGGGGCCTCTACTACGGCACCTATTTCTTTCTTTCTTCTTTCGCTCCCTCCTTTGTCCCTTCGCTTTCGGTGCGGTTCAGGTGTCCAACGATATATGAGACAGTTACTGGCCTCTTCCTTTCCCCAAAAACCAATTATTATTATTATTATAACCCGGAGCAGGACGTGTTGGGGGATTCCCCTAGACATTTGTCCAACACCGTTCCCACTTCAAGTTGTTTATCAATTCGCTCTCGCCCTACCATAAGCTTGCCGTCCCGGTTAACTCAGTCGGTAGAGCGACTGTTCCGGTGAAGCGGTGGTCCCGGGTTCGAACCCCGGACCAGGACCAGTTTTTTTTAATAACGAAGTTTCTGAGAAAGCTTTATAGCTTTTCGTTGTAGGCTTACGGCTTTGCTTGGGTGGATGCCAGTGAGTAATTACTCCCTTAATACAAATATACTCCGCCTTGGGGGTTCCCCTAAACATTTGACCTACTACATATCTTTCGCAACGAGAGGTACGCGTTTGTGGACTGCCATGTCCTGCTTTGAGGCGTAATTCAAGATTGCATGCAACCGGAGGGAAAACACTGCGGAATTTTGCGATTATTGCAGTTCCACGCTGTCGACACGAACAGTTTGCGGTCGTTACTGTCGGGAAGGAGCCAGTAATTTGGCTCTTAAAACATTCATAGCAATCAGGTGAGGGCGATAATAAAATATAAATGAGCATATGCGCGCACATCCCGCATTCTGTAACTTGGTCGCTCAATGATACCTCGCTGTTGATATCCATCTGCTAGCATTCACATTCACGTTGCATTCTTCGTTTTGAAAATCGTCGATCGTAAAACTTAATACCGGACGGCCAGATAGTTCGAGGCAATTGTTCGCCTCTTCAAGCAGGGGCCAGAGAAGAGTAAAATCTGCGAATCGCAATACGTGGCTTCCTCGCATGTGGCTTAGACCTGTAGTAAACTGGCGCTATCTTGTGGACAGGAAACCAAGCGTACTACTTGAGTTCATCGTCTTTCACGAAGTTATGTTTAGTGGTGAAGTTTTAGATAACCTTTAGACGCACGCGCACGCGACTAATACCCGCACGGAGATAAGGTCATCGCCAACAGCTTAAAATCTAGAGAGTTTGCTTCGAAGCTGTGTAGTTGCACTGTAGTAGCATAGTTGGAAGTCCGAAATGTCAGTGCAGGGAGGACCGGCATTCATTTCACTTGCAAATTTGGAACGCTGGGGATGCACAACTAACCACACGATGTGGGTACAAGGAAACCACTGGGCTCTATATACGTTTTCTTCTCGGTCAAATGTGTGTAGCTTCCACTCCCGGCAATATAGCCGAACACCACCCCTGAACCACAGCGAACAGATCTGAAAACTCAAACTTTCCCCTCAGAATAGTAGTCACAACAACAATAAAAAAAAACTGCGAATTATCTCCCCCAGTCCGCATTCAAGCAGCGCAGGTGTTAGCAGGGCAGCTTCGTTTACCGGTGGTTACGGTAACAGAGCCACCGCCGCTGACTGTTACTTTCAGTTTCGTACCCTGTCACCTTTCACGCGAGGTGCTCTTTCCCCGACTTCATCTCACGCCCGTTCGATACCCGCATCCAAATGCACGGTGCCAGTAGCGCTCCCTCCATGGCCGTAAAATTGAGCCAGTTAAGTGAAGAGATAGGAAGACCAATGCCAGCATTACTTAGTCGCACACTTATTTCAGAGCGTGGTCAAGGCGGCGAAACGCATTGCTAAGGCCAACAAAGTGCTGTGGCGCGTCAAGCAGCGAGACAAGACTGAGCTCGCTGCCCATCACGGAAAGCAGAAGCGGCTAAACGCAGTAGCACGTAAAGCAACAAGAGCAGCTAAGGAAGTGGCAGATGGCGGAGGCTGTTCCATGCGCGAAGCAGTCGGGGAGAACATGCGAGCTGTTCAGCCCCAAGATCAGAAGCGGCCAAAGACGGAGGCACGCTCTGCAGCCTGTGCCGCTGGCTCACAACGATGTGCGGCTAGGAGCATCAACCAACCATTCTAGGTGCACTGTGCCTCTCCTACAATGCATTTCATGGGTATACCTACTCCCGAAAAATAGATAGGCCGCACTCGTTCCAGTTCACCAGAAAATCTGGTGTTGGCGTTGTCGCCGTTGTCGTTGTGAGAGAAAAATCAAGGGAACAGCTTTAGCGGGTGGTCCCCAGAGAGCAACCAAGGAGGCAGGTGGGCCAACTATGTCACGTGACCTTGCGGCACCATCACTACCTGCCCACCGGATTGTGAGCAAGCTGCCCACCATGGAAGGTGGCAGTTAAATTAATGATTGGTCGCTCAAGGTGCACCACTGGGAGCACTTGCCATCGCAGGGAAGTGGCGCATCATCAAACCGCTGCACCACTGCGCCAGGAGGGTTATACGAGGACTCCCGGGGATCTATGAATCTAAAGTAGAGAATGGCCTCCTGCATATATGGTCAGTATCGTGTCATATCGTTAAATAAAAGCTTAAGTTGTTCGGTTTATGGTGTGTAACGTCCCAAAGCGGCTCAGGCTATGAGAGACGCCGTAGTGAAGGGCTATGGAAATTTCGACCACCTGGGGTTCTTTAACGTGCACTGACATCGCACAGTACACGGGCCTGTAGAATTTCGCCTCTAGTGTTCCCCAAATTTTGTTTTCTGTGGCCTTCGATCGCAAAACACATACCTTACGCATAGGCAATTTTCTTCTTTAGCGCTTTAGGAAGAAAAATCTAATTACAATTCTTGTTACCTTGTAATATTTTCCATTCCTTTCAATATTCACTGAGCAAGCTGACGATGCGGTAACCTTTCTTTGTTATTGACGTTTTCTTGGTCTCCTTTGCAACGGGCTCAACGTGTGTGTTAAGTCTTATACCTGTGCTACACGGGCACGTTCGAATGACATCTGAGTCGAATGGCAATCGAGACTTGGAATGGCATTCAGACTCGACGGACTTCCGCGGTGCTACACGACACTTTCCGAACGCATTTGAAATTTCCTCAGCTCGTTTTCAGTGTACGATGACGACGGCGGCAGTGGTCGCACTATAGTGCGACAACGACACTGTCACGGTAAACCGCTGCATATATGATGGTATAGTGGGTCAAGTTTTTGAGGCCAACGACACCGACGAATCCGAACGGCGGACGGTCAGCCTGCATGTCCTCGGCAGGCCGGTGGTTGAGCGAAAACACGCTGATGAGGCGACGGCGTGAATATATTCGTCCTTCTACCTTATTCGTATTGTTAAATAGCGAAACTAACGGGTACATTACACATGTGCGCACTCGAACACTCACCAACTATAAGCGCTTGCCAAATTGATATTAATCGATGGCGACTACCTTCCCTTCCGCTACGACTAGGCCTAGTGAGTCCGCAGGGTTACGTCTGTGAATTCGGCGGTTGTGAAGAGCGAATTCACAAGTTTTAGCGAATGCAAAAGATCAACGAGTGTAGTTTTGACAACAGTGACCAGAAATCAACTATTGCTCACATCTAAGGACGCGCATACGATGAACGGGAAGCGCCGGTGTGACCCAGACCGCCGAGCACTGCTTTACGGCCAGCAGCAGTCGTCGCCGTTGCTATTTTGTGGATAACAATTTATGCCATTTATATTACTGCGAACGGTCACCAGTCATAGTTCTGAATACAGCAGTTTAAAATAAACTACTGATCGCGTAGGAGGAAGTCGGGACAATTAGCGACAAGCGCCGGTCGTACGCGATGTCAGCAGCCCGGCTTTCAAGTGTTTCTCAGGAGAACGATCGATATCGGCGCTTCCTCCCACAGATTGTCGCACTGCGTTAACAAGCACGGGTACAACCGGCACAAAAGAGATGAGCTTATTTAATAGAACTAAAGATCACAATGCGTTTTATGTAATGAAAACTAGCGCTGGCTGTCCGTACGCAGAGATGTAAACAACAGTATGAGGGCAGTCGTCCTCCTCGGCGCACTGCTGGAGAAATTTCTTGCCCATGTGATAAATGTTCATTGGTGTACTATTACCTTCAAGAACTTACTTAGACAGAACACGAGCTATTTGCTAAGCAAAGAGCCGGAAAAAGCGAGCAGCGGGTATCAAAATGAGCAGCCAGAGAGCCGAAAACAGTCACGCGGCTGTGGGCGGGGTGAAGCGATGGCGGCAGCAACGCCTATTGGTCGGTCCGGGCTGTGTTCGCATTTTGAAGGCATTCCAAATTCTGGAATATCTCCGCGGAGCTCCGTCGACTCGAATGGCATTTGAGCGGAATGCCGTCGAAAAATTTCGTGTAGCAGCTTAAGTTCGGGAGTCGAGCCGAATGACATTCAGTTGGAAGGCATTTGAAGCGCCCGTGTAGCACGGGTATTAAAGCCTTCTGGTACTTGTTGAATTTAAGAAAGTCAACAATTCATGAAAACATTGATAGCGAAAAATGAATCGTTTGCTGCTAGGTTGAAGTATATGTTCTAAAGCGTCAGCTGCGATTGATGGCCGTGGAGTGTATTATATGCGAAGAAACTTACACGCACAGAGGTTGTTATAATTAAGGAGAATAGTAGTCAATACACTATCCTAAGAGGAAGAAATGGGCTTGGGCAGGGCTTGTAATGGGAAGGCAAGATAATCGCTTCTCCTTAAGGGTAACGGAGTGGATTCCAAGAGAAGGCAAGCGAAGCAGGGAGTGGCAGAAGGTTAGGTGGGCGGATCAAATTAAGAAGTTTGCAGGCATAGGGTGGGTGCAGCTGGCAAAGGACAGGGTTGATTGTAGAGACACGGGAGAGGCTTTTGCCCTGCAGTGAGCGTAGTAAGGCTGATGATGATAGCCTGAGAGAGGTTGACACTATGTACTCTTACATGACTGAAATGCATCAGAGGCCGGAAGATAGTAAGGTTAGTAGATTACTTGGACTTTCTGACAAGGCAGAGTGGCCGGAGGTCGCATACAACTAAAGTTGGCCGTCATTCGTACAGACCTTTGTTCTGCGGCGGTCGTAGCCATGCCCGGGCACCCACCGGTGATACAAAGAGTACAAGTTTCCTTCTGCCTGGTGCTCGGCTTCTTTAGGGTGTAATGCTAGGGAAATTGGTCTTGGACCCCACCTTCAGTATAAAAGACGAATACCTTGTGCATGGCGCTCTTTGGCCTGAGATGCCCTTGCGCCGCTTAAATTCATCGTCATAATCATATGAATGTAAACATAGCTGCGTCCATTGCTTTCGCTAATGACAGATTCTATACCCTCTCCTCCCGTGCCGCCAGCCTTGAGGACAGCTCCCGCTAAGGGCCAGTCGGTGGACGAGGATGCAGCGGTGGTCGCGGGTCTGCCAGCGCACGAACCGCCACCCGTGCCAGCTGTCGCAGGCGAAGAGAGCACGGCCGTTGACGACGACCAGTTCTACCTTTCACCGGGGAATCCCGATCTGGTGACGAGCTACACGGACGAGTTCACCGTGGCGCCACCCGATGTAGAAGAGACTGCCACGTCTGAGCAGCCGCAGCCGACAGTGGAGGCCTCGAGGCCAACTGTTGGCGTTGCCAAGAACGATAGCCTTCCGGCAGGGTTCAATGTCACTACGGGGTGACGCAAAGTGGCACGAAGGCAATATATTAGAAAAAAATATGTATTTTTTGTATTATATGTTATCGTTAAATTTGCATTGTGACATTAAAGCGACGTCTAAAGGAAGAATCATTCTGCGACACCTGAAAATATGTTAGGGAAAAGTGCACACCTTGTGAGGTTCTTGTTTATTTGTGCAACAATTTGGGTTCAATCGTTCAACGGTCGGCTTTTTGGGGAGACAACTGTTAAAGGTTGTGGGATTGGCTTATAAGATAGGAATGATATGCATTCGTGTTTGTCCCACTATACTTGTCCCTCTCGCAGCGCCTCACGTCAATTACTCTCACCTACTGCGCATGAAAAGGTCATGGCAGACGGAAAAGCAGTGGCAGCCATTCACAGGCGGCGTGAAGTCGCAAGTGTCGACTGCCGACTGTAATCCTGGCGTCCTCTCTGTACACATATGTTTGCTCGCACTAGTGTTACGAACTAACAAGAAACCTGACGTGAGGAATCGCACGCGTTTAGCGCACGTAATCGGTTTTTTTGGTAGCGCGCTGCATAGTGTGAGAGTCGGAAGACATGTTTACGTGTACATATCTGCGTTGCGCGCCTTCAATCAAAGCATTTAATGGCTTCGGAAGCATGCATAGAGTGACGACGCTGCCACGCCCGTTACTATTCGCAGCTTATTTCATGCTGTGAGGGCGACTCACATATGCCCAGCTTGGATGCACATCAGTAACTAGGGTCCTCTGTTGGTAGAGGCGGTAATCAACACGTAACTGAATGGAAGCATTCATACAAGTAATTTTCATGTAGCTAAATACTTCGGCGAGATTCTGCGCGAAAGCTGTGATTGTCTTGTCCCCATCTTCTGCGGCGCTGCAAAAGCTGACTTCTAAAATTCTCTCTGCTTCTCTCTGCGTACAGGCCACCTGCTTCCAAAAGCCGTAGGAAACGAATGGAATGTACCAAACGCTCGAAATTCCCGCGGTGATTATGAGCGTTAAGCACCACGCAGAGCGTTGTGGAAGCCGCGCAAACTAGAGGCATTTTTCCACGTTTCCTTGGCATGTGTGCCGCCTCACTGCAAATTTGAAATTAAAATATTGAGCCTATCGCGCAGTTGTGGGGACTTGTCTTTCCACAGCTCAGCGCCTCGTCGCAATCTTCGCAGCACACATTGCCTTTGGCAAGCATGGGACGCGCTGCAACACACGTGCGCGATAACATCGCGGTTGAAGAATGGCCACTCTCCTACAACCCTCACAGTGTGCCAGGTAATGTATAATCCAGCAACATATGTTGCCAGCGATTTGTGCTTCGCCGACAACATTACACACCCCTTTGAGACATCCTCGCGTCTCCAGGGATCTTTAATATGACGCAGTGCTGCAAAAGCTTTTGAACAAAGATAATACTTTCTTTTGCTACTAATGTGGTTTGGGAAGCGGCTGAATTTTACGACATGCCGCCATAAACGCGCAACAAACAGCAGCATGTTGCAGACAATGCATAGCGGGTGCACGCTTATCGGAATCGATGTCGGACTTCCTTTTGTGCCGGGTCGCCGCTGCTACGAAGACAAGGTGCACACAGCAAAAGTGGAGGGGGCACTTAAGCTCCACCTTAAGGGTATG
The DNA here is from genome assembly GCF_052857255.1 of Amblyomma americanum. Classification (NCBI taxonomy): domain Eukaryota; kingdom Metazoa; phylum Arthropoda; class Arachnida; order Ixodida; family Ixodidae; genus Amblyomma; species Amblyomma americanum. The sequence goes on from NC_135507.1 coordinate 73,195,662, forward strand.
ACGCGATAGCCTCGTGGGTTAATTTCCATATATGCAGAAAGTCATTCTCTACTTTACATTCATAAATCCCTGGAAGTCCTCACCCCCCTCCTAGCTCAGTGGTGCAGCGGTTAAGGGATGCGCCATTGCCCTGCGATGACAGGTGCTCCCAGCGGTGGGTTAATTTCCATATATGCAGAAAGTCATTCTCTACTTTACATTCATAAATCCCTGGAAGTCCTCACCCCCCTCCTAGCTCAGTGGTGCAGCGGTTAAGGGATGCGCCATTGCCCTGCGATGACAGGTGCTCCCAGCGGTGGTCCTTCTGCGACCTAGGTTGCTCTTCCCGAACGACCAATCATTAACCTCCACGTACACAGTGGGCAGTTTGCTCCCTACCCCGTGGGCAAGTTTTAATGACGCCGCAAGGTTACGTGACCTAGATAGGCGGCCCATCTGCCTCCAAGGATGCTCTCTGAGGACAACCTTCCCGAGCCATGCCCATGATTTTTCGCTCACAACGCCGACAATGCCGACTCAAGATTTTCTTCGAAATGGGGCCTTTAATGCTATCGCGTTAAAGACTAATAAAAAACACATCTTCACGAAAATAAACTTTGGTTCACGAAACTGTGATAAGGGCGTCCAGAAATGTTGCCAGAACACAGTGCTGCTGTTTGAAAGGGGAAAAAATCATGTAATAAATTGTTGTCCCACAGTATCAGTTTATATTTGAAGGAGGTTCATTTTTGGTTATCAGATATGGGTAATTTACCGGGGTGAACAGTTCATGCTGGAATACTACGTTTCATTGCCCCTTTAAGTTTTCATCTTTCAAAAGCTTCAGACAAAGGAGCTCTCGGCAAAATGCGAATAAAAGCAGTGACGTTATTCAGCCTTGCCCACAAACCAGCTCGCATCCGAAGCCACATTCAGATATATTTTGGCCGCCCGACGTGAGGCACAGCGTTAAAAGTGCACTGAAGAGGATTTTAAGGCGAAAGCCTTTAATGGCTTAAACTCGCGCGTCCGGTGTAACGCTATCTTCCACGAATAACGCCAATGGTAGCATCAGATAGAGGGGACACGCCAAGTTTGAAGACTGTAGAATGATTAGATAATTAATTATAGCCAATTATAAAACAGAAAACGATCAAATGCGTCGATATAGCCCGGACGTCGATATAGCGACGGGAGAGGGTGGCGTTACACCCGAGGTCGTCATATTAAAGGCGCGCGCTGCTGGCGCCAACTGCGTGCCAGCCGCAGAGAAGGAGGCCAGAGATGCAAACCGCAAGGGCCAACAACGTAGCCCCCAATTCTTGGCCAATCCCTCTATGTGGGCATGTGCCATTCTATGAGGGTAACAACAACAACGTCGTCTAGACCGAAAGTGTGGTAAGGTAGAAGATGCCTTTGGGAGTATCATCATCATGACGTAATTTTAAATATTTAAGCACTCTGCACCACCGACAAATTTCACATTTCTATAAAATTATCCAGAGATTTCTCCTATGCCTCAAGCTTGGCGCATGATGGCTTAGTTGCCTATGCGCCATAAAACCCAACACAACACAACTCTCTAGCTGTAAGCAGAATAGTAAATAATAACATTCAAAACAGCATAATCTACACAGATTCGCTTAACGTGACCACGGCAATACATTGCAGATATGCAAGCGAACCGTTACTGAGAAACATATTACACAACATAGAAAAAGCCAGAACACAGGGTGTCAGTGGCAACGACGAGCCAATGCTTTCCAGACGAAGACTTCAGAAAAGGGCCAAGGAGGACCATGCCCACTTGGTGAAAAGGAATCTTCGGTGTATCGAGGACGTGAAGAAATTCGGCTGGTTTCAACGGAGTTGACTTCCGACGTTAGCTGTCATGGCATGTTTTTCTGTAGGCCCGCACCGATCGGGTAACCTGGGCCGACTTACTCCGAGATGGCCGGCGGAGGGTGCATCACGACAGGCACTCAAACTCTGGCCACAACTGCGATGGTACGACAAGCAGGAACGCTTCTTGGTTGCTGGCAAAGTTGCGCTTCTAGAGAACACCAGATTGTATAGTGAAGGTGTGGAGCCCACGACGAAAAGCACGCGGGATGCGAGCGTCGACGCCTTCGAGGTAATCGAGGAGCCGCGCGAACTCGGAGTCTGCCCGCTGAAGCTGCGCTATTTGGGTGGTACTAACAGCGCACTGGAAAGGAAAATATCAGTCTCCTGTTGACGGTTAATTCGCAGGCGTGCCAATTGCCGCCCTTCCTTAGCAAGCTGAATGAAGGTATCTACGTCGATGTCAGCGTTAGAGTCGCAGTGGGGGTCATCGGGCAACATAGCATCCAACAGAGTGGTCACTTGCCGACCGATGAGAAGCTGAAAGGGGGTCAGACGCGTTGTCTCCCGTAGGGCGGTGTTGCACGCAAACGTTACGTACGGCAGAATGGTGCCCCCAGCTCGATGCTTGACGTCAACATACATAGAAAGCATGTCGGCTAGTGTGCGGTTGAGTCGCTCTACACCAACCCGTTTGTCTGTGTGTGATAGGCCGTAGCACGTCGATGGCTGGTTTGCGTTAGAGTCATCACGGACTCGGTTAAGCGTGCAGCGAAAGCAGTTCCCTGGTCAATAACGACAAAGACGGGGGCTCCATTACGTAGGACAATATTGTGAACGAAGAACTGCGCCACTTCAGCAGCAGTGCCTTTCACAAGGGACGTGGTCTCAGCGTACTGTGTCAGATAGTCGGTGGCAACGACGATCCAACGCTTTCCAGATGAAGACTTCGGAAAAGGGCCACGGAGCCCCATGCCCACTTGGTGAAAGGGAACTTCGGTGGATCGAGGGGGTGAAGAAATTAGGCTAGATTCAACGGAGGAGACATCCGACAATGGCAGGCACGGCATGTTTTTACGTAGGCCCGCACAGATGGGAGTAACCTATGTCAATAATACTTTTGTTTAATCCACATGAGTGTACGACTTACTCCGCGATGGCCGGCGGAGGGTCATCGTGACAGGCGCTCAAAATTTCTGGCCGCAACTGCGATGGTACGACAAGTAGGAACGCTTATTTATTGCTGACGAAGTTGCGCTTGTAGATAATACCAGATTGTAAAGTGAAGGTGTGGAGCCCACGACGAAAAACACGTGGGATGCGAGCGTCGACGCCTTCGAGGTAACCGATGAGCGGCGTGAACTCCGAGTCCGTCCGCTGAAGCTGCGCCGTATTGGTGGTACTATCAGCGCCCAGGAAAAGAAAATCATCAGCGGGTTCTTCTTGACCGATTGTGATAGGCGCGCACGACAAACATTCCGCATCGTGATACTTAGGGCCAGACTTGCAGACTACTGTTAAGTCGTATTCTTTCAAGCGTAAGCTCCATCTAGCCAAGCATTCTGAGGGGTCTTTGAGGCTCGCCAGCCAGCATAAGGAGGGACGGTCGCTTACCACACAAAAGGGTCGCCCATAGAGGTACGGTCGGAACTTGCTGATGGTCCATATCACTCTCTCTGTCGTAGAATATTTGGTCTCGGAGCGCGTAAGTGTTCGGCTGGCATAATTGATGACCCGTTCGGCACCATCTTGCCAATGGATCAATACCGCACCAAGGCCAACATTGCTGGCATCAGTGTGGATGTCCGTGGCAGCGTGCTCATCGAAATGGGCGAGTATCGGAGTACGCTGTAGACGGCTGCGAAGCTCGACAAATGCAGCCTCTTGGTCACTTCCCCACACAAAGGGATTGACGTCGCGAGTCAGTGAGTTTAACGGCTCGGGGATTCGCGAGAAATTTTGAACAAAGCGCCGATAATACGAGCACAGACCCAAAAACCACCGAACGGCTTTCTTGTCAGTTGGGCGTGAAAAACCTGAGATGGCAGCGGTCTTGTCAGGACCCGGACGAAGCCTCGAAGCCAAAATTTCCCCTGAATGCGGTGTCTGCAGCTTGCAGGTGTTGGCGAGTGGCGACACCACGGCTTCTCGAGCATCCCCAGGGACATCCCCGCAAGGGGATGATGATGAACAGTGCATCACCACGGAACCGAGCACCCGCGCCTAGCCGTGCGTGGCATTGCCGTGTCCGGGTAAAAGGGGCTCCTGGTGGTTGAGCCGATGCCGAGCGTTTGAACCTTTAAGGCCCCTCGGCGGAGGGGTAACATACCACTTTGGCCCCAGCTTCCTGTAGACAGCACCTCCGGCTGACCCGACCGGGGGAAATCGGCAGTCGCCTTTTCCTATCTTCCCCTTAATTTTTCACTTTCCTATCTTCCTTCTCAAAACTTGCCTGTCTTCTCCTTTCTTATTTATTTTTTCCTTTTTTTCTGGTGGAAAGGATTAAGTACCAACTACCCTGAGTTGTGCCATATTTGGTTATACTTGAGGTGCACAGCTGGCGTTAGCAGGACTTGCTTGCAAGTTCCTGTCCCGTCCCCTCGTTGTGCTCCATGGGCGGCTGACATCATGACCGAACATTAAACGCACTTTATGGCTCCACCTTCCTCACAAAATGATCGCATTCTGAAGAGAGTGCGTACCGAAGACATAACTGCCTAGTGTTTCCAAAAACAAAATAACATTTCCCTATGTATCACGTTGTGCATAGTGAAGATGCAGAGTAACCAGCCAGAAAAATGTCTCCATTCGTTGTTTCCAAATCACTCACAGACGTGCTGGGCCTTGGCTTCAAGGTGACGAATTTAGCCATTGGCGACCTCCTGCTCCAAATCCGAAAAAAAGCACATTACTCAAAACTCCCAACCTAAGTGTCCTTTGGAGACATCCGTGTAACCGTAACTACCCAGCGATCACCAAACCGAGTAAAAGGGGTGATATCTGAGCATTATTTCCTGAACCTTTCTGAAGAAGAGATGTTGGAGGGTCTGAAAGACCACAACGTCACCGAATTTCATCGTATCAAAATCCGAAAAAACGACAAGGAAATACCAACAAAATACATAGTCCTGACCTTTGCCTCCAGCCAACTTCCCTATACCATAGAAGTAGGATATCTTAAAAAAAATATAAGTCTATACATCCCAAATCCCAGACGCTGCTTCAAATGTCAAAGATTTCGCCATGGCTCACAGACCGGTCGTGGCCGCAAAAATGTGCCAAATGTTCGTCAAACAATCATGAATCTGTAGACTGCAATGTCTCACCACTGTGAGCGAACTGCGAAGGAGATCACCCCGCGTACTCGAGGTCGTGTCCGACCTGGAAGAGAGAGAAGGAAAAATAATAAAGTCAAAGGAAAACATAAATTATGAAGTAGAACGAAAAATACTCCCCTCAGCATTCCAGTTCACAGCAAAATAAAAAGCAAATTTCGCCGATGTGGTGCGCAGGGGCGGCACACCACACAAGGCTTCGGCCACTGCCCAGGCAAAGCCTGAGGCAGGGCCACCCCCGCCCCCGACAGACGCAACGATGGCTGCCCTGCCACCTCTGAACAAGGGGCTGCCGGCCTCTCAGTCGGCCGCCCGCAAGGCTTCCCTCAGTCGGGAGAAGTCCACAAACCGTACACCCGCGGGTTCACCGCGGAAGTCCACAGCCTCTAGTGAGGCGATGGACATAACTCAGAACTCGCCTTTGCTGCAGCAGAGGCACAGCTCCTTGGAGCGGAAAAGAAAAAAGACCCCAGTAATGGCACCCCCAAAACCGGTATCCTAAGTTTTAACTACGCCCGTTAAACATGCTGTTCCTTATACAGTGGAACTGCCGAGGATTAATGAATAACTACGGTGACATAAAAGAGCTTTTAAACCCAATGTCCCTGCTGGCTTTATGCTTACAGGGTACCAACTTAAGTCCAAAACAAGAAAAAATATTTTAAACAAGTATAATGTCTTTCGGTGTGACCGAAAGCAAGCAAGCTAGCTGTCTGGAGATGTTGCTATTGTCATCCAGAATTGTGTAGCAACCCACGAGATCAAACATGAAACCAAATACGAAGCCATCGCAGTCACCATCCTTCATTTTAAAATACTCACAATATGTATCATATATCTTCAGCCACACCTAAGAGTAACGAAGGAACTAGACACCGCAGCGGACACGGGATAGAGAAAGAAGACGACACAGGGCGGTACTTGCAACTAAAATTTTATTTCAAACTTCATGGCTTTATGAAGACAGAGGCACGTGTGATACTACAATCAAGAAAAAAGGGGGAATGAAAAGCAACAGATAACAAGACCTAACTGACAACAATGCACATGAAAGATATGCGAGTCACAATCTACAGAAATCAAAGTTTAAAACGTTATGCAATGCTCATCATGCGAGTCACAATCTACAGATATCAGAAGTGTTAAAAACCGTCGACCGCATGTGGAAGCATGAAAACCACAAGACAAAGGAAGAAAAGAACGTCAAAAGGAAGCAGCCCAACCTGATACCTGTCAAGGAAACCCAGTTCTTTTTGGAGGATGGAAACCGAAGGCGAACTAACGCATTCATCCGGTTGCGAGCGCAAGATGGCAATGACCTCCATAATCTCTCTCTCAAGCTGCCCTATCCTTCTTCCAACAATCGGGATCTGGCTAAACTGAGGCCAACAACCCCGACACTTGCGGCAATGAACAGGCAGAATCGAACCCCCCGCCTCCCCCAAGGAACACACATGTTCTCTCAAGCGATCATTTATGCACCTACCGGTTTGTCGAATATAAAAACGCCCACAACTGAAGGGGATCTTGTAGATTACCCCTGTTACACATGCGACACGCTTATTTTCTTCCAAATGTTTCTTGCCGCAAGTTCCTCGAATCGAGTCCCCCCTTCCCACTAGATTGCATAATCTAGAGAGCTTACAGGGTGCCGAAAATACAATGTCGATGCCATATTTGCCTGAAATCTTTTTGATATTATGTGAAACCCTGTGCAGGTAGGGAATGACTTCCACTTTTTTCTGGCCGGCTGGTTCTTGGGAAGCAACACCTTTTTTTCTTTTTACGGAGCTTATTGGCCACTGTTTCAGCCACCGTGGTTAACAAAAACCTCGGGTACCCTGCCTTTTCCAGCCGCTATACTTGAACGGAAAAACTGGACTTCAGCATATGAGTGCATGATTTTAAAACTCCGGATCTAAAACAGGAGGAGGCAATACCCCGCTTTACCACCTTGGAGTGGGAGGAATCAAAAGGCAGCAATGCTTTCTTTGACCTAGGTTGGAAGTCCCAGCACACATGATCAATTCTGTTAAAAGATAACTTTAAATCCAGGAACTGAATGGATCCGCTTTGTGGAAGTTCTAGAGTGAATTTGAGAAATTGTGAACAGTTTGAGAATACACTTAAGATCTTGCTAGCTACTTCTGTCAAAGAGGCATGAGAAGAAAGTTTCAAAATAATTAAAAAGTCGTCTACATATCTGAAGATCTTTGCTATGAAAGGTTGGGTTAGCTTGAGCTCGAGCACTCGACCTAGACGCGCAAGAAAGATTTCACACAGCACTGGCGCGACACTGGAACCTATACAAATTCCTTTTTTCTGCACATACAATTTCTCGCCAAAGAAAACAAAAGTAGAATCAAGATAAAAACCGAGCAGCTCCATAAAAGAATCAGGCGACACACCACAGGTATTCTGGAATCCAACAACGCCGGCAACGTCAATCAGTTCTCTTACTGCACTTAAAAGTTCATTGTGCGGATTCGAGTAAAACAACTCTTCCACGTCGACGGAGAACGCACAGTTTGCACTTGGAACACCAGAAGTCAATGCTGCAACCAAGGTGTCAGACCCAGCTATCTTGAAAGGATCTTCAGGCTTAAGTTGTCCCAAAAGTGTTTTAAGGAACTTGCTGCCTTGGGCCTGCCAGCTTCCTCTTTCTGTAACAATAGCCCTGAATGGGCACAGATCTTTATGCGTCTTTGCCGTGAAGAAGATGCTCAGAACGTTCAAATCACATACCAGCACCTGTTTTGATAGCTTCTGTAGGTTGAGTTTATCTAAAAGAGCCACTGCCCTGCTCTTAACTTTGGAAGGTTTTTGAGAAACAGGCTTAAAGTTCTTACTCACGGCACTGATGGCTTTTTCTTGAAATAGGCGCTGCGGAAGTACGCTGAAGCCACCTTCCTTGTCAGCCTGGACAAGAGCGAGGTCATTCTCCCGGATGTAGCAGGCAACTTCACGTAGAACTTTTGAGCTACCAGACTACTTGGTGAAATTCTTTCGCAAACTTTCGACGCTTTCTAAAAGGCAGGGTGTCCTCTCCTCAGCCAGAGCCTTGTTTGCCACTCTGTGCACGGACGCTAGAAGGTCATACTTGTCCACCGATGGTTCCAAGCTGCACTTGGGGCCATGCTGTAATACGGCCTCCACTTCTGCAGGAACATTCACGTTGCCGAGGAAGGTAACTGGAACAACGCCCACTTCTATCCCTTTGCCTTTCCTTGGAAGCTGGTGGCGCAAGCGGTTCCAAAGGAAATCTGTCGACTGCTGCGTTGTGCGCCGAAAGTCCTGCCATCGCCTCCAACCAGACGATCCAAGACCAAAGCTTTGAAAGCACCCATTTCGAAGCCAAGCGTTGAAGAATCCCACTTGCCTCCAGCATTCTGTTTTTGGCCAATGATGAATGCGTTAGTTCGCCTTCGGTTTCCATCCTCCAAAAAGAACTAGGTTTCCTTGACAGGTAACAGGTTGGGCTGCTTCCTTTTGACGTTCTTTTCTTCCTTTGTCTTGTGGTTTTCATGCTTCCACATGCGGTCGACGGTTTTTAACACTCCTGTTATCTGTAGATTGTGTCTCGCATATCTTTCATGTGCATTGTTGTCAGTTAGGTCTTGTTATCTGTTGCTTTTCATTCCCCCTTTTTTCTTGATTGTAGGATCACACGTGCCTCTGTCTTCATAAAGCCATGAAGTTTGAAATAAAATTTTAGTTGCAAGTACCGCCCTGTGTCGTCTTCTTTCTCTGTCCCGTGTCCGCTGCGGTGTCTAGTTCCTTTATGTCTCACCAACTGGCCTACACATCTACCCTCCTAAACTAAGAGTAACGCTTCATGATTTACAATCCCTTTTAGAACAGCTGCCAGAGCCATATCTGCTAGCTGGTGATTTTAATGGCAACTCTGGTTTTTGGGGAAGTGCACGCACTAATGCAAAAGGTCGTATTTTAGATTTATTTTAAGTAATAAAGTTTGCTCCTAAACCCCGGCAAAGATACATACTGCTCTCTGTGAACGGGAAAAATGTGTTCCATAGTTTTGTCTTTTAGTTCACTGTCTCTTTTGTAATTTTAAATGCGATGTAATAACCTAAGCGGCAGCGATCACCTCCCTGTATTAATAAGCCTAACATCCCCAACGCAAGTCCCCACGACGGTGGAAGTTGCATTTGGCCGACTGGGTACTTTTTTAGAGAAAGGCCCAGCTTAGATATAGTAGTTCCAGATGATCTCAGCATAGCCGAACTGAATAAAGCTATCACAAACTGTATTTTTACCGCTGCATGCCTCGAAATTCCTCGGTCATGTGGGGTAGTAAAGCAAAATCTTAAAATTTGGTATACACAAGAATGCCGAGACGCAAAAAAGAAACAAAACAAAGGTTTTGGAATTTTCCGTACGTACCCAACGGAGGAGAATTTCACTAAGTTCAAAAAGGTCAGATCAAATACTCGATATATTCGCCGTAATGCAGAAAAAACTTCATGGCAAGGTTACGTGTCCTCAATAAACAGCTCAATAACGTCAAAACAAATGTGGGAGATGGTATAAAAGATAAATAGCAGTTACTCCCCAATCACAGTTCCGTTTCTATCAAACCCTGGCATACCGACAAATTTAGAATAGGCAGATATTTTAGACGAACATTTTTCTGCAGTTTCCAGTTCATTTCAATTCACAGAAGCATTCCTCAAATACAAAAACACAGCTTAAAGACTAATACTGCCGACCAGTGGCGGCACAAATGAACCCTGTAATAACTTACAATTCAAGAAATTATTAAACTACTGTCGGCTGGTAAGCAAACTGCACCTAGCACAGATGAAATACATTATCAAATGTTAGCTCCTCTCTCTGAACCTGCTGTGGAGGCACATGTAATTTTTTTAACGAAGTTTGGGTATCGGTGAGACTTCCCGAAGCCTGGATGATGATCAATATTGATCCATTACTGAAACCCGGAAAGCCCTCTACCCATCCCTACAGCTACAGGCCCATAGCTCTGACTAGCTGTCTAGCGAAATCCTTTGAAAGTGTATTGAATGTCATACTACCATTCGTGTTAGAAGACCGGGAGCTTCTGGATTTCCATCAATGCGGTTTTAAAAGGGCTTCCTCCACCCCCGACCACCTGGTTCGTCTTGAAAACACTGTTCGTGAGGCTTATATACACAGACAGCACTGTTTAGAGTTCTTCTTTGATTTTAAGAAGGCATATGACACAACGTGGAGGTTTGGGATTATTCAGGACCTGGCTGCACTGGGCATCCGCGCCAGTATGTTGAACTGCCTTAAAAATTTTTTGTCTAAACGCACATTTCATGTCCGCCTAGGCTCAACCTTTTCAAGGAATTTTGTCCAAGAAAACGGAGTACCTCAAGGATGTATTTTGAGCACAACACTTTTTACTGTAAAAATGAATTCTATGAAGAAAATTATCTCAAGGTGCGTTATGTATTCTATGTAGATCACCTGCAGATAGTTTGCACATCCTCGAATACATCAACATGCGAACGACAGATACAACTAACAATAAATAAACAGGCAATATTGGCAGACCCAAATGGCTTCCGTTTTTCTCCAAAGATATCGGTGGCCATTCTTTTCCAACTCAGACAAAACATGCAGATAGATCCCACCCTACACCTGAACGAAATAGACTTACCCGTGATAAAAGAACATAAATATCTAGCTATTACATGTGACAGAAATCTCACCTTCCTGCCTCACATAAATGCGTTGAAAAAGAAAGCTTCTCGATCCCTGAACATACTTCAAGTGCTGTCGAGAAAACACTGGGGAGCCGGTAGGACATGTCTATCACAAATATACCGCTCAGTAGTACGCTCTACCCTATATTACGGATGTATAGTGTATGGGTCAGCGAGACCATTGTACCTTAAGCGGCTACATCCAGTACATAATTTAAGTTTGCGTCTCTCCAGTTGTTCATACACGAGATCACCCATAAATAGTCTCAGTGTAGAAGCAAATTAAACATAGCTTACAGATTGAGGAGCCATGCTCACATGCTCATACTTTATCAAACTCCGTTCACTGCATAAGCATCTATGGTACCCTATCGCTACAAAATGCCTTTCTAGAACACTCTGCACCAAAAAGCCGCAAGCTACTCGGCCACTCCTCTTGCGATTTGAAGAGATGTGGCGGAACGTCGGTATACTAGACATATTGCCAAACATTGCCCGAAGGCGAGATCCACTGCCGCCATGGCAAAATTTACCGGAAATCTGTGATTTCACTCTTACACAGTTCCGTAACAAAACAAATTCCGCAACAACATAAACTACAAGAATTCTTCACAGTTGAGGAAAAGTACAGTACTGTCGCAGCTTTTCATACTGATGGTTCAAAAACAGATGCATACGTTGGAAGCGCGGTTGTACAGGGAAATTGGAATAAAATAGTAATACTAGCACGGTGCGCTTCCGTCTTCACTGCGCAATGTTACGTCATCCGGGCAGCCATAGAAAAAATAGTGAACCAGAACATCGCAAACAGTATTTTTTACAGAGACTCACTGAATGTGCTCACAGCCCTTCATTCTAGAAATGCAGTAACCCCCTGCTTGGCGGCCACATACAGAACATAACAACAGCTGTAGCTCAAGGACAAAACTTAGGACTTTGCTGGGTACCAAGTCATGTCGGCATAAACATTGCTTTATCTATATATACGGAGAGGTGCTCGGGGAGAGGCCCCTAGTTGGTCTCGCCCCATACAATAGAAGGCGGAGTCCCTCATTCCGGGACCCCGTTGGTCCTGACCGCTGCGCAGGTCCGCCAAACCAGGGCCTGTTGGGCTGATAGTTGCTGGCAGCCAAGCAGAGCCGCCTCCCAGTCCTCTCGGGTAGGGGAACGGGTGATGGGAGGAGGGGGAGAATAGGATTTTGCTTGCATGTCCAAACCATCCGGAATGTGCTGGCCACCTTCCCAGAGAAAGAGCAGCGGCAGTCAGAAGAAGAGTCAAAGTGCTTGAGAACCGCCGGATACAGCAGGGTGTTTGTAAAGAGCCGAAGGAGTGTTCGTTCGCCAGCTTTACCCTGTCCTTTCATAGGAACCGGGTAGCGCCGGTGTTCGGCGCGATAGTGTTCTGTAAAATCTTAAAAAGAAATAAGAGGACTGTGATCTGGGTTAAGGCTCTCCCAAGAAGCGCCTGGTGCCCAGAAAGTGAGTGCGCGGGCTGCCTCATGGGCGGCTTCGTTACCTGGCAAGCCTTGGTGGCGGGACTCATATGATTGAGCGATGAGTAGGGGAAGAATTTGGTGAGCCAGTGTAGTGACCCAACCGAACTCGGTAGGCTCCGCGAGAGTCTCTGAGGATGAATTTGGAGTCGGCATGGGAATCTGCGAGTTCGCTCGCTACCTTCTCCGCATGAGTTGAGCTGGGTGCTCTGAACGAGAGGCCGTCTACCAGTTTTTCCTCATGTATGACTGCAGCCGTGTACCATTTCCCCCTGGAGTGGTAGGGGCCTGCAATGTCGACGTAGAAGACGTGTTTCTTTGAGCCATAGTGGTGGCCGGCCAGTATGGTCCTCCTTGTTCATCTTAGTCGGCAAGGGTCGAATATAGAGGGCGCGTCTCCACAGTTCGGGCACTAGAACCCGTTCCATCGTATGATGGTCATGTTTGATATGTATCCGGTCCAAGAGGCGGCGACCGGATACTGTCTGAGCGAGAAGCGTGTATTGGTTAACGAGATGCGCCTGGCGAAGTTCCCGATAGGTGTTCACCACCTCCAACGCGATTAGTCGAGAATTGGAAGTGGAGATTGGGAGGTCAAGGACTCTTCAAAATTTTGCGGAGTACAACCTCCAAGAAATCTTCGTCAGGTTTCCATAAGCGGAGGTAAGATGTCGAGTACAGTACTCGACTAGTTACGAAGGCATGGGCGAGCCGCACCTCATCGTTATTTCGCTACCCTCCTCGCTTGTTGGAAACGCGGCGAACCATTAGGCCCACTTGGTCGCCGACTTTTCGGATTTTGGCAAAGGTTGTGTCTGTCTTGCGATGCTGATTAATGAAGAGACCGAGCGTTCGGAGCTCCGGCGTTTCACGGATGGGGCCGCTGGCGAGAGAAAGCTCAACGGAGATTTTGCATTTCGGAGAATGTCAAATATGCACAAATTCAGACTTGGACGGAGAGCACTGGAGGCTGCAGTGCGTAGCACAGTGGTCTACTATGCTCGCCGCTGCTTGCAGGCATTCCTCCATCTCTCCTATGTTTCTCGTAGTAGCACAGATGGTACGTGATGTTATCGGCGTACAGTGCATGCTGAACACCGCCGACACCCGCCAGCTGGGCAAGGAGGTGCACCATGACAATATTAGAAAAACGGGGACAACACAGCGCCTTGTGGTGTACCCCATTTTCCCATCTCAAGCGGCTATATTGGCTATTAGAAGTGCCTTCCTAAAGTTTTCGTAGCCGAAGCACGGTGTGACAGACAGACGGACCGCGTGGCCGTCGTGCACTCCGAACTGCGAGAACTCACTTCAAGCGGATCGCCAGTCTCCGCCTCGGCTGCTAACGAGGCTCGTCGCTGTCTTCCTTCGAAAACTTTCGCTCGACGCTGAGCCAGGCGAAGCTCCCGCCCTTCGTTCCTTTCGGCTGGCCATTTAGCGCGTTTACGCTCCCTATCGACTGCTAAATCCCTAGCACGGTTAGCAACGGCGACCGTGTGATCTGAGACGTCTGCGGGTACCCACTCTCGAGGACGTCGGCTCCGGCGCACTTGCTTCGTGCACAGCGAGACACTGGATAGGCAGCGCGCGACTGCAGCTGCTGCGAATCAGGTGGTACGTCTCGTGGTTACTTACGCTACTCCGCAGTCCTTCGAGGAAGACTCATGGCAGCGGAGTTGCGTAAGTAACCCCCCCCCCCCTCGAGCGGGCGGTACTGAAGCAAATGGTGCGATACCATTCTACGCACAAACAAGCCGCCGCAAAGGTGCGACGATGTCGTTCGCGCCGCCGATATGGTAGTCAAAGAAAGCAGTCACATTTGGCAATAATGCCCCAAACCCAACTGCAGCTTGTCCGCCTCCACCAAAAACCGTACCAAATCATGGGAGCCCGGCGCTTGGTGAGGCTGGACCTTCTGCCTCAGATGCAACTTGGCCACCACTGCGAAAGGCTTCAACGCCTACTGCATCAGGGATGTTGGCGCACTCAGGGCAGTGTGCAGCGCCTACGACTGATCCAGCAAACAGGCACGATCAAGGCCATGGCCCAGATATGCAAGTGATTGCAATGCTCACGACATTAATGAATGCCATGCGTGCTCAGCTTTCCAGCCTACGCACGCCAGCAGCAAATAGCGCACTTCAAGTGCTGGACGCGCTACATCCAGTTCTTGCGGCTCTACAGTAGACGGCAGCTCCTTCGGACCTGTCTTTTCAAAAGAAAGTCAAGCAAGCTTTCATTTTCCAGTGGAATGCTCGTGGGCTTCAGTCCCGGATTTCCGATTTACGGCACTACGTCTACGAGAATCACTTCCCCATTCTTGTGATTTGTGAACCGTAGACCCCGGCAATTTTTCGAATATCCTGTTACGAGGCATTTTCATCACCCACGTGCAACAGATCCAGCAAAGTCATCGTCTACATTCGACGTGAACTTACATATGTGCAACATTCAGTTCCTCCGAACGAAGACAATCAGTACGTTTGCCTGACAGTGCAGAGCCGAGACCTGACGTTTACGCTACTGGCGGTGTACTTGGCGCCATCAAGTCGTTTCCACACCAGAAGGTTGAGTGGTTTGATGGCAGCTACACCTGCTCCTTGGTTTATTATGGGTGACTTCAATGCTCATCACACCATGTGGGGAGGTGTTAGGATGGACGTTAGGGGAAGACAGCTTGTGTCTTTCGCCTCTGACCATGATCTCCAGTGCCTGAATGACGGAAGCCCGACCTATATACGAGGGGTGACTTATAGCAGCTGCTTGAACTTGACTCTCGTTTCAAAGTGCCTTAACAACAGCGTCCGGTGGTTTTCGGATGTAGAAACCCATGGCAGCGACCATATCCCAACCTATCTGATTATTACCGGCCATTCCACATTTTCCCCAGCCACGTGTAGGCAGCGCATTGACTGGACAGTTTTTAAATTACTTATGGAGGCTGCTTGCGCAGAGGGCTTCTCTACCGGTCTTGAACAAAAAATTAAGGAGGCCATGGAACACGCCTCCTGCCCCTTTAACCCTATCGCTAACTACACCGATTTTGACTTGAATTGCAGCGACTGCGATCACAACGGCGCAGGGCAGAGCGCAGATACCGACGCACAATGTCGCGCCTAGACCTAAGAGATGCTAGGCGCATACAGAAGAAGATTCAGCGCAGAATTCAGGCACTGCGAACACAACGGTGGAGGACATTTTGCCAAACACTTGACCCACGGAAGCCTTTCTCACCCGTTTCGAGTGTAATTCGGGGTCTTCGCACGTACCCTCAACAGCGCTACCCGTTCAAATCCGTAGCGCTCCACCAAAGGCGCAGTGTGGTTGAGGTAGCTAAGATTTCTGCGCAATAATAACAGGCCCTCCGAATCCAGCCGCAACGCTGCACTGCAACAATGTTCCACCCTCACGGGATTCTCGGATGGATGCACTATTCTCCATGGAAGAACTTGATGCTGCGCTGGCTTGTTGTAGAAGGTCATCATCACCAGGGCCCGATGGTGTGACGTACTCCGCACTTGCCAACCTTGGCCAAGAAGCTCGACGGGCTCTTTTGGACACTTATAACAAGTCATGGACTGCTGGCATAGTTCCTCATGATTGGAAGACAAGTCGTCTGGTTCCACTTCTTAAGCCGGGGAAGTCACCGCCTGACCTTTCATCATACCGTCCAATTGCACTCGCAAGCTGCGTCGGCAAAGTCATGGAAAGAATGCTGCTCACACGCGTGGAATGGTACTTAGAGCGATATCAGATTTATCCAACCTTCATGTCTGGGTTCCGACGGGGCCGCTCTTCTATCGACAACGTGGTTGACCTTGCAACGTCGGTGCACCACAGCACAAGTTTGAAAAGATTGACCGTGGCATTGTTTTTGGATATCAAGGGCGCGTACGACAACGTAACGCATTAGGCTATTTTGGACGCAATGGAAGCTACTGAGATCGGAGGCCGCACGTTCAGCTGGATACGCAGCTGTATATCAGAGAGGTCGTTTTTTGACCTGACTGTGGACGGACCAACGTCCTTACACCGAAATTCGCGCGGAGTCCCTCAGGGTGGAGTGCTGAGCCCTTTTCTCTTCAACCTTGCTCTTATCGGCCTGGTCGACGTATTGCCACAATCTGCTCACATCTCGGTATATGCAGACGACATCTGTATTTGGGCATCAGGGGTGACCCGTCCTCAAGTTCGTGCAAGACATCAAAAAGCGGCATCGATATTGACATCTTATCTTCGCTTGCAGGGCCTGAATATTTCGACCGAAAAGTGATCACTTATGGCGTTCACACGCAAAATAATGTCACGTTACACCATTCGCATCAATGGCGAAGCCATTCCCTATGAGAGAAGCCACAGATTCCTTGGTGTTGTCATAGACAGGAACCTCTCGTGGAGTCCACATATCTACGACATGAGAAAGACTAATTTCGATTGTCCACGTCCTCTCCATCCTCGGGGGAAAGTCCTGGGGACCATCAGTGCGCTCGATGCTACAACTGTACCGTTCCCTATTTCTGGGCTACATGCGGTACAGGCTTCCGATATTCCGTTTCATTAGAAAAACAAATATCAAGATTATTCTAAGTGTGCAAGCGCAAGCTCTCCGTATCTGTCTTGGATTGCCTAAATGTGCATCAACAGCAGCAACTGTTCTTGAGGCCCGGGAACATCCTGTTACTACATACATTGCTGCTGACACCATGAGAACACATATTCGGCACCTCACACGGGTTCCCTGTCATCACCTCGCAACACTCCCAATAATAAGGCCGCGTACTGCATTCGCCAAAGTCATTGAAGCCCATCGCGCATATCTTCCATCGCAGTTCACCCCTGCCTCAAGACCGAGCTCACCCTTATGGAGTATTCATGAACCTCGGGTTCACCTCTATATTACTGGCATTAAAAAGAAAGCTGGCGTATCACTGCCCGCTCTCAAACAACTGACATTAAATCACCTGCATTCTTACCACAGTCACCGCATATATGTTTACACAGACGGATCAGTTCACTCGACCAGTTCTGCGGGGTCGGTGGTGATACCGGCCAGATCCATCTTCATGAAAGTGAAGACGACCTATCCAACATCTTCAACTGGTGCGGAACTCGCAGCCTTACGGGCTGCGGTAGAGTTCATCAGTCAAGATCCTCCACATGACTGAACGGTTTTCACCGACTCTAAAGCAGCCCTTCAAGCCCTGCAAGCTGCGCTACGCCGCGGGTCGCCGGAGCAACTTGTTGCTGAGATCCGTCTACTGTACCACGGCACCGTTTCCAAAGGTCATGTCATCATTTTTCAATGGCTGCCAGGACACTGTGGTGTTAACGGTAATCACCAGGGCGATGCGGCTGCGCGTTCTGCTCACAACGACGGACTTCGAGTGAGGATCCCAATATCGAGACCTGACGCTGCGTGTGGGCTTCGCCCTTTGGCCCTGGAGCTCACACTTTAAGCGTGTAACACGGGAGAGTTTTGCAACCTCCGCCTCAAGGCACTGGACCCTAAACTGCGCCTTCGTCTTCCACGTAACTTAGAATGTCGCAACGCAACACTGTTATGCCGTTTATGGATCGGTGTTGCATTTCCCAATTACTATGCTTTCCGGATGGGGATGGCAGACCGCCCTGCCTGTGAGAGCTGTGGTTGTGAGGAGACCATCGCTCATCTTCTCTGTGAGTGCCCTGCATTTGCGAGTGCAAGGCATACACTGTGTTGTGCCATGGACCGCCTCGATCCTCGCCCATTAACAGAGCAAAAGATCCTCGGTCCGTGGCCACAGCAGTCGACTGCCCTCAAGGCATACAAGACACTCTTTGCCTACTTGAGAGCGACTGGATTGAGTGACAAATTGTGACAGCGTTGTGCGTGCGTGTGTTATGCCTTTTTTCCCTTCTCTTTTCCTCCTTTTAGTCCCCTAATCCCTCTTCCCCAGTGCAGGGTAGCCAACCGGAACCCCTTTCTTGTTAACATCCCTGCCTTTCACTCCTCCTCTTTATCTATCTATCTATCTATCTATCTATCTATCTATCTATCTATCTATCTATCTATCTACGCAACTCCGCTCCTCCTGTTCAAGGTCATTCGTGCTGGCACAGCGAAATGGGCACCACTAGGCTAGTAAAGCTTTTGCTTTAATAGGTTGTCAAGCGGAAGTGAACCGGAATTCCTTCGGTCAGGAGACGAGCCCTCTACTTCTTCACAAATCAGGATGTTCGTTCAGGAGGATAAACAGAGGATTTGTACAAGCACGTCACACAGCAGTGTGCGCAGATGACATTCAAGGAAAACTGAGTTTTAAGGGCCATTAATTAGCGCTATAGATTATTATGTGTGATGACGTGTAATACAACAGAATGTATTACACATGGACCCATTACACATGGACACATGGACCCCAATATGCATAATAAAAAACGACAAGTGAGAGCCCGAGCCCTGAGCAGAGAATTCAGCGACAATCCCAGCGTAGATTACACGGACGCAGCAAAGTACCGATACCAACGCAAAACGATCGCCGTTGTAAGAGGCGAAGAAGGGAAAGAAATAACCAGAGCAGCCATAAACAACCCAGCCATAGAGGCAGCTGAAGGGGCCGCCATTGCTCCAGCAATATCGCACGCCAACGCAACAGGACAAAACATCACTATAGTGACGGACTATACGCAAGCATGCAGAAACAACACAAGAGGCAGGATAGACAGCATCGCCAATCACATTCTTCACACGACGAAAAGACACATAAACACTAAAAATAATATAGTATGGGTTCCAGGACATGAGGAGAAGAGGGGCAACGTGGCTGCAGACGAGTTAAATGGAGGGTATGTCAACCGAGTAGACAAAACACTTTGCACCACGGGCACCTTTGACCCTGTTACCCCCACGTGCTCGGACATACTCGATCATTACAATGGTCGGCGGAAACGCTGTCCAACCTACACAAAATGCTAACCAAAGACGAGGCGCACGCTGGCGCAGACTAAAAACCAGTACCTACGAGCACCTGCACAAACTAAAAAATATCTTCCCTACACAATATGCAGACAAATGTCCATGGTGCCAGGGTAAAGCTACATTAGAGCAAGTCACCTGCCCTAAGGCAGACTTAGAGCCAAGAATTGACCATCCGAGTGTGACGCATGCTGCAGTGGGAGCACTTGCTGGCCAGCCAGGACAAGGAAGCGCAATGATTTCTTGTACGCCTAGCCACGCTGGCAGCTGTCAAGTGCGCAATCCTGGACCGAATATCGACCATGGCGCCGTGACCCGTAAGGGTCAAGAACACATTAAATCGTTCGCCAATAAAGTTTTGTAGTGACAGCTACAGTGGGCTACCAGTCGAGCATTTCGCGGTTCATGGGAAAGGCAAGTTGTGCGCATGCGCCCTTACCATGGCAACCGAAGAGGAGCAAAGTGCGCCGTGCACTTCGCCGTCGCCGCGGCCGCGCGCCCGCTCCAGCGTCCAAGCCGAACGTGACGTCGCATGGATGAGCAGTTGAGCGCATGCGCTGATACCATGGTAACCAGAGACACCACAGATGCGCCGCGTTCTTCGTTGCCACCTCGCCGCACGCCTCTCTATCACCCGAACCCCGCCCCACATACACAGCATTGCGTTTAAAAGGCGGAGACGTAGTGGGCGTCCGTATCACAAGGTTTGACATGCATGCAGAGAAGGAGAGTCCATCCGCTGCTAAACGGTGGTATAGATAAGAGAAGATTAACTCTTTCTATACAAAGGTTGCTGCCTGGCAGTTGGCTTGAACCAAATAAGTACGCTGGAATCTGGGTGTACGTTAAACAATGTATCACCGCTGTCAGACATCTTCCTTCGAACGCAGTTAATAATCGTGAAGGCATCTGTGTTTGGCTTCTGAAAAGCGGCATTTATCCAAGGAGTCTACGTGGCACCGGGAGCATCTGTCAAGCAAATGATTGATGTGGTTGCCACGTGTATACCAGACTACGGTACGGTTTCACAGTTGTGTGTTACTTTGGGTTATTTTAACAGCAAAGAAGACACTTAGTCAGTGTATGAAAGAAAACTTTGAGTTTAATTTAGCTTCGGACCATCACATCCGGACTACACAATGGGGAACTACTATAGAGCTTGTATACTACAGAGGCCCTACCAAATCGACATACAGTATCAAAAAATTTAGACCGCTGCATGCTGCTTCAAAAACAATCTGGCAGTGTGTTTCTCTGTCAAACAAAATGAATAAAAGATGTATATACCAAAGCCTCTCATTGCTAAACAAACAGTGACCACAACAAGCTCAGCCAGGGAAACGTAGCTCTCGCTTCCTATATCCTGGCACAGCCGAGCTAAGGCACTGCCAATTTTTTTCCATCCATCTACCTATGTGATGTTACGTGAAAAGCTGCCGATATCTGCGTAATGGTGTACCAAAGAATACCCAAGCGACCGTACAGACACTTTAAAATTATCGCGCCATATTTGCAAGGTGAACTTAAGTGATCCCAAGTTTCGAAAGTGTTCATAAATGTAATAATTATCATAATAACAATAATAATAATATTCATAAGAATAATAACTGGTTTTTGCGAAAGGAAATGACGCAGTATCTGTCTCATATATCGGCGGACACTTGAACCGCGCCTTAAGGAAAGGGATAAAGGAGGGAGTGAAAGAAGAAAGAAAGAGTGAGGTGCCGTAGTGAAGAACTCCGGAATAATTTCAACCACCTGGGGATCCTCAACGTGCACTTGCATCGCACAGCACACGGGCGCCTTGGCGTTTTGCCGCCATTGAAACGTGGCCGCCCTGGTCGGGTTCAAACCCGGGAACTTCGGATCAGTACCCGAGCGCCCTAATATAAAGAATAAAGCTTATGACGACGGGCTGGCTAGGCGTAGCTTATTAAATACAATAAGGGGAGCTTATTTGCCCGCTAGGCAAGCAATCAAATGTGTACAAAAAAGGGTACATGGGAGAACATAATATATCTGGCCGAGAAAACTTGTTACAAAAACCAACTGGCGGTAAACATCAACACGAGGTTTTAAGGTCGCGTTTATGCACAACGAAACGCTAGCCGAATCACGAACTATGCACCGCTGACCGCAAATGGAGCTGGTGCTTACTTGATTAGGTACCGCTAGCTAATGCATATAGCGCACAAAAAATTAGTGGCCCAGTAAGAGTGTTCTGCTCAACAAATTCTACGTCTAAGTGAAGCAATTGCTTGATTCCAACGCTGATTTTATACTGAGGGCGTAGCATCGAAATTTTAATCAGTGTCATATTAGAATATGAGATTTACGCGAAGCGGAGATTTTATTGTTACTCTTCATTTTGATTGACCCTGTTGACGACGAACAGAACAAAAACACCCGTGTGCTCTACAACGAAAATTGGCCTTTGAAAAATAGGCTGTTTGAGGAAAGGAAACAGTGCAGTAAATTCTCTCATCTGGGTGGACACCCCAACCGCACCGTATGGGAAAGGAGGCTGATGGTTGTGAAATAATAAATAGTTGCCGTAGTGGAGCGCTCCGGATCAATTTAGACCACCTGTGGATCTTTAACGTGCACTGACATCGCACAGCACACGAGCGCATTTGGAGTTTCGGCTCCATCGAAACACTGCCTCAGCAGACTGGATTGATCCCGCGTACTCTGGCGCAGCACTCGAGTGTCCTTATCAATGAGGGGCCGAAGCTTCGTGGACTTAACTGCGAAATTCTTCGTCACCCTCGCCACATATTCACAGTGTAAAACATCGTGTCTGGCTCTGACATCCTCACTTCAGCGTTCAGTTGTTTAGACATGTGGATTGCTGCTTAATGCCAGTTAATTAAGGAGCAATAAAATAATGGCGATAATCCTCAACCGATACGTGTGTGAAATAATCCTGAGCTTACCATGCGAAGGTTGCATTCATTCATTGAAGCCTGCGTTCTTAATAATAATAATAATTGGTTTTTAGGGAAAAGAAATGGCGCAGTATCTGTCTCATATATCTTTGGACATTTGAACCGCGCCGTAAGGGAAGGGATAAAGGAGGGAGTGAAAGAAGAAGGGAAGAATAGGTGCCGTAGTGGAGGGCTCCGGAATAATTTAGACCACCTGGGGATCTTTAACGTGCACTGACATCGCACAGCACACGGGCGCCTTAGCGTTTTTCCTCTATAAAAACGCTAAGGCGCCCGTGTGCTGTGTGATGTCAGTGCAAATCCGTGAATCTGAACGTCTGCAATGCATGTAGCGAAGCTCGGTGGTTCATCACGAATGAAAAGAAAATTTCTTTAATTTAAATTTTTCTGCCGCCGCGGTGGCTCAGTGGTTAGGGCGCTCGACTACTGATCCGGAGTTCCCGGGTTCGAACCCGACCGCGGCGGCTGCGTTTTTATGGAGGAAAAACGCTAAGGCGCCCGTATGCTGTGCGATGTCAGTGCACGTTAAAGATCCCCAGGTGGTCGAAATTATTCCGGAGTCCTCCACTAAGGCACCCCTTCTTCCTTTCTTCTTTCACTCCCTCCTTTATCCCTTCCCTAACGGCGCGGTTCAGGTGTCCAACGATATATGAGACAGATACTGCGCCATTTCCTTTCCCCCAAAACCAATTATTATTATTATTATTCTGCCGAGCACAAGACGCGAGATGCCGTCTGCCCCTGCGTAACTTGTGTTCATCCAACAAAAATAGCTCCAAACTTAATTTCTTTAAGCGTGGCAAATGCACTGGTTCAGTACGTGTATTTAGGTCTTTTGCACGTACTGAACTGAACCAGTGCATTTGCCACGTCTTACGTGTATTTAGGTCTTTTGACCCGCTGCGGTGGCTCAGTGGTTAGGGCGCTCGACTACTGATCCGGAGTTCCCGGGTTCGAACCCGACCGCGGCGGCTGCGTTTTTATGGAGGAAAAACGCTAAGGCGCCCGTGTGCTGTGCGATGTCAGTGCACGTTAAAGATCCCCAGGTGGTCGAAATTATTCCGGAGCCCTCCACTACGGTACCTAATTCTTCCTTTCTTCTTTCACTCCCTCTCTTATCCCTTCCCTTACGGCGCGGTTCAGGTGTCCAACGATATATCAGACAGATACTGCGCCATTTCCTTTCCCCAAAAAACCAATTATTTAGGTCTTTTGAGTGCTACTCGGCTGAGGTGTGCAGTTAAGCGAATCTAAAAATTAGAGTGATGAAAATTCACCTGTTTCACTCTTCATGCTCCAGAAATCAGTCCGATCTTGTCGCGATAGGAATGCGATAAGAAAAAAATGCGTATTTGTTGCCGTACTTTGAGCCGGGCAAAAGCAATGAACAAAGGGCAGAAAAAGGAAATAAAGTTGCACATGGCACACGAGATCAAATATTCGTGAAGATTCCGAGCGATAACTTCTCACGGACGTCAGTCGTGGGTGGTGCGGACAGTTTTTGAGGAGCTGCCGAAAGTATCCGATCATTAGCCGAGCGTTTATTTATGGGCAAATGTTAAAATTCTTCCACATCTGAATCAAATTATTTTTAACCGGGTTGTGGTTCTACTCAACTGAAGGATTAAACCATGCCGAATAGTAAAACAATTCCGACTACCACGAGGGTAAGAACACCATTCCGTCCGTAATAATGCCCTGGGTTTTGGCACTGGCAGTCATCATCGTCAAAATTCATTGCAACGCCTCCCGTGCATTAAGGAGCCCGAAATTAGCGCTGAGCGCTCGAATTATTCCACGGGTTACAAAAGACTTCAAGATGGATTTACTATACCACAGAGAGCGGGATAAGCTCAACAACAGTATTTCTCGATACTAAAGACGTACAGCTTGCATCAGCAAACATACCATGATCATGCAAAGAATTCACTAAGGCAATCGTTGAAATGTTTGAGGAATCTTACACTTTTGTTGACCAAAGAAGGTGGCAGGCCTTCCTAACGGTGAAGCTCGTGCCATTCAGGAAAACTCTAGAAGTTAGCACCCCGTCGGCAACAAAATGTCGTCGGCAGCACTTCCACGCTCTTGTCAAGAAATCCATATCCAGCGAAGAAATGGCTATCTGCATATGCGAAATGCGAAGTGATGAAATAGATTTGGAATATCTTACCGATTGGTTTGACACAACCATGAATTAAACAAAAGGGACATTAGCGTAACCCTGCGATAACTATAGGAAATTCGTTTGTCACCGAAGTGTAGAAAAAATCACAAACGCAGTTTTGCCTAGAGAATACATGTTACGGTATAGGGTTTATGGTTAATGAAGGTTTAACGTCCCAAGCGACTAAGGCTATGAGGGACGCCGTATGAAGAGCTCCGCAAATTTTGACCACCTGGGGTTCTTTAACGTGCACTGATGTCGCACAGTACACGAGCTCCTAGAATTTCACCTCCAACCAAATGCGACCGCCATAACCCGTATCGAACCCGCGTCTTTTGGGTCAGCAGCCGAGCGCCATAACCACTGAGCCACCGCGGCGGAAAATTGTAAGGTGGTCCTTCAAAATATTTCAAAGAAGTATGAAGTTTCTTCAATAGCCTCGAATCGGCTGAGTACATTACTTTTGGAAACAAAAAAATGAATACATCTACTTAGGGCAGATAGTCGCTGATTCTGACCACGGGATCAAAATAACAGGAGGATAAACGCAACTTAGCAGGCACACTCCGGCCATGAATTGCACATTTTCAATGCCCTTCAACACGAAAGCCTTAAGCACATTTATGTTGCCCGTACTTACCTGTGAAGCGGAAACATTGCCTGCACTTACGAGAAGCCTTCGAATTAGGTTACTCCCAATAATTAGGCGGCGTACTGCATTCGCCAAAGTCATTGAAGCCCATCGCTCATATCTTCCATCGGAGTTCACTCCTGCGTCAAGAACGTGCTCCCGACTATGGAGTCTTCATGAACCTCGGGTTCACCTCTATATTCCTGGAATTACAAAGAAAGCTGGTGTATCACTACCCGCTCTCAAACAACTGACATTGAATCCCCTGCATTCTTACCACAGTCACCGCATGCATGTTTACACAGATGGATCAGTTCACTCGACCAGTTCTGCGGTGTCGGTGGTGATACCGGCCAGATCCATCTTCATGAAAGTGAAGACGACCTATCCAACATCTTCAACTGGTGCGGAACTCGCAGCCTTACGGGCTGCGGTAGAGTTCATCAGTCAGGAACCTCCACATGACTGGACGGTTTTCACAGACTCTAAAGCAGCCCTTCTAGCCCTGCAAGCTGCGCTACGCCGCGGGTCGCAGGAACAACGCGTTGCTGATATCCGTCTACTGTACCACGGCACCGTATCCAAAGGTCATGACATCATTTTTCAATGGCTGCCAGGACACTGGTATTAACGGTAATCACCCGGCTGATGCGGCTGCGCGTTCTGCTCACAACGACGGACTTCCAGTGAGTATCCCAATGTCAAGACCTGACGCTGCGTGTGGGCTTCGCCCTTTGGCGCTGGAGCACACACTTTCAGCGTGGAACACGGGAGAGTTTTGCAACCTCCGCCTCAAGGCACTGGACCCTGGACTGCGCTTTCGTCTTCCACATAACTTAGCACGTCGCGAAGCAACATTGGTATGCCGTTTATGGATCGGTGTTGCTTTTACCAACCACTATGCTTTCCGGATGGGGATGGCCGACAGTCCTGCCTGTGAAAGCTGTGGTTGTGAGGAGACCATCGCTCATCTTCTCTATGAGTGCCCTGCATTTGCGAGTGCAAGATATACACTGTGTTGTGCCCTGGGCCGCCTCGATTATCGCCCATTAACAGAGCAAAATATCCTCGGTCCGTGGCCACAGTAGCCGACCGCCCTCAAGGCATACAAGGCCCTCTTTGCCAACTTGAGAGCGACTGGATTGGGTGACAAATTGCGACAGCGTTGTGCGTGTGTGTGTTTATGCCTTTTTCCCCTTCTCTCTTCCTCCTTTTAGCCCCCTGATCCCTCTTCCTCAGTGCAGGGTAGCCAACCGGAACCCCTTTCTGGTTAACATCCCTGTCTTTCCCTCCTCCTCTTTATCTATCTATCTATCTTTGTACACTGGACCGAGCTGGAGTCGGGCACAAAAAGCGAAACCACGGATTCAGGAAGGGAAGTCGGCAGCAGACACATATATTAGTGGCGCGGGTTTTCTGGCGGTGCTGGCGAAGTTTCTGAACGTTCTGACGGCACTGGCGAGGCGGTGCTGGCGGTGTGGCGAAGTCTGACAAAGCTGACGAAGTTCAGTTTGGCGCTCACGAACGCTTCACTACTGAGCTGCGCTGTGCTTACAAAGATCGTGGCCGTCCACATTTCCTGTTTGATTTGCCTCTTTGCACTTGGTGGAGGGGCGGGGCAGAGGCTGGTGAGTGAGTGGCAATGTAGGGGTGGCCGGCGGCTGAGGGAAGATGATGCCAGGCGTTACATAAGCAGGAACAACCGGTTGAGGTTGTGGCCGTGCGTCAGCTTCAGCATATGACAGCGGAGCAGTGACCAGATGGGTTGGATTAGCGGATGGCAGGACCTCTGCAGCCTTCTCCTGGATGACACGCTGAATGGAAGGCGACAGCGATGGCTTTAGGGCAGGTGGGCAGGTAAACAACGATAACTGGCGGGCGACCTCTTCCCGCACAAACTGCTGGATATGCTGAGAAAGGATCGACTGATAGTGTGCAGGACCGCCTACAGCCAAGCTCGAAAGAGAGTCGTCCGGGCAAATGGTACGGTGGGTGACAAGACGCTGTTTTCGGAGCTCGTCATAGCTCTTACATAAAGAAACGACGTCGGAGACGGTTTGAAGATTTTTGGACACTAGCAGCTGAAATGCGTCGTCCTCATTCCCTTTAAGAATGTGCTTGATTTTGTCAGCGTCGCTCATGGATGCATTCAGTCGCATAAATCGACGACATCCTCGATATAGCTTGTGAAATTCTCGCCACTCTGCTTGCCCGACAGCGCAACCGTTGTTCGGCACGAAGTTTTCGGACAGCGGGGCGGCCGAATACATCATCGGTCTGGCTGGTTTTGAGGGCCACCCAGGTAGAAAAACCAGCTTCGTGGCTAGGAAACCACCGGTTGGCGACGTAGGTCAGATGAATTATGACGTTCGTGTGATTAAGAACGTCATCCCATTTGTTTTAGGCGTTCACGCGTGCGTAGGACGCGAGCCCGTCTTCTACGTCGTTATCGTCCGTGCCGCTGAAGATCGCAAGGTCGTACCTACGCACGGGACCGTAGCAGACGATGGCGGCGGGAAGGGGCGTAGGTCCTCAGGTCTGTAGGTCCGTAAAGTCCGTAAGGTCCGTAGCTGCAGTGTGGGAACAAGCGGATTACACCAAGTGAAAAGGCGCAAATCAAACAGGAAATGTGGACGGCCGCAATTTTTGTTAGCACAGCGCAGCTCAGAAGGTAGGTAGGAAGGCCTCAAACAATGCTGGCACATACCCGCTGCGGGGGCGTGGCCAAGACGCAGGTGGTTAATTGCTGGATACAGGAAAGGTTCGAAGAGAAAAGGATTGGTAATAGCATGTAAGCTGATAGATTTTAAGACGCAAGGACGGGGGTCTGTTCGTGAGCGCCTAACTGAACTTCGTGAGCTTCGTCTTCCGTCTGCTTTGTCAACTTGGTCGGCACTGGCCGCTGTGGCATCAAAGCCCAATTGTTTGTCTTAAATATGTGTGTGTGGTATATAATTATAAACAGTTACAACTATACAAATTATATATTATTTAATTCGGAATATCTCCATTCCCACTTTCTAGGAAAAGCATGCCGATGTCGGCGACCAAGAAAATACATCTGGTGATCATTCGATCACAATTGCAGAGCGACCTATGAACGACCTGATCTACAGTTCCGGCTATGTTTCAACTAAGCTTTTGCGCTTCGTATTCATAATATGATAAGCGAGGTGTGAATACTTGCTTCATAATAATGAAGTCCTCGCCCTTGATGTCAATTTGATGGTCATTGCACGTGACAGCGAGAGATCTGCTGTGTAAGAGAATTGTCATTGAGCCAACCTGTTCCCCTCGTCACACCATCTTTCGAGGATTACTTTCAGAACACGGCTTGTGCCAAGATCTGACAGCAAATTAAATTCATCGGGTTGAAAACTGTTCAGCTTTTCTTGTAAACCAGCACTGCTCTCTTCACGGACGTTTCCCAGCAAACCAGCTTGTTCTTTCGGCGCCAAACGTAAGGCACAGACTTAGCAATCTTGCTGAAGTCTGTAGCTGTGACTTTATAAGACCAAATTCGAGTTGATTAGCAAATATGCAGGCACGATGTACTCTGTCTGCGCTGCGTAAATGCAATTGTTTTCAACATTCTTTCCTTTATGATGCAGCTGTTATATTCCCGGAATGTATGAGTTAGAGTGCACTTCATTTTCCCTAATCCTACAGCTCTCCCTCTCGATGATAGCCTCTTGAGTTTGCTACTTAGTCACCATAATTTACACCAGGATTGCATTTGGAGGTGGCGGTAGTGGTACTTATTACTAGTAGCAAGTAGCAATAAGAAAAATGGACGTCACCATCGATGATAGCAGACAGACACCAAGTTTATTAACGCTGCAGGTCAAGTAGGACGGATGTAGACGAGCTTTCTCGCGTCGGAGACCCAGTCTGTCCGTTACACGAGGCGAGCTTGAAGGCCCAGAACCATGCGTCGCAGCACGATCTCCCACTGGTCCTCGGTACCGATTATAAAGTGGAATGCAGGCACGTCGGCTACTGCGTAGGACTAGAACTTGGGCATAACAGCGCTTAGAAAAAAAATTGGCAGTGGCTTAGCTCGGCTATGCCAGGATATACGTAGCGAAAGCTAAGGCATAGCATGGTTAGCCTTGGTTAATCTTGATTGCAAGTCCAGGTTAGTCTTGTTGTCTAGCTATGTTGTCGGTGCGTTAAAGACGCCACAACTGCAGTTGCAGCACACGCGAGCTCTCCTTTTCAATCCTCCGACATGTTGTCAGGCATGCGACACAGCTGGTGAAGCGAGCGGAGGTGAGCGGAACGACGAAGAACGCGGTGTGACGTCATACCAAATGGTTGCGGTGGCAAGCCGCGCGGTGTGACATCATACCAGATGGCGCGGCGAGCGCACAATGCACAGTAGCCGTGGACACCCGAACCTCGCCGTAAACGAACAGATAAAGGGGCAGGGGAAAAAGAAGGCATGGTTCGGGTGTCCATCGAGATATGTGATTCGCGCGTTGTGACATCATGTGCCTCCTCAGAATGCGGCCACGGGAAAATCGCAAGTTCACGGCCGGTAAAGCTTTTGCTTCAAAAAATGAATGCTAATTATCTCAGTTAATTCAGGATACCAATCGAAATCAATTGGCGTTTATTTTGTTTATTGGCGTTGGCGTTGACAACGTCGTAGACGCCGGTGATTTTGAGGAAAGGAAGAGCGCATAACTGGCTTCCTGGGTCATTGTACCACCCGCCGTATTGGCCCAGTGGTTAGCGCGCTCGGCTACTGATTCGGAGTTACCGGGTTCGAGCCAGACCGCGGCGGCCACGTCTGGATGCTGGCGAAACTCAAGGGCGCTCGTGAGCTGTGAGATGTCAGTGCCAGTTAATGATCCCCAGGTGGATGAAATTACTCGGGAGCCTTCCTCTGTGGCACCTCTTCCTTTCCTCTCAGTCTCTGCTTTATCCCTTCCTTTATGGCGCGGTTCAGTTGTCCGCCGAGATGTGAGACAGATACTGCGCAATTTTCTTTCTTAAAAAAACAATTTCCACCACCAACCTGCCAACTCTTTCTCACCACATCCACGTACCTGAAAACGCGACTGAGGCCTCCATTGAAATAATGAATGAAAATTGGTCTTAGGGGAAAGAAAATGGCGCAGTATCTTCCTCACATCTCGGCGGACACCTAAACCCCGCCATAAGAAAAGGGATAATGGAGTAACCGAGAAGTACTAACTAGTAATTGGTTTCATTATAACAATAATAAAAAGGAAATAAAATAATTTTGCTAACCCGGCATCTGATACTGAAGCAAAGACATGAAATGAAAGAGGCGCCGTTGTGGAGGGCTCCGGAATAATTTCGACCACCTGGACTTCTTTAATGTACAATGACAACGCACAACACACGGGAGCCTTTGCGTTTCGGCTACTACTGGACGTCTCGGGTGCTTTTGACAACGTTCACCGCGCACCAATTCTCGCGGTGCTTGAGGGGGCTGGTGTGAACGGGCGCACCATGCGCGTACGAGTAGGGGGTAAGCTCTCCAAGCCTCGCCCAGTGGACATGGGCGTGAAGCAGGGCTGGGTGCTATCACCATTTCTGTTTAATGTGGCCATGTCGGTGGTGCCGGCCTCCCTCCCCACGAGCGGCCGACACCATGTGTACATGTCCATAAATGCAAACGACATAGCTCTGTTGTGCCGGGGACCACCGGGCGAGGCGTTCCGCGGGCGGGGGTGCCTTCAGGGAGCCCTCACCGCAATCGATGCCATCTTGCGTGGCCTTGATCTGTCGCTGAGCGCGGACAAATCGGTGGTCATGGCCTGCGTTTCGCGCTCGCTCGCGCACCTTGCGCCACTGTCACTGGACGGGACTCCGATTCCTTGGCGTAAATCGGTGCGGTACCTTGGCCTGGACCTCGACTGGCGCCTTTCCTTCAGCCCCGCGGCGACCAAGGCCTGTCTGCAGATGAAGAGGATCGCCGCCGCCGTGCATGAGCTCACCGCTCGAGGCCAGGGCATCTCCCAGCAAGCCGCGCTGCGGCTATACAATGCCGCAGCTTTGGGTGCGGTGCTCTATGCGTTGCCGCTCGTCACGGTGCGCAAGCATGCTGGAAGAACCTCGAGCTTCAGCACAGCAATTCCCTGCGCGTGTGCCTAGGCCTGCCCAAAAACTCGCAGTGCGCCGCAACGTTGGCCGAGGCAGAAGCGTGGCCACTTGAGCTCCAAGCACCGCGCAGGGCATTGAATCACATCGACCGGCCTCACCGCGCACCGGACGGCGGCTCGCTGCTGGAGCGTATGCGCTCCCACCCGCGCTAACGAATGGGCGCGGCGCTGTTCGAGTATGAGCAATTGACCCAAGGCCCACCCCCCTACGGCTCTTGCGCGCCCTGGCCTGCTGCCTCAGAGGTACAGCGAGAGATCGTCGGCATTGCGGTAAAGCGGAGCACACCCCTCTGTGCTATGCAGCAGCTGGCCAGAGCCGTCATACACGAGGAGCTCCAGGACCGTGTACACCGACGGCTCAGAGGCCCGCGACAGCTGCTCCCTTGCTGCGGCGGCCACCATCCTCGCCCTGCGACTGCACAGCCAGCAACACGCAGCCTTCCTGGGCTCCTACACCACGGCGGAGTTGATGGTGATCCGGCTCGGGCTGAACCTGCTGCTCACCGTCGGCCCTCCGCCGCCCAGGAATGCTCTGCTGTGTGACTCCCGCGCCGCCCTCAGCCTCCTGCAATCTAACGGCCGCGGTACCCCACTAATGCGCGAAATTCGCTCGCGCATCGAGTGCCTCGCGCAGAGAGGTTGTGCCGCGCGTGCACAGTGGGTGCCCGGTCACTGCGGCATCGCAGGCAACGAAGAAGCTAACGACCTCGCGACCGCTGCACACCAACTACCTGCCAGCGACCTGCCCCTTGCGCTGGAGGACGTGCGTGCGGTCATCCACGACCATTTCCGAAAGCAGCACCCCAACCCACGCATCGCGGGAGGGGAGCGCATCGACAGTGTCACCGGCTGTCGCGCACTTACACGGTCACAACGTGCAATGATCCTCCGCGCGCGCATTGGCTGCGTGTGTCCCGGGGAACGACGGGTGCGTCACGGAATCGCGACGAGTGATGTGATTGACGGATGCGGTGCAGTGGAAACACTAGAACACCTGCTCCTTCACTGTACCGCGTTCGCCGATGCCCGTCGCGATATGCTCGCGGCCTATAGGGCGCAAGGCATACTACAAGACTCCATCAAGGCGCTATTGTGGCCGCAGGGCAGTGCGCGCACTCGTGAGCGAACTTTGGTGAGCCTCTGTGCATTCCTCGAACACACGGGCTTGACGTCCCGTCTGTTCTCCGTCAGGTAGTTACACGCAGTGACCGAACGCTCCGCGAGTTCTACCTTGAACGATTAATAACTGGACGCCCCACTCCAGTTGTAACCAACACAGTGCTGTGCGCGTGTGTGATTTAATTCCTCTAATATGAACTAATCACGCGCACAACCTGGACACATTTCTTATTGTGTACATAGTTTGTACATATAACTTCTCCCCCTATCCTCTCTTCCTGTCCACTCACCTCTTTCATTTCATTTCTCCATTCTGCCTGCTTTCCTTTATTTCCGCTGCCCCAGCTCAGGTGCTTCAATATCGATGGCAGATGCCGGGGTTAGCAAAAATCTTTTCCTTCCTTTTTACTATTACTTTTAATAAAACCACTACCACCACCACCTCCATCGAAACGCGGCCGCCGTGGTCGGTTTCGACCCCAGGCACTGTGATTCAGTAGCCCAGCGCACTAACCACTGAGCCACGGCTTCGGGTGGTCCCTGAACAAAGGAGCCATTTATGCGCCCTTCCTTTCCTCAATATCACTGGCGTTCACGACGTTGTCAATGCCAACTCCAATGAACACACTAAACGCCAATAGCTTTCGCTTGGTATCCTGGATTAGCTGAGCTGATTAGCATTCACTTTCTCTAAGCACCGTTATGCGCAGGTTCTAGTCCTACGCAGTAACAGACGTGCCTGCAATCCCCTTTATAATCTCTACCGAGGAGCAGTGGGAGATCGCGCTGCGTAGCATGGAACTGAGCCTTCAAGCTCGGCACGTGTAACGGGCTTACTGTGTCCTCCAGACGGGAAAGCTCTAGGACATCCGGTCTACTTTACCTGCAGCGTTAATAAAGTTAGTGTCTGTCTATTGTCGGAGATTGTGGCGTCCATTTTTCCTATTTTTACTTACTGCTAGGAATAAGTACCGTCACTTTCAAATGCACTCGTGTGATTTAAATTAAGTATGCTATAAAAATCAAAGAGGCAATAATCACGAGGGCGAGCTGTAGGATTATGGAGAAGGAAGAGCACTCCAACTGAGACATTCCGCCGACATTAAATCAGTATCCTGAAGGGAAAATGTGGAAAAGAATCTCAAGTGCATGCTGTACAAAGAATACAACGAGCGTGCACATCTGATAACCTGCTCGGGTTTGGTGTAATGAAGTAGCAGCTACAGACTTTAGCTGGAGTTGTAAGTCTATACCATCGAACTGGCCACGGAGGAATAAGCTTGTTTGCTGGGCGACGTCCGCGAACAGAGTAGGGCTTGTTTACCAGAGAAGTATAGCAGTTTTCAACCCAGTGATATTTAAATTTGCTGCGAGAGTATGCCACACGCCGTAGTGACGGCTGTAAGCAGTCGTCGAAAGATTGCATGAGAAAGTTAGCCGGTGCATGGGCTTAATGACAATTCTGTTACACAGCAAATCTCTCGCTGTCACGTGCAATGACCATCAAAGTGGCGTCATTGGCGAGGACAGGTTTAGTATCAAGCAAGTATGCACACGTCGATTATCATAATATGGATAGCAGGCGCAAAACATTAGCTGAGACGTCGCGGGAACTGTACATCACGTTGCTCATATGTCACTCTACACTTGCAATCGAATGATGACCAGACATATATTCTTCGACGCAGATAATGGTACGCACTTCCTATAAACCACCATCTGGAAGTCCTTGAAGTAACGAGTTCTAGCTGTTTGATTTACTAAAATTGATATGAATTAGATTAAAGTGTGGTACGCTTTGCATCTGAGTGCTCCCGAGGGATACAGTTGTTTACATATGGCTGCACGCACCCCGCCTAGCCAAGCACAAGTAATGTTATTGGCCGCCATCTTAGCTTTGACTCCACACAGAAAGGCGCCATCTTCAATTTAAAATTCGAAACTATGCGACCATTTCGTCCCCATGACGTCATAATCACGTGGTTTCTGTTCTATCTGCCATACTGGATCGTGACTTCAGCATTGGCAGCGGAATTTGGCCGCCATCTTCGATTTGAGACTCAAAAACTTTGCCACCGGAGATCTTTGAATACGACGCCATAATCACGTGGTTTCACTCCTGTCCGCCACATTGGGTATTGACGTCATCATTGGCACCCGAACATAGGCGTCATCTTTAATTCCTCGATCTTAGAAAATTTCATGCCGAAGGCAAGTGGTAGCAAACATGATGAGTATGAGGTAACGCTCTTAAAAGTGGGAATGGATATATTCCGACTGAGATGTTAAAATGCTGCATAGGTAGAACTGTATATAATTATTTAACCCACATATACACACATACTCACACACACGCCCGCATATATATATAAACAAAGGGAAAGGAGGGGCTCGTATGAAAAACATGGACACCAACAGTCACCGAAATCATAAGCGAATGGTTCTATTTTATAATTTGTAGCGCTGAACGGTGGGAGAATAATACATCCATGAATCTGTCGCTTAAAGTAAATTGATTATAAAGCAGCAGAAAAAGCAGCCGTGCGGCCGGTGGGATCCGAACCACACACACACACGCGCGCGCGCGCACACACACACACAAACACGCATGCACGCACACGCTCGCACGCACGCACACGCACGCACACGCACACAGATGGGACTCCAAGAAAAGCTTGTGCCATTCAGGAAAAGTGCAGCGGTTTGAAGGCCTGTTGGAATGCGTTCGCTGTGGCCGCACGAAATAATTGCGATGTTTTAAAAAGGCAACAGCTTCAAAATAACGTCAAAACACTTCCACACAGTTCTCAACAAATCCGTCTTCAAGGACTTTCAAGGTCGGAATATGAGGACCGCAAAAAAGACTCTGGGATTAATTAACTGCCCTCTTGCAATCCCTCAATGGGAGTGCGATAGAGGACTAGCTTACCTGCTTTTTACTCCAATATAGGCGTGTTCCTGTTTAGAGTGTATGCCCCACCTGTGGTTATTTAACTCTCATTCATGCCGCACAGCGCTAGGAAATTTTAACATGACAGTGTTAAGCAGCTTGTGTCGCAGAAAATCCGTCGTCGGCATCGTTGACCACGAGCAAAAAATTGACACAAAGTTTTCAGAGAAGCAACCTGGGAGGCAGGTTGGCCACTCAGGTCACGTGACCTTGTGGCGTCATCACAACCTCCACACCCAATTGCGAGCGAACTGCGCACCGTGGCAGGCGGCAGTGAAATTCATGATTGGTCGCGACTGGCTACCCGAGAAGAACGGCCGGGGTCGCACAAGCCCCATCGGTGGCAGCAGTGGCGCATCGCCTAATCTCTGCACCAATACGCCACTACGCCAGGAGAGGAGTGAGGACTCCCAGTAATCTATGAATGTTAAGTAGAGAATGACCAATTTTGCATATATGGACAATAACCCATTCAGCTATCGCGACATACTCTTAAAGCGAACCTTAAGTGTCCCATCCAATTGTTACAGAGGGCACTCTTTTTTTAAAGGATCCCCAGGGACACACGCGAAGCTCGTATGAATAGCATGGACTGGATGAATTTTGCTGGCATACGCTTCTAATCGAGCCGGGTCTTTTTTTTTCTATGTGCTAAGCATTAGTTTCTTTATTTCTGTGACGGCTCGTGCAATTCTGTCATTCCGCTTGTGTGTAATCGGCGTTTTATGCGTTATTCCCTGCTCATTGCTGGATGTCGAGCTCATTTCGTCCAAAGTGTGGGAAGAGCTGCTTTGTGTGTTTAAAATGACACATTAGAAATACATGCACCCGAGCAAGCTCTGAAAGTGATCCTTGATGCTGTTTCATTTAACTGCTTATCCATTAAAACACTATATTTTGAATGGGTGTAATGTATAATAAAGCGCCCATTCTGAAGGTGTCGCTTGTTGCTAAATGCCCTTTTGAAGTGGCGCAGCGGTGTTAGCAGCAGACACTGCAATCCCCGTAAAGTGTGTATGGTAGTTCACGTGTGGCGTAAAAATGGAGGTCACCGCGTCTGCAGTAATAATTCGTGTCTGAAGCTCGTTCCTTTAAGCTCCGAAATGGTTCAATATTTCTTTTTGTTTTTGTTTGCATTTACATCGTCGCTTTTGCGAACTTTGTTTTGGGGTCGAAGTAACTTCATTTTTTCCTTCTCTTCCCTGCGTGCTCTAAGCCACCGCTTGTCCCTGTTTTCGCTGTAGAAGCACCTCTTCGTCTATTTCCATTCGTTATTTTTTATCACTCCTTAAATAATAGATTACTCTGTGGTCACGGGCAGCAGAAGACTGCCAGCCCATACGTAACATGCAGTGAAAACCCAGGAAAAATTCGCAGTGCCCCTGGTGGGCACGCGAGAAAGTTTTACTGCCGACCACGTACACCTCTTCAGACGCGGCCAGACGACTTTCTGCACGTGGTAGCGATTGTGGCTCAGCTTGAGCCAGTGGGCAGGCCTGTGCACTTTCCTTTTCATTTTTCCTGGCAACAACAGAACAGAACAGGCGACCACCGTGTGCTCACTAGACTGGCACGAAGAATGTAATTTCGTTTGAGGAAGGGAACCGCTGTAGCTGTGTGCCCATTGTAGAGAGGGCGGAAGTCTACAGTAGAGAGAGGGCTCCCAGACGAAGACAAGTCCTCTTGTCGAAACATTGGCTAAGTCCCGTCAGGCTC
The DNA here is from genome assembly GCF_052857255.1 of Amblyomma americanum. Lineage (NCBI taxonomy): Eukaryota > Metazoa > Arthropoda > Arachnida > Ixodida > Ixodidae > Amblyomma > Amblyomma americanum. The sequence goes on from NC_135507.1 coordinate 73,232,642, forward strand.
CCCCCTTCTTGTTGACTTTGCTTGTGCTGTCGTTTCACGGTGGACACCTCAATCACGTCGAGAAGACAGGGGGGAGTGAAATAAGGAAGGTACAAAAAAGTGCGCAATTGAGCGCTCCGAAATAATTTCGACCGCCTGGTGCTCTTTAACATCAGCTGACATTGTGCAGCAAAGGGGCATCTTTTGCAGTTCACCTCTGCGGAAACGCGGACGCCGCAGCCGAGACCACGCGCTATTCAGCTCAGCAAGCGAACGTATAGCCGCTAAGCAACCGCGCCGGGTAATTTTTTTACTTCTGTGCAATACGTTCGCATATGTGGTCTGCTCTCGTCTTTTAATTAGTTCATATATTAACCAAATTTTCAGATTTTATTTGCGCCATAGCAGCCAATCTTTAAGAAATCTTCCAGTTCGTTACTTGCACTCAATGTGGAGGCCATATGCAGTGAAGACAAATTGCTCCAACTAGAATGTCAATTCTTCTAGAATGTCAAGCTGGCGCAGGGATGCAGATGCAGCACTGGCAAGGAGGTCTCAAACAGGAAGAAAGCTCCGCCTCTAGCCATGTTACCGATGTTCCTGCAGCCACGGACCAGAGCAAATTGGGCCAGTGCCCGAGTCAGCACTGCTGCCGTCACGGGAGGTGGCCACCACCGCTGCTGTGATGCAGCACGTGAATGGAGGACGTCAGGGAGTTCCAGGGGTTCTCAGCGACCCACCGAGCCACGTGATCTTGATTGATTACGCTGAAGCCTGAAAACATGTTTTATTCTTTGGCCTTGACCCGCCGCGGTGGCTCAGTGGTTAGAGCGCTCGGCTACTGATCCCGAGTTCCCGGGTTCGAATCCGACCGCGGCGGCTACGTCTTTATGGAGGAAAAACGCTAAGGCGCCCGTGTGCTGTCCGATGTCAGTGCACGTTAAAGATCCCCAGGTGGTCGAAATTAGTCGGGACCCTTCCACTGTGGCACCTATTCCTTTCCTCTCAGTCCTTGCTTTATCCCTTCTCTTACGGCGCGTTTCAGTTGCCCGCCGAGCAGTGAGACAGATGCTGCGCAATTTCCTTTCCTAAAAAAACCAATTTCGACCACCAGCCTGTCATGTCTTTCTGACCACATCCACGTACCTGAAAACCCGACTGAGGGCTTAGAAATTAATCCGGAGCCCTCCACTACGGCACCACTTTCTTCCTTTCTTCTTTCACTCCCTCCTTTATCCCTTCTCTTACGGTGCGGTTCAGGTGTCCAACTATATACGAGACTGGTACTGCACCATTTTCTTTTCCCCAAAACCAATTATTATTATTATTCTTTGGTCTTGACTGCGGTGCATCTACACTCGACAAGGACGACTCAGCCGTCTCCTCCTGTTACAACGACCGGAAGTGCACAGAGCAGCCCGCGTCGGTCATAACAGCGAACCAAGACAACGAATCGCATGAAGAAAGTGCAGCCGAAGTCTTCGATATCGGCAAGGGCGAGTCCGGATTGCAAATCCCCGGCAGTGAGCATCCGGACGTCGTTGCTGCGAGAGGCGTCCTGCCTCCGTTGGCTTTGCGTGGCCCAGTTCTGGTGAAAGACTGTCAGGCGCAAGAGCTGGAAGCAAAACGGCGCCAATCTTGCCGAAGATCGCCAGGAACATCCATGTTCGGACGCGAGGCAGGCGGGTGCTTCTGGTCTTGGAGGAGCTGACGAAGTATTCAAGGAGGCCGACGACGTGAAGCACGAGGCGTCTCCGGAAGAAGAGCGCGCTACGGAGATGGTCACGGGCGCGTTCTCGGTGGAGACGGAAAATAATCACGCCATCAGCTCATCGTCTACACGAAACTGTAGTCCCTGATTTGGAAGAAGCTTTTGTGCACGTATCTTATTTTGCGACAAATGCCTCTGCGATAATGCCCGCCTTTTTGATGGCATTTTATATTATCTCTTCTGGGCTGTATTTTCTGACTGCGTCTGCGTTAGTATACACCAACCACCGAAGCTCGAGTGGATATCAAATGCCCACCCTTATTTTTTACTTCGTTGCCCGGGTTGGCCAGGTTTCTCTTCGTTGAACACTTGAGATCTGGATCAAACATGCACAATGTCGAGAATTTTTTTTATGATTTTCGCGGCCAGAATGTGCCTCCTCGTTCTAGCCAGGAAAAAAAATGATGTAAATAGCGCCCACAAAACACCATGGCCCTTGTCATTTTTTCAGTTGTCAGATAACGCCTTACCAGGCACAATTTTCTTGAAAACAGATGCACTAATTACGTTTCAAGGGGTCTCCGGTGTTTTGCATTTTTCCGTGCAGCTCAGAGACGGCCACTTCTGCACTGACATGAACTCATGTGTAGACGGTGGGGAGTGCTCAGTCATCCCGTATTCATTTCAAGAACTGTGCTTTTGAATAGCGTACTGAAAATGGACAGGTGGTGGCGGTGCTGCATCTGGTTTGCATCGCTTAGAACCTTTCCTCTTAGTTTGTACAAGTTTAGGTAGGATATTGTCATCACTGCTGCAAGTGTAAAAGTAATAACAGTTACGTGTGTCACAAATAGTGCGGTCTGTGGGAACGGGTGGCATTAGAATAATGCCATTTTAAGCTTAATCGAATCAAAGCGACAAATCCAATGTATTCTGAACCAATGAACGATGCGATATATGTGCGCTATGTACAGGACGAGTGTGTGTCCTGCCTGTTTATGCATGCTGCTAACAGTTCTCAGTGCCGTATCAACGCCACAAACTAGAAAGACGCAGCATGATCTGTGCGGGTGAATGGCTGGCGATGTAAACAAATGATTTTGTCGTTTTAGGCTTCATATAATGACGATGACAAAGCCAATGTATTCCACACCGATGTAAGAAGCGAAATATATGCGTTATGCAGAGTTTCTGTGTGCTCTACCACTCTATGCACGCTGTGAAGCTTTTTGATAGATTGAAGATTCTTGTCTACATAAATTTTCTTTTTGAGCCCGACGTCAAGAAGCTGAAATTTTCATAATTCTATAACCATCAGAGCTTCTCTATCTTACCGCCACTGAGCTTAAGTTCGAACATTATCTTCGAGTCCTTATAATCTTGGCTACGCTATATGCTGAAGATAATGCCGAAGATAAGCTATGTCTGAAACTAAACTCGTGTCTATTAGAAGGCGCTTCTCGGAGTCCGCAGAAAGCTATATATGTCCTCCTGATTCATTATCTGGCTAAGCACAAAAGTGTGCATGCAGACTCCAGAGAACCAGAGGACTCCTGTGCATACACGCTTTCAGCGTCCTTTAAGAACTCAGGACACTGATGCGCCATTCATTATCATGACTTCCCGGAAACTTCAGACGGAGGGAAGGAAGGCGCTCAAGGCCGCAACTGGCGCCTTACTTTACCGGACACGTTCTAATGATACCACATATGAACCAGGGATAGGCTCAATGATAGCGTTCACTGATAGGGTACAGTGATGCTCTCCAGCATCACAGATTAATTAGAAGGGGGTACTCTCCACCGGACCCCTCGCTCACCAAGAACCAAGAAACAAAACTAGGCCAGCTAAACTAGCTTATATGTACCACAGACGACATAGGCTGACACTGCATATTCGGTGGATAGATTGCCTTCCTTTACCACTTCGTATGGGAATGCCAAAAAAATCCGGCACTAGACAGGGTAACAAATTGAACAACGTAAGAACCCCGGGATTCAAATACGGCTGGTGTGTGGGGTCAAGACGACAGCCGAACCTAGCGGATCCCTGGGCGGAGGGTCCGACCAGTCGCCGTAACTAAAATCCATAATAAGCATTTTCAATCACTGAGTGCCTACTCACTGACCTCGAGAGATAGGAGGTCGCGTTGTCCAGCTCCTACTCAGCTGCGCAAAAACAGCTGGCGGGCTGGGCTTTGGAAGTCGCCGAGCGTCACCGAGTGCCGGCCACTTCATGAGAATAAAGTGCCAACCCAAGAATAGTCTATCATAAGGCTCAATTTTTGTTACAAGTTGACCACGACCTCCTGACTTTCGTTTTCTCACTTCCAGAGCGTGAAATGTCGTCAGAAATGAAGCCTCAGCAGATATATAGGTCGGAGCCTTGTAATATCGGTTCTGGTACACTTGAACGCAATATCGCGATGCATATTGCATTGGCCAAGCATGACATACTAAATTAGGCAATATCATAATTAATAATAATTAACAAGGCAACATAACCGCTGGTCCTTAAGTGTAAAGAAGTGGATTCCAAGAAGAGGCAAGCGTAGCAGGGGGCGGCACAAGGTTAGCTGGGCGGGTGAAATGAAAATATTTGCGAGGATAGGGTGGCCACAGCTGGCAAAGGACACGGTTAGTTGAAGAGACAAGGAAAAAGCTTTTGCCCTGCAGTGGGCGCAGTCAGGATGATGATGATGATGATGATGATGATGTTGATGATGATAATGCACACGAATCTTTGCATTAGTTGCTGTGCTATAAAAGTGACGACTGAAGGCAAAATGTCCGGCTGAAAAGCGGTAAAATGATCAGCCTACGTGTGAAAGTGAACTGCAGTACAGCCATTTCTTAAATGGGTTAAGCCGAAAGCAACCGCTTGTAAACTGAGTCCATCAATATAAATATTTGTCGCGGCTCAGTAAAAAGACACGAGCATGCAACGCAGGTGAAGTATTGGAAAAAAAAAAGAACAATCAACTAAGCGCACCGCGATGGGTGAGTGTCTCGCTTGGTTTTCTCGTTCCTTCGCCAAGTGTGCACCCATTACGTGTACCATTGCCGTATCTTCCTAGAGAATGCATTTACACGGTCTGCCTTAACGGTGCATAGCATTTCAAGCACGCAGGTGTTTGTACTGTTGATAACTGCTAGGCCATAAGCTGGCAATGCTGCAGCCTGTACTTATTACAATCTATGTCAGTATTAAGTCGTTATGCGTCTTGTCAGTCGAGATCATGTCAGACTTTTAATGAGCTCGCACAGTGTGAAGTTTAGCGCTGCAGGTTCCGGTATTCAACGATTTACGGTTCACGTTCCTTTCAATAACGAACCGGATATCGAGGTGGCCGTTGTGGTCTTTTATGCTGAGGGGAATATTTTGCTTACAGCAGCCGAGTGGTCATGTCAATAAAGCGTACAGACTTACAAGGCTTATGGCTGCGCAAAAAAATCTTGTGTTCTGTCCACCTCTATATATGCAATGAAAGCGCGTATCTATGATGATCGTAAAGATCAGTATTCTTAATAGGTGTAAACAAAAAAGCTTAGTCACATACGTCATTGTTATCGGAGTACTAAATACATCTTGGCGAAAGAGATCATTCGTGCTGCTTCCAGATGTAGGCTTTTATAACGCCTACCCCGCAGCAAATTTTCTTGTCGCGCGCTTTTACAGACTAGCAAGCGATCTTGATATTTAGGAGCTGCAAGATCCTAGCTAGATTTGTCACCACGTTTGCGAACAAATATTTTGCATTGTTGACACCATAAAGTTTCTTGCAGTCTGAACTGTATTATAATTTACAATGAAAAAAATGTAAAGCTTGCTCAGGTCATGCCTTGCTCTGAAACGACTCAAGCGCACTAAAGCGGCTAAATTACCACTTGGTGAACTGTGTATATTGAAGCAGATGTACACTTGGTTTTCGCGGGGAATTTTTGCAAACTGTCTTCAATTCTTGGTAATGTTTCCCTTCCTTTCCTTCAATATTCTTGAGCTGAGTCAAGTCAAACAACCCTGATGACTTCTGGTAAGCTCTCAATGCTGTTTTTGTGTGTCTGAGTACGACCAGGCAAGACTTGTAAGCTGCTAATTTCCGGTAGATAGTCCATAGCGTGCTCTATTGTCTACAATTGCGTGCAGTGAATAGATTCTATCGCATCTCACAAAGCTTGCCACGACTGTCTTAAAATTGGCAACAGTGTTCCCTATCAGTAAAGTAATATATCTCCTGTTTTACCCTCGTTTTTAAACAAAAATTGCGATAAAGTGTAATACTAATGGGGATACAGGGGCGAATTTCCTAACTTTTCGATTAATTATTACCAACGCCTGAAGATTTTACGCTCTGTATAAAAGTTGTGAGTAAAGAGAAACAATTACAATGAATGTGCTGGCTTCATGTATGATATTACGTTTGCGGACCACACGATAAGATCGCTCAAACGGCGCATGATACGTTTCGATTTCTGCCACATATTCTTCTGCTCTTTGATTTCAGTCAACACGAGTGCCATTCGCACATCGTCATCAGGTACGTTATGCTCTCTTGACCACACCAGCATGAAGCAATTTTGCGAACACAGGCAGCAGCATTTTTAGCAGATCAAAAAGTAGCCCATCTTGCGTTATTGTAATAAAACTAAAATAGTCCGCTTTTCCTCGGTGTAAACAATAAAAAGGGATAGCTGTGCCGTCAGCTGCCTCCTTCTATCCCCACCCCCCTTCGCCGATCGCTTCTGACATACCATTCGTTGGGAAATCCAAGTGGTGGGCATAATAGAATTGCTTGCCACATAACGACATAGCACAACTTCGAGAGCAAGTACCGTTGCAGGTTCATGTGTAGCTGCAGATAATTTTCAGTGGAACAGCAAGCGAACGGTCAAGTTTCGGCAGCCAAATCGCCTGCGTTTTTTCCTGAGAAACTTCCTTGCACAGCAATCATTGCGAAGATAACCGAAAGATAAAGATATGCCTGCCGTTGTGTTGCAAGGTTTCAAACATGTGCCGTGCGACGCATATAAAGGCACATCAGTCTGTTGAACTCTTATTTACCGCTAGCCAGCATGCCAAACGTTCATTGTATTGTGTCCGATGCACACTGTGGAAAGGATATCTATATAGCTCCACAGTGAAACGGACAATTTAGTGCAAGGCTACTCTTCAAGATCGACGAAAGCCTAACTGTCATTAACTCAGTGCTTACGAGAGCGACAGAAACCGTACCCTCCTGGACCGTGCCACGGTTAACGAATTACTCCTGAGGATTTATCTGCTTGTTGATTTCATCTATTCAGGGAATAACTGCTATTCTCCATGATGCATAAATATTTCCGCTTCCAGCCGGAAACCACCCTTCGGAGGACACAAGTTTGGAAGGTAATGAGTTACGCTTGAATGTGAAATGGTTGTTGCAATTACGTGAGAGTTCCAGTACGAATTTTCCCACTGGTTGTAGTATCTGAAGGGAAAACATAATAAGTATCTTTCGCCGAGTTGCTAGTGAATTCATCTGCCCAAGCACACCCATATGGCTACAAAAGCTATACAGACATCAGAGAAATTTCGTACAGACCAATTAATTCTTATTAGGAGCTCAAACCAAAGCTTCGTAGAGCCGCCGCGGTGGCTCAGAGGTTATGTCGCTCGGCTGATGACCCGAAAGACGCGGGTTCGATCCCGGTCGCGGTGGTCGAATTTCGATGGAGGCGAAATTCTAGAGGGTCGTGTACCATGCGATGTCAGTGCACGTTAAAAAACCCCAGTTGGTCGAAATTTCCGGAGCCTTTCACTACGGCGTCCCTCATAGCCTGAGTCGCTTTGGGACGTTAAACCCCATAAACCAAACCAAATCTTTGTAAATAACGTCAGACCTCCGCACTCGCTCCGTGACGTCACGTACCTTGACCTAGCACTGTGGGTGAAGTACTTGCTACACTCGTTTGTGCCGCGCATAAAAGCAGGTTCACCATGCGAGGCGTCGGCGAATTCGCGACGTTTGCTCTATAATGATCAGAGCGCCTTAATTCGCGATGCAATAATTAATACTAGCAAGGGTGCAATGGTTGGTTTTCTTTTATTTCTTTCACCAGAGAGAGGAGGCAGGCACAAGAAGAATAAACCAGAGAATACCTTTATTTCAGCACCGTTATTGATATCTGGCTTGTGGTTTAGTTGAGAGTTTGTAGTTTTCTCTCCTGAGCGGTGGCCTTCTTAGTATTCAGCAGCTCTATGTTTATCTGGCCGTAGTTTTTCGGTTAGATGCTCGTGGCAGCCCACAAGACGTTGGTGGTCACTGTGTCCTGGTGATGTGCGTTGGAGCAAACATCCAAATCTTCGCTGTCGACCGACAAGTGCTCCAACGCGCTCAGGAGCAGCTCTTTGGCGGCGCGTTGCACGGAACCTGGCAAGAGTTTCTTTCGCTGTCAATTTTTCTCGCACAATTTCAATGTGCAGAACGCCGGTGGTAACAACTGGCTGCGGAAAACTTGACCGCTCCTCTTGTGAGTCCTTCGATTAAGCAGTTGGCATCCTTCCGAATATACCTGTGCCCTCTTGTGAGGTTTCTCAAAGAAATAAAAGAAGTCTCTTCAATGCAGTAAGAGCAGAAACCTGCTATTGCCACATAGTAGTGACGGCAATCCGGCGTGCAGGAAGAGAGTGAAAAGGGTTTCTAAACGAAACTCTTTATTACGCTGGCTTGTGTCCAGAATGGACTGAATGACCCATCGGCGGCGTAGCAACAAGCGTGCTCGGTGGTCGTCGGACAGAATGCCCGCCGCTGTCAGCCGTGCTCAGTTTAAACCTGATGGCGAACTTTCCTGATAAAGCGTGCCAAGTTACTAACACATTCTGGAACAACGTAGAATCAAGTCTGCCTGGTTGCGATCAATCGAGATAAGTCTGGTCGCACCTTGAATCACAAACAAAGCGATAAAGCGGCGTGTGGGCAACTTTGAAAAATGAACAAACACTGCAAAGATTCGCGGCAATATCTACACTACATCCGACAAGCGCTCTAGCTTTGAGTTTATGTCATCGCAAGTAATATCAATTTTATACTTATCGGTCAATTTGCATGCGCTGTATACATGTGATGCTGCTTCAACCAGAAAGTTCTCTAAGGTATGTACACGTTCATCTTGTAGGCTCAGTTTTGTATCAGATTCCGATAACATCTGCTGAACCGAAATATAATAATTAGATCCACCAAACCGGTGATATTGTCCAAAAGTGTTCTCCAGTCAGTCTGGCTAACATTTCCAAAACAAGACCTGTTCAAACTTAAGCTCGTCCAGGCAGCACATGCTGAATTCAGTCAATGAATAGTTCTTCAGTCAGCGGCAGCCCATCCTGTGTTGCTGGCCGTTTCACTTTACAAAGCACGTACGCAGCAGAACGAACATGTGCAGTATAAAACCAAATGGCGTTACACAAACAAAGAATCGTGCTTCGCCCTGGAACATTTCAGACCACAATCACAGTGCCGAGGCGATATGGCTCACAGAACAGCTCGATCGGCTTGACAATTCTTTCCCCGACTGCTCGATGATAGATGTGGGCCCTTGGTTCTACTGGGTTTATCTTTTCAGCCAGGCCAATGGCCACGGGCACCGGCTCGGAGGACTGCTGTTGCAATGAGACGATGATTGTCAGCTTCCAGGAGAGTCTGGTTCACATATTTAGAATGTACTTTACACGCAAGAAGGCATCTGAAAGTTTTGAATGTTTCTTTACACAGTCCGTAAGGCCGCTTAAGAACAGTCAGAGATCCTGAGATTTCAAGTTGGGGAATCTGTGCACTTGATCAGTGCCCAGTCACATGGTCACTCGTGATGACCTGGGCAGCCACCCACCGCAGGAGGCCGTACCGCTCTCCTCTCACTGATGTTTCGTTGCAGATGGTCCGCTCTTCCTCTAGCCATGCCGATTTGTTGCTGCCTCCCAGCAATGACCGTTAAAGGCGAAGATGCATCACCATGAATAATGGGCCCGTGATGCATCGGTCGTTGATCAAAAATAAATTGGACGCACCGTGACCAATAATGCCACTATCTTCGCACCACGACGCTTCGTGTAAATGGAAAGGGACCAGTAAAATAGAAAGTTGGGCTAGTTGGTAATGATCCATCTAAAAACGGTGCCCAACTTGGGTGCGACAAGTTTCATCGGACGCGGAAAAAAAAAGTTGATAGAGAGGTAATTGCGGCCTCGAATATAATCACCGCAGGTGAGGACTTGTGTGTAAGTTCTACATCAGTGTTATTGCTGAAAAAAGAACGCATGTTCCTCGGTATCTGATGGCCGTACCGGTAGTGCTGTCATGCAGCTTTCGCTGTTACATGTGCTGATTGTGTACCGATTGTGTGACACGTGCTGAATTTTCTGGTGCATTCTAACTCAGTGAGAAGTCTATCTTCGACCACGCATCAGTTGCTAATGCGCTCTTGTCCGTCCTGTTCTCCCTGTGTTTTTGTGTTTCTTGTGCGCCGTTTTTAGATGGAAATGGACAGCCGCTGTTGTTAGTCACTGCAGGAAGAGGAAGACTTGGATTTCACCTCCTTACCAGTGGGAAAGTTGGCCTCTGCCACACAGGGGAAAAAATTGGTTTTGAAGAAAAGAAATGACGCAGTAACTGTCTCACATTGTTGTATCTCGGCGGGCATCTGAACCACGCCGTAAGGGAAAGGATAAACGAGCCTAGTGAAAGAAGAGAGGAAGAAAGAGGTGCTGTAGTTGAGGTCTCCGGTATAATTTCCTTCAGCGAGGCAATTAGCCCTGGATGACCGCGCAACTTAGTAACCGCCTCCCCAACGCTGCTGCTCGGCGAACTGGTTTCCCCGCCGACAAAGGAAAAACTCTCCCGTTGATTACATAACCGCCGTGACAACGCTGAGGATGATGACGTCACGCAGAGGCCTCTTTGACCCTGCGCGTCTGCTAACTGGAAATTCTTCCCAGAGTGCCATACCCAGCAATTCCAGGCAAAAGCATTATTCATCTGGAAACCGTTTATGAACGCAACTTTTCAATACAATGTAAGATTTCACTATGACAATTAAGATATCCGCAGATCACCCAACCGCAGTCTTGAATATTTTTTCCATTGATATTCCTGCTATCGTGAAAAGCGTTCCCTAGTGTTTTTCTACGGCAGTCTTAACTGTTCGATGCGATCACTGGAAACACTTTAAAAGAGAGATTTTCCTGCACATCAAAAGAATTCGACATTACCTTCAATATTTCCATAACACTGTCTTACAATTTTTCAAATTTCAAAATTTTTGCAATAAATGCTGTACTTGGACCTCTGTTCGTAATAATGGCCAAGAGACATGGATTCAAGGAGCAAGTGCACAGGCCTGAATTTTTCTAAGCTTTCTTTCAGACCCGGGACCACCACTAGTCCGAGGCAGTCGCTCTACAAGCTATGCTAACCATGACGGCAGCTAACGCCAGATCAGGAAGAACGTTTCTTGAACTTCAAATTTTCGGTGCTTTCAGAGAGTATCGTAACAAACAACTAAGTATCCGTTTTTTTTTTCCAGAGCACTGGTAAGCATATTATTTGGCATGATAAGGCACTAGGGCATTGACCTCAGTTCTTTCTGCCCATACTTTGACGATAAAAGAGTTCTTGAAGCGAAAAGCTTCACTACGCTATGTAAAGCAGTCGTCGCGTAGGCCGGAGAATGACCTTGAAGAACCTTCAGCCCAACCATGTTAGCCGTGTATGACCTTATGCGGTACAGCTATGGTGTCGAACCATTGACCCCTGACCTTGACCCATCGCCTTTAATTTACCTTCGACATTGTGGGACCTTTTTGTTTGACCTGTGAGCTTAAGAACATCCAATGGGGGTGTCGTAAGACAATGTGATACCAGGTCATAGCCACGTGGTCGTGGTGTGTGGCCGAAATATAGAACTGCTGTCGCGAGCGTGTAGCAGAGCTTCCATGGTCGAACCTCAGACGCTTAGCAAGCGTGCTTGCCTTTCGCTGCATTCCAGGGTTAGCCAAGTTAAGCCACCGCCAATTTTATTGAGCCGCCGCATGCGTTCGTAACAGACTGCGCTACGACCTCTTTCCTCAGGGCTGAGCAGACCAGCCACCAGCGCACCATCTCCGGCCTCAACGTCCTCGTGGCTGCGCTGTCAGTCCTCGTCATCGTCTTCGTCCTCGTCGTGGTGACGGTGTCGGAGACTGGTAGGGACGTTCATTCATTCCCCATTACTGCATATCTTAATAAGGGAGTAATTGCCCATTGACATCCACCGGAGCGAAGCCATACGGATACAAAGGAAAGCTATACAGCTTTCTCAGAAACTACGTAAAGAAAAATTCGCCTTGGTCCGGGGTTCGAAAAAGGCTAAGGCGCCCGTGTGCTGTGCGATGTCAGTGCACGTTAAAGACCCCCAGGTGGTCGAAATTATTCCGGAGCCCTCCACTACGACACCTCTTGCTTCCTTCCTTCTTTCGCTCCCTCCTTTGTCCCTTCGCTTACGGCGCGGTTCAGGTGTCCAACGATATATGAGACAGTTATTGGGCCTCTTCCTTTCCCCAAAAACCAATTATTATTATTATTATTATAACCCGGAGCAGGACGTGTTGGGGGATTCCCCTAGACATTTGTCCATCCCCGTTCCCACTTCGAGATATTCATCAGTTCGCTCTCGCCCTACCATAAGCTTGCCGTCCCGGTTAACTCAGTTGCTAGAGCGACTGTTCCCTTGAAACGGTGGTCCCGGGTTCCAATCCCGGACTAGCATGATTTTTTCTTTAACAACGAAGTTTCTGAGAAAGCTTTATAGCTTTCCTTTGTAGGCGTATGGCTGCGCTTGGGTGGATGCCAGTGAGTAATTACTCCCTTAATACAAATATACTCCACCTTGGGGGTTCCCCTAAACATTCGACCTCTACTTATCTTTCGCAACGAGAGATACGCGTTTGTGGACTGCCATGTCGTGCTTCGAGGCGTAATTCAAGATTGCATGCAACAGGAAGGCAAACACTGTGGAATTTTTCGTTTCTTGTAGTTCCACGCTGTCGACACGAATAGTTTGTGGTCGGTACTGTTATGAAGGAGCCAGTAATTTGACTCTTAAACATTCGCAGCAATTAGGCGAGGGCGATAATAAAATATAAACGAGCATATTCAAGCACATCTCGCATTCTGTAACTTGGTCGTTCAAGGATACCTCACTGTTGATATCCACCTGCTAGCGTTCACATTCACGTTGCATTCTTCATTTTGAAAATCGTCGATCGTAAAACTTAATAACGGCCGGTCAGATAGTGCGAGACAATTGTTCGCCTCTTGTAAAATCTGCTAATCGCAAAGCGGGGCTCTCTCGAATGTGGCTTAGACCTGTAGTAAACAGGCGCTATCCTGTGGGCAGGACACCAAGCGTACTAGTTGAGTTCATCGTCTTTTGCGAAGGTACGTCTAGTGCAAAGACAGGGGCACGCTCTGCAGCCTGTGCCGCTGGCTCATAACGGTGTGCGGCTACCAACATCTACAAACCATTCTAGATGCACTGTGCCTCTCTGCAATGCAGTTCATAGGTATGCCTACTCCCGACAAATAGGTAACTACCATTATTCGAATTTAACGCGACAGCGTTAAAGGCACCATTCGTCGCAAAATCCGGTGCAGGCGTTGTCGGCGTCGTCGTTGTGAGAGAAAAATTAACGGAATAGCTCCAGCAGGTGGTCCCCAGAGAGAAACCTAGGAAGCAGGTGGGCCACCTAGGTCACACCACCTTGCAGCGTCATCACAACCTGCCCATCGGATTGGGAGCAAACTGCCCACCGTGGGAGGTGGCAGTTAATGATTGGTCGCTCAAGGTGCACCGCTGGGACCTTCCATCGCAGGAAAGTGGCGCATCGCCTAACCGCTGCACCACTGCGCCAGGAGGGTTATACGAGGACTCCCGGGGATCTATGAATGTAAAGTAGAGAAGGACCTCCTGCATATATGGTCGGTAGCGTGCCATATCTTTAAAGCGGAGCTTAAGTGTTCCTCAAATTATATTTTCTGTGGCGTTCCATCGCAAAACACATACATTAAACAGACAATTTTCTTCTTTAGCGCTTTAGGAAGATAAATCTAATCAGAATAGCTACTGACAGCTACTTTCAATGTTTAGTTTGGTTATATTGTAACATTATCCATTCCTTTCAATATTCACCGAGGAAGCTGACGATGCGGTAACCTTTCTTTGTTATTGCCGTTTTCTTGACCTTCTCTACAACGGGCTCAACGTGTGTTTAGTCTTAAAGCCATCTGGTACTTGTCGAATTTGAGAAAGTTAACAATTCATGAAAATGTTTATAGCGAAAAATAAACCGTTTGCTGCGCGGTTGAAGTATGTGTTCTAAAGCGTCAGCTGCGATTGATGGCCGTGGAGTGTATTATATGCGAAGAAACTTACACGCACAGAGGTTGTTATAATTAAGGAGAATAGTAGTCAATATACCAACCTAAGAGGAAGAAATGGGCTTGGGCTGGGCATGTAATGTGAAGGCAAGATAATCGCTTCTCCTTAAGGGTAACGGAGTGGATTCCAAGAGAAGGCAAGCGAAGCAGGGGGCGGCAGAAGGTTAGGTGGGCGGATCAAATTAAGAAGTTTGCAGGCATATTGTGGGTGCAGCTGGCAAAGGACAGGGTTGACTGTAGAGACACGGGAGAGGCTTTTGCCCTGCAGTGAGCGTAGTAAGGCTGATGATGATGATAGCCTGAGAGAGGGTGACACTATGTACTCTTACATCACTGAAATGCATCAGAGGCCGGAAGATAGTCAGGTTAGTAGATTACTTAGAATTTCTGACAAGGCAGGGTGGCCGCAGGTCGCATACAACTAAAGTTGGCCGTCATTCGTACAGACCTTTGTTCTGCGGCGGTCGTAGCCGTGCCCGGGCACCCACCGTTGATACAAAGGGTACAAGCTTCCTTCTGCCTGGTGCTCGGCTTCTTTAGGGTGTAATGCTAGGGAAATTGGTCTTGGACCCCACCTTCAGTATAAAAGACGAATACCTTGTGCATGGCGCTCTTTGGCCTGAGATGCCCTTGCGCCGCAAAAATTCATCGTCATCATCATATGAATGCAGACGGAGCTGCGTCTATTGCTTTCGCTAATGACAGATTCTATACCCTCTCCTCCCGTGCTGCCAGCCTTGAGGACAGCTCCCGCTCAGGGCCAGTCGGTGGACGAGGATGCAGCGGTGGTCGCGGCTCTGCCAGCGCACGAACCGCCACCCGTGCCAGCTGTCGCAGGCGAAGAGAGCACGGCCGTTGACGACGACCAGTTCTACCTGTCGCCGGGGAATCCCGATTTGGTGACGAGCTACACGGACGAGTTCACCGTGGCGCCACCCGATGTAGAAGAGACTGCCACGTCTGAGCAGCCACAGCTGACAGTAGATGCCTCGAGGCCAACTGTTGGCGTTACCAAGAACGATAGCCTTCCAGCTGAGTTCAATGTCACTACTGTGTGATTCATAGTGGCACGGAGGCACTATATTAGAAAAAATATATATTTTTATATAATCTGTTTTTCTTAAATTTGCATTGTGACATTAAAGCGACGTCTAAAGGAAGAATCATTCTGAAACACCTCAAAATACGTCAGTGAGAAGTGCACACCTTGTGAGGTTCTTGTTTACTTGTGCAACAATTTGGAGACCACTCTTTTGGAGACAGCTCTTTGAGGAGACAAGTGTTAAAGGTTGTGGAATTTGCTTATAAGATAGGAATGACATGCATTTGTGTTTTTCCCTCTATGCTTGCCCCTCTCACGGCGCCTCACGCCAATTGCTATCACCTACAGCGCATAAAAAGTCATGGCTGAGGGAAAAGCAGTGGCAGCCATTCATAGACACCGTGAAGTCGCAAGTGTCGACTGCCGACTGTAACCCTGGCGTCCTCCCTGTACACATATGTTTGCTCGCACTAGTGTTACGAACTAGAAACCCGACGTGAGGAATCGCACGCGTTTAGCGCACGTAATCGGTTTTTTGGTAGCGCGCTGCATAGTGTGAGAGTCGGAAGACATGTTTACGTGTACATATCTCCGTTGCACACCTTCAATCAAAGCATTTAATAGCTTCGGAAGCATGCATGGAGTGACGACGCTGCCACGTCCGTTACTATTCGCAGCTTATTTCATGCGGTGAGGGTGACTCCCGTATGCCCAGCTTGGATGCACATCAATAACTAGGGTCCTCTGTTGGTAGAGGCAGTAACCAACACGTAACTGAATGGAAGCATTCATACAAGTAATTTTCATGTAGCTAAAGACTTCGGCGAGATTCTGCGCGAACGCTGTGATTGTCTTGTCCCCATCTTCTGCGGCGCTGCAAAACCTGACTTCTAAAATTCTCTCTGCGTACAGGCCACCTGCTTCCAAAGGCCGTAGGAAACCAATGGAATGTACCAAACGCACGAAATTCCCGCGGTAATTACGAGTGTTAAGCACCACGCAGAGTGTCGTGGCAGCCGTGCAAACTAGAGGCATTTTTTCATGTTTCCTTGGCACGTGTGCCGCCTCACTGCTCACCAGAAATTTAAAATATTCAGCCTATGGCGCAGTTGTGGGGACTTGTCTTTCCACAGCCCAGCGCCTCGTAACATTCTTCGCGGCACACACTGCCTTTGGCAAGCATGGGACGCGCTGCAACACACGTGCGCGATAACATTGCGGATGAAAAACGGCCACTCTCCTACAACCCACACAGTGCACCAGAGAATGTATTATCCAGTAACATATGTTGCCAGCAATTTGTCCTTCACCGACAACCTTACACATCCCGTTGAGACATGCTTGTGTCTCCAGGGATAACTAATCTCGCGCAGTACTGCAAAAGTTTTTGAACAAAGAAAATTCTTTTTTTTTTGCTACGAATGTGGTTTTCTAGCGGCTGCACCCCACGGCGTACCAGCATAAGCGATCAGCCAACAGCAGCGTGCTGCATACAATGCATAGCGGGGGCACCTTTGTCGGAATCGATGCCGGACATCCTTTTGTGCCGGGTCGCCACTGCTACGAAGACAAGGTGCACACAGCAAAAATGGAGGGGGCACTTAAGCTCCGCCTTAAGGGTATGACGCGATAGAGCACCGGGTTAATCCCCATATATGCAGAACCACATTATATACTTTGCATTCATAGATCCCTGGGAACCCTCATACCCCTCCTGGCTCAGTGGTGCACTGCAGCGGTTAAGCGATGAAGAACTGCCCTGCGATGGCAGGTTCCGCTACCGGTGGTCCTTCTGTGACCTCGTTTGCTCTTCCTGAACGACCAATCATTAACAACCACCTGCCACAGTGGGCAGTTTGCTCACTACCCCTGAGCAGGTCGTGATGACGCCGCAAGGTCCCGTGACCTAGATAGGCGGCCCATCTGCCTCCAAGGATGCTCTCTGAAGACCACCTTCCCGAGCCATGCCCGTGATTTTTCGCTCACAGCGCCGACAATGCCGATGCAAGATTTTCTGCGAAATGGGGCCTTTAACGCTATCGCGTTAAAGACTAATAAAAAACACATCTTCACGAAAATAAACTTTGGTTCACGAAACTGTGATCAGGGCATCCAGAAATGTTGCCAGAACACAGTGCTGTTGTCTGAAAGGCGGAAAATCTTGTAATAAATAGTCGTCCCACAGTATACGTTTATATTGTTCGGACGTTCATTTTTGGTTTTCAGATGTGGGTAATTTAGCGGAGTGAACAGTTCATGCTGGAATACTCCGTTTAATTGCCCCTTTAAGTTCTAACCTTTCAATAGCTTCAGACGAAGGAGCTCTCGACAAACGGCGAATAACAGCAGTGATGTTATTTAGCCTTCCCCACAAACCAGCACGCATCCGCAGCCACATTCAGATATTTTTTGGCCCCCCGACGTGAGCCACAGCCTTAAAAGTGCACTGAAGGGAATTTTAAGGCGAAAGCCTTTAATGGCTCAAACTCGCGCGTCCGGTGTAACTCTATCTTCCACGAATAACGCCAATGGTAGCATCAGATAGAGGGGACAAAATGTAATCTCCACGCCAAGTTTGATGACTGTAGAATGGTTAGTTAATTATTGCCAATTATCAGAAGAAAAGAAACAATACAACCAAATGCGTCGATATAGCGCGGACGTCGATATAGCGACGGAAGAGGGTGACGTCACACCCGAGGTCGTCATAGTAACGGCGCGCGCTGCTGGCGCCAACTGCGCGCCAGCACCAGAGAAGACGGCCAAAGATGCAGACCGCAAGTGCCAACAACGTCGTCTATTATCTGTAAAACTCTCTGTGCCCTCCAATTCTTGGCCAATCCCCCTAAGTGGGCATGTGCCATTCTATGAGGGTAACAACAACGTCGTCTAGATCTAAAGTGTGGCAAGGTAGAAGCCTTTGGGAGTGCCATTGGTATGGGAACCTGCGAAGCTAGAATCGCAGTCGGCAAGGCCAAAGACTTTCGCCTTGCCACACTTTAAATTGGCAAAGCGCTCACACAATTTTTGTATGTCTTATTTTTGCATCGTGAACTCGATATACATGCTCCAATCATTCTTAGAGACTTCTAAATAGGGTCCTGTGCCACCGATTTTCTTATTAAATAGAATTAAATGTCCCTGCTTCCGCCTTTTTTTTTTTTTGAACTCGCCGCCGAAAGTAGGAGTCAGCCAACGCGTCGAGTGCATTTCAGCCAGTCCCGTGGCGGCTTGCCGCTCTGCCGTCGGCGGAGTGATACATTAAGCAAAGAGTCCTGGCGTTTTTTTATTTCCGTGTGTCTAAGTTGCGGCTATGTTGCCTGCGACTGGAACTATTATTTACGGAAACCTAAAAAAAACAAGATAAAAGCGAAAGCGAAGCCGCCACTCGACTGGCTGAAAGGCAGTGCACGCATTGCTTGACCCCTGCTACCTTAGAAGGTCAGTTCAAAATAAAGACGGGAGCCAGGAAATTTAACCCAATTTAATAGGAAAATCAGCCGCACAGGACAAGAATTTGAAGCTTCTAAGAATGCTGAAAGCGTTTTGATCAAGTTTCCGTGGTAAAAATACGAGGCCAGGATTTCTTTTGGTACACCTTTAAAAGCTGTTGTAGGTAATTACCTTGTTTCGAGCACTTACGTCATAACCAGCCTAGAGTAACGCATAAGGTCTCTTGGCCGTTATTCAGAACGGATCTGCACCAAAGCACCGAATCGTAGAGCCCCTTTTTATGCTGCTAATAAACGGGGCTTTGAACTGATTCTTTTTCTGCCGGAAAGTAGTCTTCGGCCGCCGCGGTGGCTCAGTGGTTATGGCGCTCGGCTTCTAACCCGAAATACTCGGGTTCGATCCCGGCCGCAGCGGCCGAATTTCGATGGAGGTGAAATTCTAGAGGCCCGTGTAATGCGCGATGTCAGCGCACGTTAAA
Source organism: Amblyomma americanum (assembly GCF_052857255.1). Taxonomy (NCBI): domain Eukaryota; kingdom Metazoa; phylum Arthropoda; class Arachnida; order Ixodida; family Ixodidae; genus Amblyomma; species Amblyomma americanum. The sequence goes on from NC_135507.1 coordinate 73,251,750, forward strand.
GAACGCCAGGTGTTCGATATTATTCCGGAGTCCTGCACTACGGCGTCTATCATAGCCTCTGTCGCTTTGGGACGTTAAACTCCTAAACCACACAACCAACCCCGCAATACGCTTGTTTTCCACACCGAGTGTGTGTTCCAGCACTTCTTTGACCTCCTGAAGCCCCTGCTTGCGCCTTGGACGATAGTTTTTTTTCCGTCCCCAAGTAACCTCTTTAATCAAGGCCTGAAGCAAGCCATAGTCTTCACACGAGCTCACAAGCTTCGTCACGTTGTTAACGGTGATCTGGGAAGACCTCTTATGGTCGTTTATGTCTTGAGTATTTCACTGATATTTTTTCTCACGTTCTAATCATTATAAAAGCTCTTTCTTATATCTCTTCACTGCAATACGGTCCATTCGCAGGTTCAAGTCCTTCGATGCGTCGGTATCTTGAGTCTTGTAATTTGTTGAAGACTTCAAGATAGACTAATTTCGGGCTGATGCAACCTCTCCTGCCGCTTGAGCTCGTCACATGCAGTGTGCTCGGAATGTATTGGTTTACAGTTAGTCATAGGGGGCTCGAAAATGAATTTTTCTTTCCAGATCATCCCTGACGTCGATACATAAGCGTGAAGTGCTGGCAGCGCCTTATCCAAACATGTTTGTGTTTTTGGGTAGAACGTACAAGTGCAGTTCAGCAGAGTATAGTGAAAAAAGATAGGTGCCATCAGTCAACATAGCAAGGTAATCCTGCGATGTGAGATGTCAGAAAGTAATGCAGCGACTGGTTCAAGTTTAGTCGAACGTCCGAGACATGTAATTTCTTTCAAACAAAACGGATAAAGCTCAGCAGGTATCCACGAATAATGTCACGGCGTTATCAACAGTTCCATTTGTACACGCACGCCAGCGAGCGATCCTTGGATGTGTAGCGCCCCAAGCAGCACAGCTAAAAATGAAAATTGGTTTTTGGGGAAAGGTAAAGGCGCAGTATCTGTCTCACATATCGGCGGACACCTGCACCACGCCATAAGGGAAGGGACAAAGGAGGAACTGATGGTGGTGGTAGTGGTTTTATTAAAAAAAATAGTAAAAAGGAAGGAAAAGATTTTTGCTAGCCCCGGCATCTGCCATCGATACTGAAGCACCTGAGCTGGGGCAGCGGAAGTAAAGGACAGCAGGCAAAATGGAGAAATGAAATGAAAGAGGTGAGGGGACAGGAATAGAGGACAGGGGGAGAAGTAATATGTACAAACTATTTACACAATAAGTAATGTGTCCAGGTTGTGCGTGTGATTAGTTCATTTAAGATGAATTAAATCACACACGCGCACAGCACTGTGTAGGTTACAACTGGAGTGGGGCGTCCAGTTATTAATCGTTCAAGGTAGAACTCGCGGAGCGTTCGGTCACTGCGTGTAACTACCTGACGGAGAACAGACGGGACGTCAAGCCCGTGTGTTCGAGGAATGCACAGAGGCTCACCAAAGTTCGCTCACGAGTGCGCGCACTGCCCTGCGGCCACAATAGCGTCTTGATGGAGTCTGGTAGTATGCCCTGCGCCCTATAGGCCGCGAGCATATCGCGACGAGCATCGGCGAACGCGGAGCAGCGAAGGAGCAGATGTTCTAGTGTTTCCACTGCACCGCATCCGTCACACACATCACTCGTCGCGATTCCGTGACGCACCCGTCGTTCCCCGGGCCACACGCAGCCAATGCGCGCGCGGAGGATCATTGCACGTTGCGACCGTGTAAGTGCGCGACAGCAGGTGACACTGTCGATGCGCTCACCTCCCGCGATGCGTGGGTCGGGGTGCTGCTTTCGGAGATGGTCGTGAATGGCCGCACGCACGTCCTCCAGCGCAAGGGGCAGATCGCTGGCAGGTAGTTGGTGTGCAGCGGTCGCGAGGTCGTCAGCTTCTTCGTTGCCGGCGATGCCGCAGTGACCGGGCACCCACTGTGCACGCACGGCACAACCTCTCTGCGCGAGGCGCTCGATGCGTGAGCGAATTTCCCGCACTAGTGGGGTACCGCGGCCGTTAGATTGCAGGCGGCTGAGGGCGGAGCGGGAGTCGCACAGCAGAGCACTCCAGGGCGGCGGAGGGCCGAGGGTGAGCAGCAGGTCCAGCCCGAGCAGGATCCCCATCAACTCCGCCGTGGTGGAGGAGCCCAGGAAGGTTGCGTGTTGCTGGCTGTGCAGTCGCAGGGCGGGGATGGTGGCCGCCGCAGCAAGGGAGCAGCTGTCGCGGGCCACTGAGCCGTCGGTGTACACGAGGAGATGGTCCTGGAGCTCCTCATGTATGCCGGCTCTAGCCAGCTGCTGCACAGCGCAGAGGGGTGTGCTCCGCTTTCCCGCGATGACGACGATCTCTCGCTGTACCTCCGAGGCAGCAGGCCAGGGCGCGCAGGAGCCGTAGGGGGGTGGGCCTTGGGTCAATTGCTCCTACTCGAGCAGCGCCGCGCCCATTCGTGAGCGCGGGTGCGAGCGCATACGCTGCAGCAGCGAGCCGCCGTCCGGTGCGCGGTGAAGCCGGTCGATGTGATTCAGTGCCCTGCGCGCTGCTTGGAGCTCAAGGGGCCACGCTCCTGCCTCGGCCAACGTTGCGGCGCACTGCGAATTTTTGGGCAGGCCTAGGCACACGCGCAGGGACTTGCGGTGCTGAAGCTCGAGCTTCTTCCAGCACGGCTTGCGCACCGTGACGAGCGGCAGCGCATAGAGCACCGCCCCCAAAGCTGCGGCATTGTATAGACGCAGCGCGGCTTGCTGGGAGATGCCCTGGCCTCGAGCGGTGAGCTTGTGCACGGCGGTGGTGATCCTCTTCATCTGCAGACAGGCCTTGGTCGCCGCGGGGCGGAAGGAAAGGCGCCAGTCGATGTCCAGGCCAAGGTACCGCACCGATTTACGCCAAGGAATCGGAGTCCCGTCCAGTGACAGTGGCGCAAGGTGCGCGCGCGAGCGCGAAACGCAGGCCATGGCCACCGATTTGTCCGTGCTCAGCGACAGACCAAGGCCGCGCAAGCTGGCATCGATTGCGGTCAGGGCTTCCTGAAGGCACCCCCGCACGCGGAACGCCTCGCCCGGTGGTCCCCGGCACCACAGAGCTATGTCGTCTGCATATATGGACATGTACACATGGTGTCGCCCGCTCGTGGGGAGGGAGGCCGGCACCACCGACATGGCCACATTAAACAGAAATGGTGATAGGACAGAGCCCTGCGGCACGCCCATGTCGACCGGGCGAGGCTTGGAGAGCTTACCCCCTACTCGTACGCGCATGGTGCGCCCGCTCAGGAAGCCATGAACGTATCGCAAAAGGCGCCCGCTCACACCGGCCCCCTCAAGCACCGCGAGAATTGGTGCGCGGTGAACGTTGTCAAAAGCGCCCGAGACGTCCAGTAGCAGCAGCAGCGCAACCTGGCCTGCTGCCCTGGCATGCTCCAGCGCTGTAACAACGTCCGATATAGAATCAGCCGTGCACCGCATCCCACGGAAACCCGTCTGCCGCTCGTCAAACAAATCAGCCTCCGCAGCCCGCTCGTTCAGACGCTGCAACGCCATATGCTCCATGAGCTTACCTGCCGCCGATGTTAATGCCACTGGCCGGTATCCGCTCAGCTCCGTAGGTGGGCGCCCTGCCTTTCGGATGGGACAAACGACCGCGGTTCGCCAATCCTCCGGTAGCTCCCCGCGTTCCCACACCAGGTTGATCTGCTGCAGGAGGATCTGTCGTTGCTGCGCATCCAGGTTTCGCAGCATTTGGTATGTCACCCCGTCCGGTCCGGGCGCCGAGCGGCGGCGGCAGCGCTGCAGCGCATTGTTCAATTCCGCCGCGGTGAACGGCGCATCACATGGACCTTCCGAGGCGACGGGCGAGGGACTGGCGTCGCTTCTGGGGCTCTCAGGAGCAGCTATGTTAGCGGCGTTTGCGGGGCTGGGCGGCGCGAACCGATCGGCAAACCGCTCTGCCAATTCTACAAAGCTGAGCCCGCTGGAGATTGCGAGGGCGGCCAGCGGTTGACGGTTTGCCTGTGGTTCGGTGATGCGCCGCAGGGTGTCAAACAGTCTCCGCGAGCTGACATCTTCCTCCATCCTTTGGCATAGTGAAGCCCACTGCCGGCGGTATAGCTTGTTGGCGTGGCGGCGCGCTGCTGCGTCCAAGCGGTTGTAGACAGTCCAGTCGGCGGCTCTGTCAGTCCGTCGCGCCCGACGCTCTGCGCGATCTCTCTTCTCGCGCAGATTGAGCAGCTTCATATCAGGTGTGGGCTGCCCTGCCCTTACCTCTGCTCGTTGGGTGGCTGCGAGAGCGCTTCGGACTAGACTTGAAAAGAAATCTGCGCCAGTGGCCGCCGCCTCGTCGACCGCCCACCTGAACGCACTCCAGTTGGTAATGGAGTAGGCACGTTTGGGGCGCGCCTCCATCGCAGTGGGTTCAATTAGGATGGAGTAATGATCCGAGCCCCAGAGAGATGGTGATCGGCGCCATGTCGCCTCGATGCCTCTGAATGCGAAGGCAACGTCGATGCAGGAGCCGGTTGTTCCGCGTCGTCGAAAGGTGGGCTCGCCGGTGTTCAAGGGGGTGAGTCCCAGCTGCGTTGCTGCGTCGTGCAGGTCGTCTCCCCGCGCGGAGTGGCGCGCACTGCCCCACGCACTATGGTGGGCGTTAAAATCACCACAGATGATTTGGCGCGGGGCACAGCACGAAGACACAGCACGAAAACACAGCGCGTTCCACGCGACAGCTGGACGCACATAAACACTGGCCACCGACGTGTCAACACCACCCACGCGCACTGTCACCACCACGCACTCCTGGGCTTCAGATGTCGCCGCCGCCGAGCCGACGAGGGTGTGCTGGACGTCCTGCCGCACGTATATCGCGCACCTTGATTTCCCGGGGCGATGAGATGTGACACAACAGGGCACTGCAGCACAGGTGGGTTCCTCGCACGTGGTGGCTGAGTGGTAGCCAATGTAGCCAGGTAGCCGCATCTGGGGCTCCCCGTCATGTGAACGTACGTACGTCTCCTGCAGCGCGATAACTTCCGGCGAATCCTGTGCGATGCGAACTCGCATTTCGGCGTACCGCGCCGCAAGTGAGCGCACGTTCCACTGCAGGATGGATGGTATGCGGGAGGGAGTCCGGCGGCTAGCCATCATGCTGGCTTATCTGTGCGGGAGCACCCGCTGCTTCTAAGCAAGCCCGGTGTCCATCGGTGCCCTCCGGGAAAAGTGCGCTGAGGGCGCGCAACGCCAGCTTTAGGCGCGCGATCTCCGCGTCCCGTGCGTCAGGAGGCTGGCCGTGAGAAGCGGCCGCAGGCTCGGGCCGCGCTGTACGGGACGCCGGGCAACCGGATCGCTGCTGCCGCTGCCGGCGCTGCCGTTGCTTCTGTGTCTGCTGCTGCTGCTGCTGCTGCCGCTGCTGCCGCTGCTGCTGCTGGGGTGTTCCCCTGACGACCTGCGCATAAGAAAGAGCGCGCGGCGTCTGCTGATGTTGCTGGGCTGGGGCCGCTGTCTCAGCCTGGACGACGGCTCGGACAACCCGCCTGGACATCGGGGCCATGGATGTGGCCATTAAAGTGGCCACGTGACGCTCTCGCTGCCAGTGCGGGCACGCTGGGTCAATGGCTGCGTGCCGCCCCCCGCAGTTAAAGCAGCGGGGCTTGCTCGCGCAGGTACCAGCCTCGTGTGGCCCGCCGCAGCGCGTGCATCGGGCAGGAGCACGACACACCTCAGTGGCATGCTCCAGGCTGGCGCACTTGGCACACTGGAGCGGCCGGGGACGGCAGGGGCGGACCGCGAGCCTGCGCTTGAATATGGTGATGAACGCCGGGGGTGTCGGCGCCGCAAAACGGAGAGCGAGTGTGCTGCCCGACAGAGACGCCGACACCATCGGTACCGTTGACTCCGCCGCCGCTAGCAGCTCCTCCGCCGTCCTGCGCCCGTCCACACCGAAGACCAGGCCGGAGCTTTGATTCCGAGGAGGAGGCTCCTTGGCGCAGACCGGCACGCCGCTGATGACGGCCGTGGCTAGCAGGGCCTGGAGAGCATCGCTGCTCCCCGCGTCCACTGCCACCACATTCCGCCGCATGTTTACCCGGACGGCGAGGACGCCCGGGCGGGATCCGATCTCCTCGGCCAACTCCCAGCCCTGTTCCCTGGTGAAGGCGGTGCCCCGGTTCGCCGGCCGAAACAGCATCGTCCCCACCAGGCTGGACGGGACCTCCACGGCAGCCGCGGCTCGCTCCAGGGCAGCTCTCCGACGCCGCTGCGCCTTGGTAGTGATAATGCGCCACGGGACCAGGCTGGCCCCAGCATCAGCGTCGCCGCTGCCTGCGGGGCATTGCTGCGGCGTGCCGCGGAGTTGGGCGCGCTCGCTGCCAGCAGACGAAGCCCCAGCTGCAGCCTGGTCTCGTGCGGTGGGATTTGGTGAGGTCGCACCCGTTTTTCTTCCGGACGCCGTCGCCCCACCAGCAACAGCAGCAGCATCAGCAGCAGGCTGGAGGTGGGCTCCATGGGGCTCCTGCTGGGAAGGCCCTGCTCCTTCGAGTGTGGAGGGAGAGGGAACAGTGACGGTGGGGGGCCTTCGAGCTTCCCGCTTGGCCACCGCGATGTCCCTTTTGGTTTCCGAGTCCCTCTCCTCCTCGGACCCCGTTGAGCGTCGCCGTTTCCGGAGAGCAGACTCGTTCATTGGGGTGCACATGCTCTCCTCGGCTGTAGGTGTCCGCGGTGAGCCCGCAGCAGCAGCATCAGGGGGAGAGGGCATCACAGCCGGTTCCCCAGGAGCAGCAATGGCGGCAGGAAGCGCAGGGGTGGCCAGCAATGGCGGGGAGGGAGCCGCCATGGAGTTCTGCGTCTGGTGAGCGAGCGCCATGGCGTCCCTCAAGGCTAGAACGCGTGGGTCCGCCGGCGACACATCCAAGGTCCCGATGACGGACTCAAGGTTCTCCGAGGTGGTGATGAGCGCCGCCGTCAGGCACCTCACCGTGTCCCGCAGATCAGCGATCTCGGCCTGCATTCGCCGAATGGGGCTGGACGACCTTCCTCTGGACGGCGTTCGTCTCCGTGATCGTGAGCGTGAGCGGCCTGCCCTGCGTTGCTGATTGTCACCGCCGAACACAGGCCTTCGCTCGTTCACGGTGTCTGTGGCCTCCATGGGGAGACCCCGCAACGCCGCGAAGCCTTAGGCCCAGCGTCCGAAGGAGCAGAGAGCTAAAAAACACGTCCGCTCGCTTCGAACGCCCACCGAAGAATCCAGGAACTGATGGAAGGAAGCAAAAGTTCGGTAGTGGAGGGCTCCGGAATAATTTCGACCACCTGGGATCTTTAACGTGCAGTGACATCGCACAGCACACGGGCGCCTTTGCATTTCGCCTCCATCAAAACGCGAATCAGTGTACTCCGGATCATTAGCCGGGCAGCCTAACCACTCAGCCACCGCGGCGGGTGCAGCATGGGTAATCGTCCCAACATTGGAAACATATTGGCAAAAAGTGCTCCAACATAGGCGCAGAGTGAAACCATCCATTTCCTAAATGGGGCCATTACATGTGCAGCTTGGGACATAGCTGCTGACAGCGGCCGCTTTCTTTAATATAGTCTACCTCGTTTGTTTCAGGTCCATTTCACGCACGGCGTTATATTTGGTCCCCCTTGCCACGCTGCTTACTTTCTTGTTCTGTGCAAGCCAGTATGTTATATATATTTATTTTATTTGTTTCAGTACCCACAGGGCCCAAAGTGCTTTATAGAGGCGGCGGGTACAAAGCATAAAGAAAAAAATTACGGTCGGTTCGCGTAGTTAGGCTAAATGAGAATTAGGTGCGCTAGCAGCTCGGTTTTCAAACGGTTCCGGTGTTCAGATGCAGTGTTCACGGATGGCACTTGTTCCGATAGCGATAACAGGTTAAGGTTTATATATGCAGTAACAAGAAAATTCAAACAGCGCTAGACAACAGGACCAGAAAGAGGAAGAGACAAGCACAGCGCTGAAATTACAACTGATTTATTTGAAGTAAGAAGTCAATTTATACGTACAAAACTGGGCACACATGAGCACGGTCATACGTCGATGATGAGATAAGAAATCCAAAATGCCAACATACACATATGATGTATCTGCCTTCCAATTTACCCTTTGTGCAGCAATGTCATTTCTTTCGCTGACAAAGCTAAAGAAGTTTTGCTAACGCAACTGTCTGATTTCCTGATGATATGGAATCCTTCGGCGACTTCTCTGGTAGTCTTGTCAGTGTGAAAAAATAACAATTCTGTGTCGTCAAAGAAAGGAACGCATTTACACACACTGCAATACTTTGCCAGGTTCGTATCTTTTTAATCCAATGAATTGACATGCTCCATGAGTCTAATATTAATGCAACAGCCTATCTGACCTATGTAAGTAAGGCCACATGATTAAGGAATTTGGTAAACAACGACCTTCTTGCAACTGATGAACTTATTGACATGATTTACCTTGCAGGCAGAATTCCGTTTAAAGCCTTCCTGCTTCCTCTGAACTGCGGCCCCTAACTTACCCAGGTTATTAGGAGCAAAAAAAAATTACCTTAACGCCATGCTTGGCCCCTAAACTCTTAAAGCGATACGACAATGCATGCACATAAGGCATGACCGCAATTCTTTTCCTGTCAACTTTTTCTTTGGGCTGTCCTGAACATTTCGGCGGTTTTAAATCTTATTTGCACCAGCCAGGAGTGAGAAACTTCTTGTAAGCTGCGCGTCTTGTCATTCCCAGCTTGTAAAATTCGGAATTGTAACAAGATGTATTGGTTTATGTATCAAAAAGTCTTGTATTCATCAAATGTATAATAATCTTTCAGTTCAAGCCCAGAGATGCAGAGAGGCAGGTTTTCCAGATTCCGTACTTGCTGCCATCGGTGGGACTTGGTTTGATTGGGTTCGGTTGCGCTTCAGGAGCAGCCTCTCACGATTAATTGAGCTGCGGCCTAATTAACACGGTGGGAAGGCTGCTTACCTGCACACCTAATGGTGGGCGTAACTGAAAAATTATCTGCCCACCGAATTTTCAAATTACAACCCACAGGGAGCAATTCACGAACATACAAATCGAAATGAACACAGCAGACTCAATCATAAGAGTCGATTGTCTGCTATCATGCATGCGTATAGTTAACGAACACGCAATAATCTGGGAACACGGCGTGGCGCTTGATGAGTACAAATCCAACTTTCTCTGTCAAAAATTTTGAAAATTGAAAAATTGTAAGACACTGTTATAGAAATGTGAAAGGTAAGGGTCATTTATTTTGATATGTAACAAAATCTTTCTTTTAAAATGTTCGCATCGATCGCACAGAACAGCTAAGGCTGCCGTAGAAAAGGAATGAGGAACACTTTTGACGACAGCAAAAATGTGAATAGAAAAAAATACAAGACTGCCGCCGGAGTTATCTGCGGATATATTGATTGTTATAGTCAAATCTTGCATTATATGACAAAATTGCGCTCCTTAACGGTTTCCAGTTGAAAAATGGTTTCGTCCAGAATTTCACGGGTGTGATGCGCCGAGTTTTGCCCTCAGGTGTGCTGCTTATGAAACACGGTAGTGTGGCTGCTATTGGCATGCTTTTAAAGATCCGTCGAAGCTGACGGGTACGCTTCACAGCACAGAACGTACCATGGGCCACACGCCCGTTTCGTAACCGCCTATGTATACGGGGGTGAGCGCGGTCAGCTATTTTGTGCTGGAAGCTTCGGGCGCCCACGTTAACTTCGCATTGCTTCTTTCGCACCCCGAGCAGTCTATTTCTATTACACGCGTGCTTACAACGAGATGTATCCGTGCGCGAAGCAGCGGAGAGCATTTGACTCCAGAGAGCCAAGTGGCGTCGACGAGACGGCCTGCTCACGGTGGGCTGGTTCCAGTGGCCAAAAGCCCATGTGACCATTATTTTACTTCCTGTCCCTGTTTGCCAGAAGCGAACTTGCTGGCAGCCAGCGGGCAGCCAAAGCTTGTTGGTAAATCCAAGAGGCCCAGTAGTTTTTCGTGGTGCAGCCTTTGGGTGCTAGAAAGAATATTCACTTTAAAGAGAGACAGGTCGTATTTCTTCAGCACTTAATAACAGCTTTAAGAAAGTTTTCGCGAAAGATGACGGGCGTCTCCCACCCTATAGCATGTCCCTTCCTTCCATGCATGATGTAATTTCTGAAGAGGGTTTTTAAATCTATTGTTAAAACTGGATGTTAAGAAATCACCTGGACCAGATGATATTCCAAATGCTTTTCTTAAACAGTATGCAGAGTGGTGTTCCAAGTATTTGTGCGCGCTATTCACTCGATCTTTGAAACAAGGTGTTTTACTGTGTGGCTGGAAAACTTCTAGAATTAAGCTTTTGTATAAGAGTGGAGAGAGGACGTGTAATGAAAATTATTGCCCTATTTCATTAGCTTCGACAACGTGCAAATTATTAGAAGACATCATTCATAAGCCTAATTTCCTTGGCGAGCATAATGTGCTGGCAGTTGTTCAACATGGCTTAAGACTAGGGTATTCAACATGCACTCAGCTGGTCGAAACAATCCTCGATTTTGCGGCAGCAATCAACGAAGGAAAAAACAGATGTTATCTTCATGGACATTCGAAAAGCTTTCGATAACGATTCGCACAAGAAACTACTTCATAAACTCAGTATTGTTATAAATGATAAGCAGATATTAACATGGATACGATCGTACCTATCTGATCGTCGTCAGTTTGTCGAACTGCATAAAGCATGCTCCAATTACGTTCCGGTCGATTCTGGCATTCCCCAAGTATCCGTCCTCGGCCCGCTACTGTTCAATAATATTTTTTAGTCATATTGTTAAATACCGGTCAGTACGTGTTAAATTATATGCGGACGACTGTGTGCTGTATGAGAAAATAAGTTCGACTGAAGATCAAATTAAGTTGAATAATGATTTTGCAAGAATACTTTCTCGGTGTGAAAAGTGACAAATGTCGATTAATTTTGAAAAAAATCGTATTTATGAGAATAACACTAAAAAACCGTCTTCTATATTCCTACACTGCTAATAATAATTTTCTTCATGAAGTTACAGAATATAAGTATCTAGGTCTATGGATTTCTGATAACCTCCCTTCTTCCAGCATATAGACTATATTTCAGCAAACGCTCTCAAAAGCTTTTTTTCTGATGACACTCGCTTAAGTTAGCAACCCCTGGTACACGTTTTCTGGCCTACAACATTATTATTAGACCAATCTTAGAATATGCAGTAATTTCTTGGGACCCTTTAACAAAGGTAAACATAAATAAACCTGAAAGAATCCGAAAGAAAGCAGTAAGGTTTATATATTACTTTTACGGACGAGCATCAGTCTGTGACCTCCTCAAAAAAAGCGGCTTACCCTCTATTCCTAACAGAAATCGCATATGTCGTTAAAGCTTTTCTTTTAATTAATTAAGAATAATTTCAAAGTTGACACCTCCAATATTCTTACTTATTCCTCAGGGTACCACACTAGAAATCGCCATTCTCTTTTCATAACACCAATAAATTTTCGAGTTAATTGTTTTAAATATTCCTTTTTTCTAAGGACCATAACTGTATGGAATGACCTCACGGATAATGTCGTCAGCAGACGTCATTGCTTTTGTTTGAAGAGCACTGGAAATTAATGTTCTTTATGACCTGGCCGCGGTATTTTCTTGCTGAATTTCTATGCGCAATTCTGTTTTGTTTTTAAGTTTCTGTAATTTTGTGCGGGGCCACAATGTTTCCCACCTACTATGATCTTGTGTACAAGATCGCAGTATCCACAAGTAATAAATAAAATAATAATAAAAATAGTTTTAACGTGAGAGCGTTAAGGATCACATGTCGGAGAAAAGCCAGCGGATTCTTTTAACGTCGGCGTCGCCGGGCATGAGCAAATAATGCACGAAATATTCTCAGAGAAGCAACCTTGTTGGCCCAGACAGGGGACAGGTGGGCCACTTAGGTCACGTGACCTTGTGGTGTCCACACGTCCTGTCCAGCGGATTGTGAGCACACTGTCCACTGTGACAGACGGCGGTTAAATTATTAACTGATCGGGACAGGTTGCTCGGGAAGAGCAACCGATGTCAGCACTTGCCATGACTGGGTGCATCGCCCAACCGCTGCACCACTGGCCAGGAGTGGAACAACAACTCCCAGGGACCTATGAATATAAAGTAGAGGATGGCCGCTTCCGCACATATGTGTATTAACCTATTAAAGCTGTCACGTCGTACCCTTAAAATGGAGCGTAAGAAATTGAAAAAAAATGTTTTTTGAGGAAAGGAAATGGCGCAGTAATTGTTTCACATCTTGGCGGACTCCCGAACCGCGCCATAAGGGAAGAAAGGAAGGTGGGAGTGAAAGAAGAAAGAGAGAAAGAGGTGCTGTAGTGGATGGATGGATGAATTGAAAACTTTATTTGGTCCTGCAAGTAGTGATGCTCTGGTCTTGCGAAAGAATTGAAGACTCGGCGATCAAGGACGCGTCCAGGTGGGGGGCTGCACTTCGCAGCCTGGACCTAGATGAACAATTCTGGGCTCTCCAACAGGCTCACGACGTGGCCGTGAAGCTTGGCCTTCCGGTCTCGACGTGGGAGCGGTCCGCTTAGTGGATAATTATCACTACTTGCTGTAGTGGAGGGCTCCGGAATTACTTCGGTCACCAGGGGATCTTTAACGTACACTGACATCGCACAGCACACGGGTGCCTTTTTGAGTTTCAGCTTCATCGAAACGGGGCCGCCGAGGTCTGGTTCGAACCCGGGTACTCCGACTCTGCTTCTATTTTCTTTTTCGTTTTTTGCGAGTACTTGCATTGCACATTTTCATGTTTTCTTCTCTTGGTGAAAGCGGAAAGCAAATCATGCTTTTGTCGCCGTGGTTATTCGCTCACTGACTCAATGCCAGACGTACGTGCAGGAAATAGATCTAAGCTCCGACCTCAGCACCGAGACTACGATGTTAAAGGTGGATTGTGAGAGATACGGCACAGAGCTGGAAAAGGAGGCGAGACATTGTCAAGCTGCCATCTATGATTATAGAAGAAAGTAAACGCCGATCAAGCAAAATGTCAGGCAGGGAGGCTTGATCTCTCGAGTGTTACTCACTGCGTGTTTACAGGCGTGTAAAGAAATTGATTGGGAAGAGTTGAGAATGAAAGGTAATAGAGAATCACTTATCAGTCTACGATTCGCTGTGACATTGCCTTGGTCAATAACTCAAGAGCCGAAATGCAAAGTACGGTTGAGGGCCTAAACAGGGGATGCAAAATGTTTGGTCTATTTAATATTAAATAGCATCGGAAGGGCACAGCAGTTTAAAATAGGCACAGAAGCATTGGAGGTGCTAAGCGAATACATCTAGTTTGGGCACGTAGTCACCGCTCAACCGGGCCACGACAGTGAAATAATTCGGAGAATAAAAATGGGGTGGCAGTGCATCTGGCAGGCGCTCCCGGGTTATCACTAGCAGTTTACTAATAACCCCAAGAAGCAAGCATATATCCCCTGCATATTTCCGTTTCTAAACTAAGGAGCAGAAACGTGGAGGCTAACGAAAAGGGTTGAACTTAAACTGGGGAGAACGCAGCGAGGTATGGAAAGGATAGTGATTGGTGTAACGCTAAGACACCGAAAGGGAGTACAATGGATTAAGAAAAAAAACGTGAGTTCATGATACCTTAATCGAATTCAGGAGGAAATGCCCATAGGTACGGTGTGTAATGCGAAGACAAGATTTGGTGTTCTCCCTTAAGGCAAAGGTGTGGATTCCAGGAAGGGGCAAACTTAGCTAGGTACCTCACAGAGCCTGGTGGACGATTGAGATCTGAAAGTTTACGTTGGTGAAGCTGCCGCAGCAGGCAAAGAACAGAGGTATTTGAAGGCATATGAGAGGGGCCTTTGTTCCGCAATGAATGTATTTAGGTTGATGATTATGGCTAAAAAGGACAGCGCTCGAAAATCTGTTAGGTTCCACCATATGGTCGTGGTACAATACCCTACCGACATATTGCAGTGCCTCCTGTGTCTCAACAGGCCACACAATGCAATTTCCTTTCCAAAACTTAGCACCAACTTAAAATCACCAGAGCCACTTAACGAACTTACTTGTGAGCAATATGAAAGCATTGCCATTGTGTTCCAATTCGATTCCAATTCTTTTCCACTTCCAGTCTAAGTCTATTCCAACTGTATTACAATTCAAGTCCATTTATACCCCAAATTTAATTCTACTCCTTTGTAACTGTTACAAGTGCAAGTTCTAGCACTTAATGTTACAGCCTGACATTTCATATTATCCCGCCTTTGATGACGTCACACCGTTTCGACCAATCGCTAATTTTGCAACGCCGCCCCTTTTTGTGTGGGGTTGGGTTCGAATGTCTGTGAGTCATCTAATGCTTTCGAATCGATAATGTTTTAAGGAGTGTTAAGGAATGAGAAGCTATGTTTTTATTCCGGCGCCCAAACAAAGCGATTCATTTCACTTCTTCATCTTCATCATCATTGGCACCAGCTCGCGTGCTCGTTTGTTACCCGCGTGGCATAGAACACAACCAGGACGGAACCCCTCAGCTGCTGCCGCGACGACTGCTTCTACACCAGCCATGCTGCCGACTGCCCCCACGCCGTCAGTTCGTGAAGGCTTCCTCGCAATACTCGTCTTCGGCTTTGCGCTTCACCTGTATAACGAAGACATTCACCGGATCCCGTTGAAGCTGGGCCGCAGCCTGGTGCATCGGCTGGTCTCCCGGGACGGCAACTGCACGGCGAACCAGGTAATCAAGACCTGTAACAAGGAAGACCTCGTCAAGGTACTGTTTGTCGTAGACACCGTCTTGGGAAACCGTTCCAACCGTCGATTTGCGCGCAACTCGTACGCCAAGCGAAGTTTTGCCAGTCCCATCCACTGGCTCACCGTCTTCAATTTGGTCGGAAACGTCACCAACGAAAAAGGAGAGTTGGCGGCTGAAGCTCTGTCTGAATGCCGATCTTTCGGAGACATCGTCGTCCTCAGGAAGAACGGCACCGGCGAATTGTTGCAACCAGGAAAGGAGCAAGACACTTCCAGTTACCTCCAGTTTGTGCCCTGGATCTTGGAAAACTGTCCTCACGTCGACCTTGTCGTCTTCATGCAGGACAGCATGATACCGCACCCGTACTACCTCCCCAACTACAGAGTCCGCTACATGGACCACAGGCCGGAGGCGATCCACTGTCACAGCCTAGGCGGTTCGACCCCACCCTCTTTCTGCCATTGGTGGTCCGTTCTGATGGCCAAGAGGCCTGGACTGACGCCTCTCCTGCGTGACGCTTTCGTGCAGGACAGTCAGATCAACCTCAACGGCCTGGAAGGCCGGGACTTGACTAGCTACGTTTCTGTCGACGATAGCATCACCATGATTTACACGATTGGCGCGGTGCTTTTCTACGCGTTGCCTCCAAATCTCACCGTCAGCATGTTGTCACTTTGGAAAGAGATGTTACGGGCCCCTGAGAACAACGCCAACTACCTTAGACTTTAAAAAAAGCTCCCTAAAGCGCCTGAAAATAAAAGCATCTTGTTCTTACAGCCGATGACAAATTGTTTTATCTTCCTTTTTGTTCATGTAGCATCGACTGTATTCGTGTGTTTTTTGTGTCCAAATACGAGGACACGCAGTGATTATAATCGTTTTCTGTTTTTGCGGTAATGCAGGAAGTTGCCGCACAGTGCTTTCCCGTTACGAAATCTTGATTTTCTGAATGGTTCTCTCTGTTAGACGGGAATGGAATAAATGAGATGTAAATAAGAGGCGGGCCTGGGAAAGTAAGGATACACTGCACGCCAGCGTATAGAAAAAATGAGCGAGAATGACACATGAACGAAAAGGCAGAGAGGTTAACCAGTCTGTACCCACCTTTTATTCCCTACAAGTAGGAAGGGGCAGAAAGGGCAGAAATGGAAGATAGAAATGGGAAATCAGTTTTGTACATGTCCGCTCGCCTTTACTGTGAGAGTGCTGAGGGCGCAGACTGGAAGATTATATAGTTTTTTACTCAACCCATAATCCGTTGAGAATTTCAATAGCGGCTTAACAGCTTTCCTCTGAGAAGAATGTTCAGTCCAAGGCTCAAGAATCGGTTTTATGTCAAGGAACGTGGATTCAAGCGGCGCAGCGTGGGAGCCGGAAAGATGTGTTCATGCTTAAGCCGGGGGCAATCACTGAGTAGGTCGGCAATCGCCTTATCGCACCCGCAGATTTCACACACTGGAGAGTCCGCCATTGCGATGAGCTGCGAATATGCATATAAGTGACAAATCTAGTGGACAGGTGGTCGCACTGCCATAACCCTTGAAGCTTTTTGTCCTCTCTCTCCTTCAGCTTGTGTTGCGCCAGCTCCTGGCCGAATAATATGCCTACCCGGCGCTGGTCTGCGCTGATCCAGAGTACCGCCAAATTCGTGGTGCGATCCGTGCTACGCTTCATGCACGCAAGATGCGAATCACCAGCGGTAAATGGAAGAAATATTTGTGATGTTTGTGTTCACATTGTGATGCGACAGAGTGGCAAAAAGCTTTTATCAAATTTTGCGAGGCACAGCAGATGTTCGTGAGCAGAAAATAAGCAGGAGGGCGCCTGGAGGCCGGTTGTCCATTACTCCGATCTCGCAGCGGCAGGTATTAGCAGAGAGAAGCGCCATCTGCAAGGTGGCTGCCACATTAAGATCCCGGAGGGTGTCTAGCCGCACAAAACACGCCACCTGCCAGCCATGAAGAGACGCGCTCAAATGTAGGCTTACCGGAGATCGTAATCGTCTGTCAATTTTTGTCATCAAGACAGAGAGCCTAGGAAGGCAACGTAATTCATCAAACGTAAAAGAGAACGAGAAAAAAATTTTGCGGTGCTTTAGCTATGGTTAAACCTGGAGTGACGCGGTAGCTACAGCTGGGCGGGTGGAACTTGCTCAGTTGAATAGCAAAGTCACTCTTTCGCCGCTCCGTTTCGCAGGGCTTTCCTTCTTCATGTTCGTCCCACTTGACGCGGCGCATGCGCACAGCTGTTGCAGCTCGGTTTCGCCGACGCGCCGCGCCACCGGCAGCATCAGCTGCTCCGCACCACGTGGCTGGCCAGGTGACCAACCACCTGAGCACGTGGCAGTGGCGGTGCCGCCACCGCCACGCTGAAGGTTCCAAATGCTATGTAATGTAGCTGTCGCTACAATATGCCGCATGGTTTCACGAGATAATCGGGAGGCGATTCCTCGGACTACGCAGATTAAGTTCTTCGTACTTCAAGCATGAGCAGCGGGAATGATGATCCCACCTTGAATACAACGTGTAAACAAAATAAGGGGCGGAAGCACAGGACGGCGTTTAGTGTTCTGTGAACGCAGTGTTCGCTTAAGCAACGAGGCACTCACTCTTGGCAGTGCATTGCTTCTGGGAATTGCGTCTAGACCGCAGCGATGGCCAAGTGGTTGAGCATCCGCCTCCCATGCAGGGGGTGCGGGGTTTGACCCCCAGTGCCGCCGGGTACCCACCGGTGACATAATGGGCGCAAGCTTTGTCCTGGTCTGGTGCTTGGCTTATTTAGGGTGAAATGCTTGGGAAATGGGTCTTTGACCCCACCTAGAGAAGTCGAAAATACTATAGTGTCATTGCGCTCTTTGGCCATAGATGCCCTTGCGCCATAAAAATCCAATCCGCTTCTAGAAATCTCATTTCACTAGTTGCGTGTACGGATCATACCGCTCATCACAGCCTCTTGTTCCTCTTGAGTGAGGGCGAACCGTTTTGAGAGATTGATCCTTCAAACGAAAACTAGGCGCAACTTCGTGCCATTAAAAGCGCTTTGAGCGCACGTGTATCTGACTATTCGGTTCCTATGTCTCGCGCTTCCCACCTTTTATTCACGTTGCAGGCAATATGAAAGCAACAATGGAGTGTACAACGCCGCCGTTAACAGCACACGAAACTCTCTACATTTAATTCATCGTACACTTTGCGTTTCATCTTCTCTTACACTGGTTCTTCAACGTAATCTGCTCATGTTGTGCACTAGCAACACCGACTAATGGCGACACTTGTGCTTACATCCGCCGCAGTGACTCAGAAGCCTTTGCGCTGTGCCATTGACTGCGAGGCCGTGCGTTGAATCCCGGTGGCAGTTTTCGCATTTCGATGGAGCGAAGTGCAACGGCGCCGTAACACTAAAATATCGCTTACGGAACAAATCTGGACAGAAGCATTTTTGAGCGGGAAACCATTTATGAAAGCTATTTTTTAAACAACGTAAGATATCACTATAACAATAAGATCACCCTATTTCACTATAAGACCACCCTACGACAGTCCTGCATTTTTTTCTTTTTTCAATTGACCTTTTTGCTATCGTTAAAGGCGTTCGCCATTAGTTTTGTATGGCAGTCTTAACTATTCGATGCGGTCGATAGAAGCACTTTGAAAGAAAGATTTTGCTGGATATCTGCGCACTGGACCATTACCTCAAATATTTACGTACCTTACAATTTTCGAATTTTCATAATTTTTATACCAGAATGTTGAACATGGTGCATTTTATTGACCTCAAGGTGTCGGGAAGTGATCTGAGGCATTAACAAACACGTTTTACAGTCACGCCCTCGACATTGTCGTTTAAAAATCGATAATATTTAATATTTAGATAAGTACAACGAAGCCTATCCCGAGGACGCTAATGATTTTGGGGGCTGACGACTCCTCTTCTGTCCTCGGTGGCGTTGCTTTCGTTACTGGCTGAAGGTACTGGAAAAGGAAGGCAGGCCTTTTGGTCCGGGTCGCAGTAGAGGTTCTCCGCGCATTCGGTCGGTCCCGGGCACAGCCCCGATGGGTAGCAGGGGTCTCCAATGCCTGCATGAAAACGTGTCATCAGTTTAAAAATTTCACCCTCAAACTAATAAGCGATATGCAAAGGCATGCAGGTACAAGATGTCGAGTGAAACGTTGCTGGCGTTTAAACGCAAATGCTGTCGCACTTCTCCAATGAAGCAGACTGCAGTGCAGCAGGCTGCAATTTTCTTCAGCTGACCTAGCAGACATTGCTAATACAGAAAACGTTGTTAGAAACACACTTAGAAGCAAGCTTCCGCCTTATCGTTCTGACGTAGTAGATTAGTACCGCATTTAGAGCACGGAAAGGCATCAGTTCCGAGTCCTCTGCAGCCAGTTGAGGAGTGAGCGGAAAGTGCCCGTTTCCGCATGACCGGATTGTACTCACTGATCTTCCTCACGCACTGCTGGCAGCACCCGCAGAAGCCGGCGCCGTAGGTAATCCGCCCATCGCATACTTTCGGAAGGGGCCGGCAGGTGTACTTGAACTGCGTGCACACTTCCTCGGAACACGGGCAGGCGACAATGCAGGGAGCTGCGGAAAGCACGATGGTCAGCCACCACTTGGCCCCCATGTTCCTCGTGCGATAAAGTAAAGGGGAACACCAAAGGAGGGACGCAAACGGTGAGCTTGCAACAAAGCGCTTCTAATCCCTCATGGAGCGCAACCATCACCCTTCTTCTTCCTCGAGAAGTTCCGATCTCTTGACGCCATGTGCGATTTTGTGAGGCAATCATCGTCATCATCGTGTGCAAAAGCTAACGTATCTGTTGATCTACGTTCCCATTTTGTGTCTTGAAAACAAAAATAAAATGAGACAATCAATTGTATTGCTATCGTTATCGTCTCCCCGCGATCACTATAATTCTCCCGTATATGTTCCAAAAAGACATTCTACGAGACCTTGTTAGAAAGATACGTTTCTACTTCATCGGTATGAGTTGGTAATAGCAATAATTTTTGGTATGAGTAGAGTAGGCGAAAAACGTAGTGTATAAAACGCTACCTTTTGTAAGCTTTCATCTTTTGCTTTTAGCAGCCGCTCGCTGGCGCCCCCTACAATGGACACAACTCTTAGGCAGTCAGGACAAGAACCGGACAAGAGCTGCAGCAAAACCTAATGCGCTCCTGGATTGAGAGCCCACCCACACATGCTATTTATTAAAAGTTTCTCTCTCTCCCTCTCTCTCCCTCTTCTCTCTAGGGGCACATCTGGTGAAGTGCGTGCAGAACTGCGCGGAAAAACTGCGCTCGGTCGCTCAGTCGCGCCATGGATTAGGCGCGCGCCGGAGTCGAAACCATGCGTAATCATACCTAACTGCACTTTCACTCATTTCACTAGGTTTAACGAGCGCTAAAACTCTGTTAATTTTTTTGTACGTTCCGCAGGAAAGAAAATGAGGAAATAATTCAAAATATGTGGAGCACATTTATGCTTTACGTCTTAGTGAAAGTAAACTGATTAACTAGATACCAAAAGGAAGCACCAGGATCAGAAATAAATAGTGCGTTACAACACGAAAACTACGCATAGAATGTCTAGAACAGCGAAACATTCCGAACATCCAACTCTTGAACAAGCACCACCGTCCGACGTAATTACTAATGTTGTACCTGCATTCCATAACTTTTTATCTCAGTGATTAGCTAAGTAGTTCTTTTGGTGTGAGAACATTTAGTGTCACACCTGTTGATTAGAACACTGAATTGTTCGCAGGCACCTAATGCTTGTTAAATAATTCAAATGAAGATGACTGGAGTCTGCCTCGCCTTGAAAGTGAGCATGCCTACGCAGCCGCGGCTCAAGGAATTCATGAGCGTCTTTTATACCGCGCACAAGTGCACGAATGCAGCAGAAGCAGGCACATTCAAGAAGCGGAGTAGATACAGGTGTTCGCAACTTGTACATCATTTGCCGAATTCGCAGCTTCGCCACAGACGCAGCGCATATTAGAGCAGTAAAACAGACCACTTGAATTCTCTGATAAATCTGTTCATCCGTTGTGCGCCGAGCCCATGGCTCGAGAAATTCGCTCCAGAGGTGCCTGTGCAGTTTTATTCCGAATTTAGGACGCGACGTACCTTCCTTAGCAGCAACGAGAACAGGTAACGAGGCCTAACTAGTTCTTCCAACGGTAAGAATAATCATTACATCTCACCACTTGCGTGATACTGGGCGTCTCTATACTGCGAGGTGGCTGAAATTTTGCTGTATCTTGTATCACTTTGGTACAGGATTATTAGGGTGGGTAGAACTGCGGTGCGGGCTCAGTCATCATGCTCAATTAACGATGACTACAGTAACCCAGAACCTGAGATTGACTCTGTCTCTCGCCAATTTAGCATATTTCAAGCATGAGTCATGACGTATTTGCAAGAAATTTTAGCGTATTTGGCGCATGCCTTGTGATGTCCCTTGAGTAATGCAACGATTTCTGCGATGGGCTATTTTTCTTGCTAATGCGATCATTATGGATGTGGTTTAGGGCAGCTAATTTGAATGAAAGATTTTCTAAATTGTGTGTTTCACTTTTTGTCTGACATGCTGCGGTCAGAAGACGCACCTACTCTGAGAGCCGTGCAGTTTGTAAATAACGTCAAGCAAACTGCAGTTTCATAGATCACATATAAATAATCCGTCAATTACTTCTTACTGCTCGCTGGGCAACCATGTACAACGGTGCCAAATCAAAGTTATTTTGCCGTTACATTGAAGGACTACAGATACAAAATTTCTGCTTGTGTTTCTTCTTTCAAATGCTGAGTGAAATATTAGCATATGCGCATCACTTTTTGTTATTTCCCTACGACCGCTAAATTATGCTGAATTGCGTTTCGTCATGATGATGTTTCGATTTCGGTTTCAACAACCCAAGGATGGCTACGCCGGGGTTAGACGTGGTTAGGTCACTCATCAGTGCGTGCTCAAGCGCGGTGGGCGGGCTCCCGGTACTTCGGTAACGGTACCACGGCAAGGCGTATTCTAAGGATGTCTATTATTTAAGTGAGGACGTAGTTTGTTCTTCGTAGAACTTAGCCCTACACCGTGGAAAGCGGGATTGAACGCTTATCAAGGTTGCCGCACTAGGAGCGTATTAAAGGGATCACTGTCCTCGCGCTCTCTGGCACGTGACAAACTCATATCGCCAACGACGACATACGAATCGACCTAGTGCTCTCAGAAAGTTCTGCGGGAGATTAATGTCTCTTCGAACATGGCGTTCCCCCAAATCAGCTGTGAAGTGTTTACAGTCTAGATTCTCTATGCGCACATATATCAATTAATTATCGCTTAGACATTCCTAAAAGAAAACTTACGCACACTTTCAGGAAAGAAAGGGAGCATGAGGTACGCCGCCATAGCTGCCGCCATCTTCAACTCCGCCATGTTGCTTTTCGGTCCCACGGCTGTGGAGCCGAAGCAGTGCTACAAGGGCTACTGCGAGAAAGTGGTCTGCAAGCCTATCAGCGCCAGCGAGTGCGACGGCTTGGTGGTGCCCAACGCCAGCGACTGCGCATGCTGCGACTACTGCGTCAAGCAGCTGGGTGAGACAGACTCGGCAGTGCTCGACAGAGGAAAAGAGGAAAGAGCAAAGGGTAAAAGGGGGCAGTGGAGTCAGCACTTCTTTATCGCGACAGCAATTAAGGCGCCCTTTCAGTGGAAAACCCGGTATCGTCCGGGCTGCGTTGTTGGACCGGAAAACCCGCGTCATGCGTGACATCACGCATCGATGTCTGGGATTAACGTAGCTGAAAAGAGGAAGTGTAATGCGAATTAAAGGTTGGCGCGTGCCTCAAATGGCTTAACGTTATTGAGTAAGTGAGTTTAGATTAAGATAATTTCATAAATTTTAATTGGGATTTCAACTCATGATCTTTGGGTCGCCAGCCAGGCAGGCTACCAACTATAAACCGTGAGGCACATTGATATGGCTGAGGTACAAGGGAAGTGCTGTTGTGTGTCCTTTTGTCTTTGAGGCTAGCAATGTGGTAATTTGTGGAGCGAACTAAAGATGTGCTAATTATTCAGATACTAAATAAAGTAACGTTATTAGCGTACGTGCACTGTGGTAGAGTTCAAAGACAAGAATGTAGAAACAATTCTGTGATAATTGTGAATGTGAACAAATAAAAGTGGCTGTTTCTGTAGAGAAATTGCGAAAGGCAGTCATTAACTCTGTGGCGTCATATCTATAAAAGCGGAGCTTGAGTGTCATCCTAATGTTCGTCTAATGCGCCGGGCATTAAATAGGCGGGGAAAACGGACAAGCCAAGGAAGGACTATTTCTGCTAAAGTTGGTGAAAGGAGCATCTTTCCAGTAATATTTTGAGTATAATTCAAAGGTGGCTTGATAACGACGTTTAGTTAAATTCATGCGCTGTCTTCTGTCAAGCTGATCACGTTCAGTCTTGCCTGTTAAAGGTGGTGACGAACTATCTGATTTCATCAGATGGTACGGCGTTCAAAACCTTCATATCTCTGAATTTCAACGCTCTACCTCAGGAAATTGTGTTAATCAAAGGAAGCTCAAAGTGGCGTGCCCTGAAAGGAAATGGATCCTTTAATATTCTCTCCGAGCTGTAGAGGAAACGCCCTAGAAGGAATAAATTTCTTATTAAGAGAGTGACTGCCAATTAACATCGATCCCATCATACCGTTCCTGTGACCCCTCACGCCGAAGTTACGCAAACCGAACTGCAAGGCACTTGTTCGTTGCCCACAGTGTCTCCCAGTGTTCGGAACAATACATTTCATACACTTACTTGAATAAAAATATGTCCTGGTCCGGGATTCGAAGACTTGACCACCACATTACCGAAGCAGTCGTCCCACCAACTTAGCTAACCAGGACAGAAAGATTTCACAATTGACTAAAGTCACACGGAAGGTTCTGGCGCCTTCAGTAAGAGTTTTTAACTAAGTTCCGGCATAAGGATGACGAGCGAACGCGAGATTATTTATTATTCATCCCAATGTGCTTTTCATGCATTTCTTTGTTTATACAATAGTTTCCTTTTTCCTTTTTCCGTTCAGAGGAAGGCGAAATCTGCTTCTCATTCACCCAGTTCGGCCTGGCGCTCTGGGGCCAGTGCAAGGATGGCCTAAAGTGCAACAAAACCGTATCTCGTTGCGAAAAAAAGCCCATATTACCGTTCCTGTGACCACTCACGCCGGAGTTACGCAAACCGAACTGCAAGTCACTTGTCCGTTGCCCACAGTGTCTCGCAGTGTTCGGAGCAATACATTTCTTTTTTGTTTTCTCCGCGATGTCTGGCTTAAGTCTTCGTGTGGTTCAGGGCCACTAACAATGCACTACTCCCTATAGACCAAAATACAGTACTCTCGCACCAGGACCGGTCTAAGCGTACTCTCAAACACAGGCGTCAGGCGTCATCTTCCGCCGGGCTGCCAAAACGCTACGAGTAGCCCTTGCGTTATGCACAAAAGCGAGCTTTGTAACCTTTCGGAGTGCTAAAACCTGTCCGTGTCATCCTCCCGGAAGTACATGAAGTAATCTGGGCACCACTGCGTTGTCTACGGATGCATTAACAGCCAGAAGAAAACAAGCAGCTGGGTTATGGTGTGCTGTGTGCGGTGAGAGCGACGCGTGTCAAGAGTTCTGCTGCTGCGGCGTGTTCAGTCTGCATCGTTTCCTCATCAGGCGGTAGTACTGCAGACCTGCGTCACATACGGATTTCTGCGTGTATAGAACGAAACACGAGGCAAATACGAAAGCACGAGTAAGTACTGTGTTTGAAACGTGCTCCCTAGCTGCGTGGCCGTCACAATACGATTAGCATTCGATGGCCGTGTCATGGGAACATGGAGGCATGCTCGGAGTGTTCTGGGCAGAGTGAATAAACGTCTGCAGGATGCTTAAGCAGGAAATCTCTAAAGAAAACGTCTACGGTAATTGTAGGAGAAGCTCTTTGTTGTTCGAGGCCAGGATGGGAGTATTGCGGACTAAGACGTATCGAGTCAGGTACCACGACATGGACACGTTATGGGGTGCGTGTGGAGAGAGGGAGGAAACGGCTGAACTCCTGTTGGTTTTCTGCAAACGGCTGAACTTACATTTGAAAGCAGCGGGGCTAATTTATTCAAAGCGTTGAAGTTTAAGGACAGCGGGGAAAAAATAGATTTTAAGCGAAGGAGGTGCCTGCCAATTGTTATTCAAAACAGGGACGGATTTAAGGGCGCTGCCAGAAAATGTGGCCCTCTCCTCCTCCGAGCAGGAAGCTTTCCATGAGAAAAAATTCCTCATTAGCTTCATTTCTGACTTATATTGTTAAATAAATTCATTAGGAAAATAAGCCCATTCCCACCCCCACCCCCCTCAACGTCTCTACAACGCCTCTACAAAACACACATTGCCTCATAAGATTGCAACGTTTTGACACAAATAAACCTCGAATAGTGGTTGTGAACGTCGTGTTACCACAAAGCCACATTTAGAGGCGGAATACTAGTATGGATATCTTTTATTTCTGACAGCAACAACACGCGGTCGTCTGTGCGAGTGTGCACTTTGGGCTGGTATTAAGTCGTTTATTTCAGCTTTTGTCGTACAAGAACCGTGGGTGACGAAAAAAGCTGTTCGCAATGACCGCGTGACAAGCTTCGTCACCCGTAGAAGTCGGCAGCATTAGCAGAGACAGTTACACATCAGAGTCATTATACATTGTTAGACATTGTTAGAGAAAGAAGAAAAAAAAAGAGGAATGACAGGTAAAAACAGAAAAGGCCATACAATTCCAGACAAAGCGTTTTTGTACTACCTAGACCATTTATTGATGAGCTTGGAAGGTGTCAATAGGCCACGACCTCCGAATGATATCTGAAGAGGAATGCGTTTCAAGCGTGGTGTGGAGGACCTGAGGAGGAGGTGACCGACGTACGTCGAGTGATCGATGTACCGCAGCCACCGCGTCGCTGGCGCATCGATAAATAGGGCCTTATCTTTACTAAAGGCCATTGACGGTATGCTGTGTGTTCTGTTGGGTGGACGTATGTCTACAGACGAAGGTCTTCATGTCGCAGAGCAGTCCAGCTTTGCACACTGCTTTTGGAGGCAGGCCGAGAAAAGCGTAAGAAAAGCATGATTCTCCCACCTCTGCAAATGAGAAAATAATTGATTTATTAAAAGTTCCGTAAAAAAAAACAGTCGTTTATACTTAGTACAAAACCTTTACGAACACAGCGCATACTTGCCTAGAAAAATATATGATCGAAACAAAAGTTGTTAACGCGAATATAGACATCAACGTTAAACAAATTGCCGAGAAGAACGTTCGCTAAGTCAGAAACAATTAAGCCGAGAAGAAATTTGTTAAAAAAACAACGAGATTTGCAGTCAGCATCTTCAGAAATCTTTTGCATGTAAATGTAGATTTTAAATTAAATTACTTGTAGTTGAAATACGCTGCATCTGCGCAAGCAGTTTGGATGTAAGTAGCAGACTTTAGTTGCAACGATCGGAGCAGATCAAGTTCAACCACAAGAGCGTGCGTGTCGCTCAAGAGAACAGTGCAGTGCGTCCGCCAAACCTTGTCTAATACTTGTGCTGTCAGTCAGACTCAGAAATGTTTTATCGCTATTTCATTGTTTTACAATGCACAGATACTAATGGAGGGACATCAGAACAACTCAGCACCGGAATTGTTTGAGGGATCCGTAAACTAAACAACGTGAATACATAACTTATCATTAGGAAACCAAATGAGTAAAAAGCGTAGTCAAGAAAACGAAAAATTATGCTGCTAGACTGGTTTTTAAAATGATGCTCGTTGGTTACCAACTAAGCATGCCCGGATTTAGTGTACGAATCGTTGTCCATCAAAATCTGCGCGGAGTTCAACCTATTTTATTTATTTGAACACAATCAATTACAGCACACCAGCTAATGTAAGTGCTCACGTCAGAGCACACCTAAAGCAAGCTTGGTATAGCGGGTGAAATGCACTGCAACATTTGGTTCCTTTACCACCAAGTTATTCATAAATGTGCACATTATGCTCAGAAATTATAACAGGTTGAGGCCATAACGAAACGCAGCAAAGAGCAAACATAAGCAAATACAATCAAAAAGAGCAAAAATAAAAAAACATGAAGCATATAGAGGGGCGCACACTAAGGTAAAAAAGCAAGCACATTGCAAAGGCGACCACACCTTACAAAAAGAGGACAGGTTATTTGAAGAAACGACATCAGTTTGGATATTCCCAAGATTAAAGTGATCCTTCCAGCATCTTCCAGCTCCCGTTCAACATCGTTATCTATTCTTTACGATTATGTATAAGGCTTCAAAAAACCGCTCCCAAGAATACAGAGGATCACCTAGAGTGCGTATGCAGACTTCGCAGCACCCGCAGACGCTGCCTTCGTTGCTCAGGTACCCTGGACAGTTCTCGGCAGACACCGCCGGACACGTAGCGTTCGCGCAGAAGTTTGGCGGGCAGACGAAGCCATGTGCCGCCTTGAACAGAAATAGCGTCGTCCACAGCCTCAGCATCGTTGCCATGGGGTTGCACTCGCAGTCGGGAACGCCACACTGCGTAGCATGGAATCCGAAATTTCAGTCGAGTGAAAGCATGAAACCGGTGCAATATTTTTGCCTTTGTTATTCCACTGAACTAAGTAACTCACGAAGAACAAGACAAAAATAATAATTAATAAACTCGAGGGGAAACTTAGACTCCGCCTTAAGGGTATGACGCGACAGCGTTAATGTGTTGATGCCCATATGTGCGGAATTTGTAATCCTAGACGTTAAGTTCTTAGATCCCCGACAGCCCTCATACGACACCTGGCACATTGGTGCAGTGGTTAAGCGATGCACCACTGCCCTGGGATAGCAAGTGCTGCCCTCGGTGCCGCTTGTGAGACCCCGGTTTCTCTTCCCAAGCAACCACTCGCGACCAGTCATTAATATAACTGCCACCTGCCCCGGTGGTGAGTTTGCTCACAATCTGGTGAGCTGGTTGCGATGACGCCAAAAGGTCACGTGATCTAGACGGCCCACCCCGGTTCCTGGAGTGGCCAGTTGCTCCTGCCGCTCCGGTTCCGAGGCCTCATACGGTCGACGCTGCTGGCCACGACGCCGGACAATTTTTTTCCGAGATGGCTTTCCAACGCCCTCGTGGTCAAAGGCCACAAGTTTGCCTGCCAAACGCACCCTAAATTTTTGGTGCGCATTGGCAGGCAGCGCCTACGCAGCTGTTTCACTTTTTATATCAAAATTGTACAGTCATAGAAAATATTAGCCGTGGCTTAAACTTTGGTT
The DNA here is from genome assembly GCF_052857255.1 of Amblyomma americanum. Lineage (NCBI taxonomy): Eukaryota > Metazoa > Arthropoda > Arachnida > Ixodida > Ixodidae > Amblyomma > Amblyomma americanum. The sequence continues at coordinate 73,279,892 of NC_135507.1, forward strand.
AGCCCTGGTGAGAAGTGAAATCTTGCTTTGCATGGCTACGTTCACAAACGCCACACACACTGCCGAACGGATTGTCTGCAAAGCGTGGATGAAATACCCGACAGGGCACAGTTGCCACCTGTCACGGTGGGCAGATTGTGATGACGTCAATAGGTCACATGGCCTGCCACGTGACTGCACTGACGCTGCCCTCTTGAAAAACCTAGCGTAGTGAAGCTTTCGCTTCAAAAGCGTCTCTGGACGGCGTGCGCAGTAGACAAAGCCGAAGGCTCTATTATTAGCGGCCGTCTAGAGACACTTGTAAAGGGTCAAAGAAAAAGATTTGGACTTTCCCCTCTTCAAGTGTGGATACCAGACGGCAGCTTAGAAATCGCAGGAGTGCTTTGTGCACCTGTTGTCCCACAATTACAGACCCTCTATATTTGATTAAGGCAGGGCTCATGGCAAGCAGATCCGACAGTGGCAAGTATTTTGTCTCCAGCTGACATCCCGTTCCTGCCCTACTTAATAGCTCGGTAAGGTAGAAACTTGAGTAACGTAGAAATTTGAGCTTGGTTTATATCTCCAAGTTTTACTGCATCCAAAGACAAGGAATGGCGAACAAGGTGGACAAAAATAGCGCTGTGTGTATGCATACACAATGATGTGTGTGTCCATCTCGTTCTCCATCTATCGTCTTTTGATGACCTGCAGCTCGGAAGAAAACTTGACTTTTATCTACCATTCAGGATATTCGCCATTGCTTCCTCTTTTTGTGCGAATAAACAGCATGGTATCAGAGCAACTCTAATTTATTTATTGATACCTGCAGGATAGAACGTTACAGAGGGGAGTGACCGAAGTACTAACTGCTTTACATGCACAATTCTAAATCTACGAGAAATAATGCGTATGGTCTGTAAATACAAAAAAAAATCTAGTTTTGTTAATAACAGTTCTTGTATAATGTAAAAAAGAATGAGAACAATTTCACAATGAAGCGTGTAATCGCGCACTGACATCACATTGTATGCCTGGATCCACTGCTGTGCATAATTTATGTTCGAGCCTTTCCACTGGTTAATGACTTTCCAAAATTTCCTGCCATTAGTAATTAATATATCCGGTAATGCATTAGCAAGAAACTTTCCTTTAAGGACTGTAACAGCAAAAACATAAGCATGATCAACAGAGCTATGTAATGACCAGATAAACTGATTTTGTGATGTCTTGGTTTGACGATATAAACGTTTTATTTTTGCGGTTAGATAGGCGCCTAATATAAGAGTTCCTTCACGGCGCTTTTGGATTGTACGAGATTTTTCGGACTCGTAAAAACCGTCTAGTAAGCTCCTTAACCTTACGCCTGAACAATGTCCAGCTAGCTTCATTTTAGCGTTGCTCAAAACCTTCTGAAGACGCTATTAGAAAGTCGCTCAACTCGCTGCAAAGTAGCTTAAAATTCGCACGATGATATTTCCGGAAATTTGTAATCTTCATAATTGTTTTCTTCGATTGTATAGGGATGGAAAAGCTTAGTACAAGACGATCGCTTAGTGCAAGCTAATATGTTACTTCAGAACATATTTCTGGGTTTGTGTTAGCTAGTATGTTAGTATGTTGACTAAACTAACTGAGTAACAATCTGCGTGAGGTCAAAACATGAAGACAGATCGATGAATGCTCGGCAGGCAGAAGATGCAGACTTGGTAGAGTTTGCAAATATCAGTGAACATCAGTAAAATTGAAGTCGCGGGGCAAACATATAGACGGTGATGGGTAATGCGACGTACCAGTGTTAATGGTATCTGAAGCTCAGAAGCCAAAGTGGCTTGCTCATTTGGAGCGTGATAACTAGCACCCAAAACAATTTGGCGGTGGGCTCAGTTTACGAACGCCCACACGATTCCTATGTAGGACGAACACCGCTTGCAAGGCGTTTCTAGGCGAAACATTCCCCGCATCGAAGTCGCTGTGGACGCTGTTTTGTAACTATATATTGCCTGCCATAGCATCTCATATCCTGTTAACAGTAAAGAACAAAAAGGATTATCACTTATAGATACTAAAGAGCACATGATTTCCGCAAAGCCATCGGCAGCGGAGGAGGCCACGCGAGGGCTGCGGCAAGGGTTTATTTTTTACGACGATGTGGGGTGGAAAATGAGTACAAAAGACAGAAGTTCACGCTGTACCACAGCCGACATTCACCTAGTTACGCGTTTTTACAGCTCTAGCACTGCAACCAGGTGGCCAAGGCCGCGCAACCAATCCGTCTCAACGTGCAAAAATATCGGACAGTGTCTTTAGAAGAAGCACCAATTGCAAGGGCGCAGCGTGCGGTTCAATATATCGAATGGCCGACGAAATTGTAGTTCAATATACAGCGTGGCATTCTATATATACTCTTACACTCATTTCAGAGAATATAACCTATGTCGATATAGCCAATAATTCGAAATATCCGGGTTCTATATATACGGGCTCACCGGTATTCGGTTCCGTATTCGCTGGTGCCAACCATAGCCTCCATTCCGCGGAAAAAGCAACGATAGATACTGCGAATGTTACACTTCAGTAATTTAACCAGCTGTGCAAACGCGATATCCTGTTGATATCGATATCCGTGTTGATACTGCTGAGGAAAGCATCTGCGGCCGATTGAGCAGCCGGCTCATATCCGTAGACTGAGTAAGCAGAAGACGGAACCTGCCTCGGTTCCCACTTTTGCAGACAACGGAACTGTTTGTTCCACCGTTTTCAATAATTTTATGATGGTGATTAGTTCATTTTATCTTCTGCAAAGGCAGCTTGGCCAAAGCCGTCGTGGCTCACTTTTATGGCCTGCAAGGTGGGGGAGACAAAAACACAACCTTTGTCAGCATTTCAAACCAGAGAAGCCGATCGAGCAGTAGTGCAGAGGGAATACAGGAATACAACTGAATACAGGTGGCCATGTGGTGACACTGGGTACCCAACGCCGCACCGCACGCCTACCAGGCTGAAAATGAAGCCCCTAAGTGAAATTAAGCTTTGTTTACCACAAGCGCTTGCCCAACTTGATTAGAAAATGGGAGCAACATATATTTTCTTTTTTTTGCAAGTTTAGGAGGCCTTACGCAGCCGTCCCTAACGTAGTGTATCTCACCGTGGTGCAGGGGTGATAGTGACAGGTCAGCGCGGCCAACAAGTGATTAAAGAATCCATTACTCACGGCTCCCGAAGACTTCGGCTCTTTCTTTAAAAATCCTGGACCAATGGGCTCGTTTCTGGACCTCTCAGCGCGACTCGCATAGCATCCCGAAGGCACCAAAATTGTGCAGGCCATGGAACTTCTTCTCCTTCTTCTTTCATAATATTAAACTGTGCAAGACGCTACTGAACCTCCGCTAATTGGCCCAACAACAAGCCTGGCCACCTGGTTACTTTTGATTGATTGATTGATTGATTGATTGATTGATTGATTGATTGATTGATTGATTGATTGATTGATTGATTGATTGATTGATTGATTGATTGATTTATATTTTTATTTCGTCCATATTATGAGTATGATGGGGTTCAAGCGGCTGCAACCACAACAAATCAACAGTCGTTTCAAAGTTACCCCTTCAATTTTTGGTCCAATCAGTTGTGCAATAAAGTCAATCTATCAATTTCGCCTTGTATTTAGTATCATTCTGTGCATGTTTCAAAACGCTGCGAATAAACAATGAGCATTCGTCTTCTGGTAATCATAGTTACGCGTCCAAAACCGCGTATACATCAACAAATATCAATAGCTGGCTATGTTCGTGGTACGTACGATCAAGAGCTTCGCCTCCTGCCTTCCCTAAAATAAAAGTCGTCTTGCCTAAAACCATGGTTTAGCCGCGGCGAAGGCCTATAATATTTGAGATCAGCCCCGTATATATGTGCAAAGGAGCGGGACTCTTGCCTTACTTACAGCGGGTACTCACTTGCCTTGCAATTGGTACCAACATTAATCCAGCCTGGTGTTCGAATTTTTCTGGGTTAGGTGCTGTCTTCCACCACTTTTATTTCTGTCTTTTTGTTTCTTCACAAAAGGCCCTAAACATGCGGTGAAATCCTAATGCCGATTCTCGGTGATCTGTAAAGCCGGGCAACGGCAAGCATACACCTTAATACCATGCCATGGGGCACAAGGAAAAGGAACGTCTACTTAGAAAACGTTTCCAGTGACTCTGCAAAAAATAGGTGTTGGACCCCACCTCCTGCAGCCCAAACACTTTAGCCAGGACGCTCGCCAGTCACGCTGCTCTCGAGCTATTAAAATTAAATCATCGTCATCGACAACGACATCAGCAGTTTACCCCAACATAGCCCTAATTATGGAGTAATTAGCGTCTAAAATTAAAATCTACCCATTATGCAAGCTAATGCCACCGACATACTCAAAAACCGATATCAAAATATTGTTAACAGCGCAAAATTTCATTAAACTGGTATGTTACTAGTGCCAAGTATCAGCGTATTTTCTGAGCTGCTAGTCCAAGTTGTGTGAAAGACAACCTCACAGGCTTCGAACTTATTCAAGTCCCGGGAAGACTGGAGAAATTTTCATCCTACGAATTTCGTGCTATTCTTCTCGCAAAGTTTCTCAGGCAATGAAGGATGAACACTTTCACTTCGTCTGTCGGGAAGTCGCACATTCGTAACCCCTTTCACTTCATACAGTTTCTTCACAGTTAGGCCGATCCAAAAGTGCTGGCTACTGAGAACACATGGACCTCAAACGTTGCATGCAATCTCCAGGCGGTAATGCGTAAACGGCTTGCAGACGCTATGTCGCGAACTGGAGGCACAGGGTGCTAAAAGCTTAAACGCTGACTTACGTTGAGTGCCACTGTCAAAAAAAAAAAAAGGCAGCTTATGTGGTTTCGCCTACCCTTGACTGCAGCGACAGGCATTGAACTTTATGTTCAATTGTATTCAAGATATTTGCAGTTTTGAACGCTACAATGTATTTGCGTCATCAGTAGAAAACATCAATGTCGAAATTCCACAACAAGAAGTTTTTCTCTTCTTTTCTATTTTCTGCATTGATCTATGTGCGCCTTTTTAATTGTCTGATTGCCGTCGTTCCCGCATGTCGGCCTCTGAAGCTCGATGGCAAAAATACCTGCTTTTTCATCATGGAGCTTTCTATGGCAGTCACCACAACTAACCTATTCAGGTGTAACCACAGAATTGTAAGTAAACGGGGAAGTCTGGCAGTGCACCCTGAGGGTACAGACAGCGTCCCTGCACACCTCAACAACTTGCCTTTCACAGGTGAAACCCTCCGCTGAAAAAAATTATTCGCCCTAACCCGCATATTCAGAAATATAAAAAAGCTCCACCAAGCGCACTGTGGGCTGGTGCAGCTAGACAGGCTGAAAAAAAGAAAACAGACAACAGAAGTTTTCTCCCACCGCTGCTCTTTCTCGGGAGATAAACATACGAGAACGATAGGCATACCACCCGTTTGTTATATGTTTGTGCATGTTAGCTGCACATCTGTGATGTGTCAAGATCACTCAATTCGTATCACTGAGAGAACACCATCAGTCTTTTTCTCGTGTGAAAGCCTTAGCTCGTAACCGTAGTTAAGATAAACCTATTTTGTGTTATTTTTCAGAATATGTATGTGCTTAACATATTTGCAATGACGCTATTGTAGCATCTCACGTCTTTTTGTACATGTGTTTTGAATGTCTGCCATTTCTTTAGTGAATGTCATGTATTTGGACCTTTCACTATCCGAGCTGGCTATGTGTCTAATCTAGTTTTGGTATGTATTGGTTTTATAAAATAAAATGATGACGATGATGATGATGATATGAATGTAACTACGAAATGTTACTGCGTACACGACAGGGAAGTCACTCAAAGGAGTATCACGCTCGCAAGCAGAAACGAAAACCTGCTTGCGAGGTTAATTTCAAAGCAATAGAGCGTCATATGCTGCAACTATATATTTGGTGGGGTTTTTTTTCTTTATTGTAATGTGCGGCAATCACGCAGTACAAGAATCGGTTAACACGGTAGAACTACACCGCCTGTGTGTCGTCCATGCTAAGCTTGAACTGCTTTTAGCACTCATCGTCGGCACATTCAGTCAAGATGAGGCGAAATTACCGTCTCAATAATATCGAGCAGAACAAAATGCTCCTCCGCACTCCACGCAAGAATTCGAGTCAACGCAAGTGCATATGGAGCAGTGGCGAGGTCCTGACAGCTCACACCACTGACTCATCACCGCAGTTACCTTGGATCAAGCAAGAAACACTAGCATTATTTTAGAAAAGGGACACAAAATACCAGCGCTAGTGGTGTGTCGTTCTTCTTATCGTTTTGATGCGTTTCACATAATGGAAGATAAGCCCCATCGAAATCGCCCAGTTTTCCACACTATAACCCATTAGTATCTTCTTTTTCGCCGTGGTCACATACAGAAAATAACTAAAACCCTGAAACACCTAACTTCCTGTTAAGGTTGCAAGTGTACCTACCAAACATGCTGCTTGAGGCGTATTTTCAATACACTTTCAAATCGCGCATTACATTCATCAGGTTCCAAACTGCGCCATGAAAGCGTATCTGCTTGAAAACTTCATAACTGCAAGTGTCACAGCCTCTCTGAGCCTAGGGCATCCCTATAAGCTGCGCAAGCCAAGAAAGGAAAGCACATGATATCGGAAATACTTCAAACATAGCGTACGTTACTGACGGCTTGAACTATGGTTCTCAAACGTCGTACACTGGGGGTTACGCCGCAAACAGACAGGAATTCCAACGTACCTGTTTACAACGCTTTGCGGACGTGACGCCATGCTGGTGGCCAGCCAGGGCTTGGTCGCGGTCTGATTTCCTAGCGAAGCCGGGGGGGGGGGGGGGGGGGGGGGGGGCGTCAACCAGCCTCGCTTCACGCATACAACACGCGCAGCGGAAAAGAGCGCAGCTGCGTGACGACCGACCAGCTGCGGCTCAGCCGAGAGCGGCTTTCTGTGCACTTTATGTTTGTATTCACTGTCAGCGTGCGCGTCAAATGAACGCGGAAGGCCTGAAGAAAAAAAAAACTCGTCACCTCTCTATCTCGAGCAGGCTGTCACTCTCTCTCGCTCTAATCTCTGTGTCGTTGGCACTATGCGTCTATTGATTACCTGGCACAGCAAAAGCGGGCTTCATTCTTTGCGATAAATTTCGCAGCAGAGAGTCACAGTGTCTCCCATTTTTTTTGCAAATAAAAATTCAAGAAATTCTTTGTACAAGTAAAGACGCAGTAGTTTTGGGGTCGATAGAGTATCTGAGAAGTTTTCAAATTGCACAGCGTGTTCATCAGGTTCAAAACTCGCCATGAAAGCATGATTGTTTGTAAGCTTGATTGCTTGAAGCACGATTGCATGATTGTTTGATTACTTGATTGTTTTTGAACTATGGGTTTAAGAAGTGTTGAAACAAGGTAGAGCATGCGACATTCTTACGCGCACAAACTTCTAACATGATAATGAATGCCGTGTTAATAAAAAGTCACATTTTGAGACTGAATTCCATGAATATTCTTTATTTAAAGCAGCAAAAAGACACGCGCGCTCTTTAAGGAAGGTAGCGACGAGCTTTTGTTGAAATGGGGGCATGGAGTCAAACGTTTTTGTACACTTTAGACTGCGTACTGACAGCGTTGGAAGCGATACCCCGTCCGTAACTAATAACTATTATCATTTATATAACCGAAAAAGTGCAGAGTCACGGGCTGACAAAGAAGCAAATGTACGCAGGGTGCTGCTGCTTTGCTCGTCCGTCTCTGTGCGCTGCTCTGATAATGCCACATCAAGTTGCCGTAGCTTCCACTTTATAACTGATGTGTAACGAGGGAGCGAGTTTGATGCGCTAACAACAAGATAGAAGGTACGGACGTTCCATTATCAAAAGTTATTGAAGGCACTCGTTCGTGTGAGCCACTGAGTGAATGGATATCTGCAGACCAAACTCGTGGGGTCGCAGATCAGTCCACGCCTGCACACTGCCCTTCTGGGTATGCCGCGCAAAGCAGAAGACCAGCATGATTGCCCCAAACCTGTAAATAAGAACAAACTCTCGTAAATCAACTATGACATATCCCCTAAATTTCTTACAACCCCAAAATAAACCGTCACCTGCTCTTAGTTGCTAATCTCTCAGAACGCTGCGAGCGTTAGCTTCAAAAGATGTACAGGAGCCTTATTCTATAAGCTGTCCATTTTCCAGTGTTGATATCGCGTCCATTTGATTCTGCGTCAATGCTCACTCATATACGCCCGTGATTTTCAAGCGTCTGTGGAAAGCGTCGACCCGGCTATTAAGTGATGGCTACCGGACCTCACCACTGCCTGCCATTCTCTACGATATGCAGCCAATGGTGACATGCATCGCAGCGCTCTGTCAACAGCAGGTACTAGACCTAACCATTGTCATTGGCTACATATATGTCAGTCAATGGCAGCCAATATGCAGCCAATGGGGAGGTGCAGTCGCCATCATCCAATAGCCTGGTCGACGCTTTCAACAAACGCTTTAAATCCGCAGGTATACGTGAGTGACCAATGACAGAGAAGCAAATGGAAGCGAAATGGACAATGTAAAATGGATCAACTACAGAATGTGGCCCCAGAAAATATAAGAAGCTTGTTAGCGCAAACACTGCACACACACGCGAACAATGCTGTTACGTACGAGACGGGACTTCGCCACATCAGAACCTTACAATTCCGCTTATAAACCCTTTCAAGCGCCGCTTGAGAAATGAGAATTTTTCGGACAAAAAGTGCAAGCAGACCTCAAGAAAGCCAATTCATTACTTTTCAAACGCACAAACACAACGGGTTATCTTTTGCACACATGTACAAAATTTCATACAAAATGTTGAAATGGTCAGAAACAGTAACATCGAAACGCAGATTTGTTGAATAAACGCCTGAGGTATCGTAAAATGATATGTTTTTCAAAGTGTACCATGGCGCTAAAAAGTCAGAAACCCAAATTGATATTTCTGCCTGCTTAAAAATGAAATCCTCCGTGCTACCAAGCTCACTGTTTTCAGAAATATTCGCTGGTCTGCATAAAAAAGCGGCCTATTCGCGATATGCTGGCAGCTAAACTAGGCTTAAACATGCAAAACAGTATTAGGCACAGCATATGTTCAACAAAACGTGCAAGTGTGCTATGTACACAGCTCTGCTAAAGCACGCTTCCCCAGAAATAAAACTATGGAGCACTCAAGCACGGCACTTTCGCAGTATTCGTCCAACGCACCAAATTCGGAGCCTAAAACCAACTGCATTAAACTCTCTGTATGCAGCAAGCTGAATTCCACCTATATACGGCACTGCTCCTAGTTGGCTGCCTCACCCGCCGCGGTGGTTCAGTGGTTATGGCGCTCGTCTACTGAGCCGGAGTATCCGGGTTAGAACCCGTGCGCGGTGGCCGATGGAGGCGTCCATGTGCTGTGTGATGTCAGTGCACCGCTAAACATCCCCAAGAGGTCGAAATTGTTCCGGAGACTTCCACTACGGCACCTCTTTATTCCTTTCTTCTTTCGCTTCCATCTTCCTCCCTTCCCTTGCAGTGTGGTTCGGGTGTCCGCCGAGATATCTGAGACAGTTACTGCACCATTTCCTTTAATCAAAACCAATTTCAATTTCCTGGCTTCTTACTCTTAGAAATGCACACCTGATCCAGACGAAGCTCTTCCACGCGAGGTAGGCACTTCCTCCTGAACTAGCTACGATCACCAAAGACGTGCACAGCTCGTTACTAACCGTAGCGATGTGGGCGTCGTCCCTGTGCGTATTTTCGCGGAACGTATTTCAGGATGAATGAAGCACTTGCGTTGCTGTTTTTCTGTTGACAATAGTCATCGCTTGCACTCTAACCAGGCGATACACAGTGTCAGAAGCGGTGCAGTGCCCCTTATGTTCGCCAAGCCCTGACGGATCCGTCAAGAGAGCGCTGCATTCCCGCTAGCGACAAGTCAGTGAGGCCATCTGCTCAAGCCACCATGTCGGACGAAGACGTGAGGATAGCGCCACATTTCAGCGACGTAGAAATTCATTCGCCAGAGCAGTTGTACTTTCTGGACCCCAGCACTTCGAAGGTTAGGCTAGCCTCGGTTATGTTAGGTTAGGTTAGATTAGGTTACGGTGGATTAAGTTTGGAGTTTCGGTTAGGAGACTATCGCCAAATTTCTGGCCTCAGCCAAGCGCCGAGCGAGGTTCCAGTAAGGATCTGCCAACTAGCTCGCCGCGTCTTGGACACCCTGGCGCTACCTGCACAAGGTTGCAACTCGCTAGGTGTTGCGAACAAAAGGCTGACAACCTCTTCATCCACCCGCCCAACGAAGTCTACGAAAGTGTCCACTTTCAGCACCACGTGCAAGACGAAAACGAGCGTACTGACGACTTTTACGCGGCGTTGTGCACATTCGTCAAAATGTGCGACTACGGCTCTGCGGATGTTAAAGAACGTCTTCTTGTCCGAGGCAGACAAGTCTTTGGTCTTCCTGACACAAATACTGTGTACACGCTGTGCTGCATTAAGCCTTTGCTTGAAAAAGCCGAGCTTCAGGCTCGTATTCGGAAACACGTCATGAAAGCCCGTGCAGCGGATTTGCAAATAGGGCTGAATCCTGCCGAAGTAGTCTTCGAAAGCAAGGTCTGAAAACTCCACTTGAACAAGCTACAACACACTTGAGGCTCATGAAATGGCAGTAGAGAGGCGCAGTCAAGTCCCCAGTTATGCATAAGCGACGCTTCAATAACTTGCAGGTACTGATCCTCGCGCAAAGTGTCCATCGAGACGCGCGATGCTCCGGTGGTGCGAAAAGACTGCAACTTATAAATATTCTACGAGAAGGACATCTGTTTTGTCGAGCTTCATGCAGTCGCATCTAGCCGTACTCGGGCCACATTTGTTTGAGTGGGCAGCGGATGCGATGCGAACTCCAATCGAGTATCAAGGTCGGAGGGGTCTATCGAGTCCAGCCAATTTCCCGCCGTCCTGAAAAAGCTTCAGAAGCGATTAGGTGAGCTCACGGGCCCCGGCGCCAAACTTTTGAATATTATGAATAACTCTCGAGCCTTTTCGCCGTTTAAGGGCAAATCTACTTCACAAATGTATATGTCACGCCTTAACAAGACCTCCCTCTTCTTAGCTACCCTGCGAATCAAGCTCTCGGCGTCATAAAGAAGTCGGACAGCGAGTCGGCACCGATGCCACATCTCAAAGAAAAGCAGTCCGACGGTCTTAGTGAGCTGACGAAAGTGCGCCTGACTCGTTTTTGACCAGGAGCTAAAGCGTTTTCTCTCAGTTTACCGAGAAGTGTTCCAATTCTGCCGCACAACGTCTTTCCAGGCGAGCTGAAAAACCAAAAGTCCGAAACAGTTTTTCGCAATGTAGAAAGTCCCACTGACTCGTGAGGCAATGGCTGTCGTCCCGAAATTCAGAGGAGGTTCCAGTATATCTCCATAGACCTCACTCGCCTCAGTGATACTGTGCAGAGTGAGCGTCGCATTCTACCTGTGGTTGAACACATCCTCGGGCATCTGTGGTCGGCAAAAGTTTTTCACAGCTCGACGCCACAGCTATCTTTCACAATGTGAGGATCGCCGATGGGACAGCTGTGCTTCTGAACACTTCCTTTCAGCGTCTTCTTGCGCCGAAAGCCGCAACATTGTATATCTGGAGGGAGTAGTTAGTATTATCCACGATATTCTCGTATTCAGGTCATCAGAAAAAAGCACGACTAGCACCCCCGTCTTGTGCTGCAACGTGTAGATGAAGCAGGCATCCAAATTACCTAGAGGGAATGCGCTTCCCTTCCCATCCGCTGTATACCTTCTTGCAGTTGTATTCAGCACACAAGAAATAACCCCTGATTCCGAATAAAATGGAGACCCTACTGCAGTTTCAATGATCTCGGGCGTCAGCACTGTATGAATTAAGGCTGCTGCAAATGGCAAACCATGTAGGTCATTTTCAATCTCACTGATGCCACAGAGCCCGACCGAGTTGTTCTCTAAAACAAGAACGCGTGGTTCTGCTTACAGAGCCAGCAGGCTCCTTTCGAAATTTTGAATAGTACACTCAGCTCTAGCGCTTGCGTGGTCAAGTATGACCCCTCTTCTCTGGGAATCCTTTCAGCCGATGCAAGTTCCTAAGACATAGATGCAGCCTTGCTGCGGGACGAGTCCCGCTCTCGTGAGCGGCAGGCAGTGGCCAATCCGTCGAGGTCTCTCATGCTGCCTCAGAAACCGGATGCAGGAACAGAAAGAAGTTTTTGTTGTGACATCGGCCGTAATGCGGTTCGATCAGTTCGTGAGAGGCATCGAGTACAAAGTTGAAACAAATCACCGTCCTCTCGTTCCTCTCCCATGGAGACAGCTGAGCTCGACATGATACCGTCTGGAATTCAGTGACGACGGATCCGTATCATGAGGTAGCAGTTGAAAGCCGTCTGCTTCGCCAGGCAAACTAGTAACGAAAGGACTGCTCTCTCCAAAGTACCAGTCGAGTAACTGATTCAAGAGCACTATACAATGTAGCCAGATACCGTTCAGGTCGTCAACGACGCATATGTGCAGAAACTCGTCTCGCCTCACCAGCCGGAAGCACTAGGAAAGCCCCAAACAGTCATTGCGTCTTTTTACGCTGCATCGCTTCTGTCAGATAGGATGGCCACAGAATGTCTCCGAGCGTCAGGTAAACCTAAAAGAATACTGGAATGAATAAGGCAGCACCACTATAGTCGCTGACTGCCTATCTATCTCAACAGCGCTCGAAAGGTCGACGAATTGCCTTCTGAGCCGATATCTTTCGTTTTACCTCCATTTAAATCCTTATTTTGCGCTAAAACAATTAGCAAATGCAAGAAATTTCTAAAGTGTGTATTGGGTAGCCCGAACCTGGAAATGTTTGTTGTGCATTTGAGTGCCCTATGTGTGTGATATTCATATTCTATGTATGATGTGTAAGTCATGGTACGAAATTTGTGCATGATGTCTTTGCTTATTATGCTTTGTTTATTTGTTATTTTGTGTTCATCCCTGCTTAGAGTCAAGCGACTCCGCAGCATCTATAAATAAACAAATAAATGCATGTAAAGAGTTCGTCTTCAGTGGCCACTCGGATAGTGTGGCGTTTACTCAAAACGTAGTGGCGGATTTCCTACCAAATTCAACTATTTATGAACCTGTTGCACCACTCATACCAAACGTAAACCTGTTGCAAATGGCCCCTTTCGAACGACAACAACATTTTTACTAGACGAGACATGAGTATCTCCTTATACGGCAGAATACCAGCATTTAGCATTACAATTTTGTGTTCCTTCATGCCACTCACGGCAACGCCAAGTATTCGTGACGCTCTTACCCAGTAGACAACTACATAAACATCTTTACTTGCGCCATTCCGGGTTCATAGCATCGAGCCTCAGTGAGTCATGCGGTGAGGTTAAATCCCTAGGCCACTATATTCTTACCTGCCAGCCCTTTGTATAGTTAGTAGATTTTATTTGTAAATTCCCCTCGCACTACTAGGCTCTAATTTTCTGCTTCAGTTCTCACCAGGAGGTTGGCTCGAAACGCAGTGTGCAAGTTTCTCTATTCATACTTTATTGCAACCAGGAGATTTCCTTCTTAAACTCAAAGTTTCTTTCGAAATTATCTTTTCTTTTCCCAATTTTTTTTATCATGCTTCAGTATATATAACAAAATTAGTGCAATCCTCCCCAGGTTCCTCAGCCATCTCTCCAGTGCCGTCAGACCTAACTAAGCACAACTATTCCAACTCTTGTTTTGGTCAGCGCAAACCTTGGCCAATCCCCCACTGTAACTATGCGTCATTTCAACAGAGGTCGACAACTCTCCGAGTTTTCGCGCGAATTGGGTGCTGCCGCCACTGCTCCGTCGACCACCACGTTGACGCAAGAGATTGAATCTAGTAGCGGTCTTGTTCTTGACGACATCCAGAACTTAAAAAAAGTCTATCTTTAAACATCAGCCCAAGCCTCACAGGGGCAACTGGAATATGTTTTCAGACGCGTTTAACATTAAAACAGGGTCACCTAAAGTGCGTATGCAGACTCTGCAGCACCCGCAGACGCTGCCTTCGTAGCTCAGGTAGCCGCGGCAGTTCCTGGCCGACACATGTCGACACCGGACCCTCGCGCAGAAGTCTCGTGGGCAAACGAAGCCATGCGACATCTCCAGCACGAACAACGCCACCCACAGCGTCAACATCGTAGTCATATATAGATTACGCACGGAGTAGGGCATGTCGCACTGCGTAGCGGGGAGACAAAAATTGAGTTCGAATGAGAGCATAGCAGTATTTCAGCATTTGTTTAAAAAAACAGTGGTGAAAACGAACTCAAAAGCAAAATCCTCGCAAACTGCACAAAAATCCAACAATTCACTATCACCATCACATCCATATCTACGGGCCAGGGTGAACTTTGGAACGCAGGGGCGTAGAGAGACACATTGAAACATGAAACACAGCGCTGACTAACAACTTTAATGGAAGAAGAGCGGAACGGACGGAAATCGATTTTCTCATGAAATTATTACACAGTGACGAAAGATGTTACGCCCTTGTTTCTACACATAATTGAAACAAATTTCATATTTGCCAACTGATTAACGTTCGCCGCTCTCTGATAGAATGTGCGTCTTTGTCCTCAGCCTTGCAGTTTAATACACCTCTCCTGGCCTACGTCACGGATGACGTTTGGAAGGAAGAGCGAAGGGCGTGGCTTGGAGTGGTCGGCAAAACATTCCGCTTCTGGCGGCGTGGTGCAGTGGATTTGGTCTCGTGTAGTGACAATTTTCTATGTTCTTCTCAAAGCCATAGGGTTTTTTCGCGGTGCAATGGGCTAGTGGATCGAAAAAATACCAACCGCATATATGCCTTCCGCTTTCGGAATAGCGAAAACCGGTGAAAAATGTGTTTCGGAGCCGTGCAAAGAGCAGATGCGACCGACGTCAAGCGCTGTCAGGATCTGCGGCGTCCACTTGGTTTTAAGCAGATGCACCCGGTTTCTCGTGCGGCCATGTACTTTTGTGTGAAGACTCAAGCACTTAGTTTGGTTTATTATGATCCCGGACGATTCGCACTGAAATCATGACCGATCGAGCGATGAAATGCCCGGATGGCATGTCACCGCTGAAAGCATTCAAAGAGCTTCTAGATCAGCATTTGTAGTTAATCCTTTGCGGAAGATCACGTTCAAGCAGGTATAGTTTCTTTTACGGGACGGCTCACAGGGGTACGCCAGCGCCTTGGCCGCTCAAGTACAGCCACATTCCAACCGGGAATCGTAACATACTGCGCTCGATCAAGCGCTGTCGTATCCGACTTGAAAACTGGTTTTGCTCGCGTGATTTAACTGCGCTTTCCCAATACTTCGCGCTCTGCATGAATGTCATGCAATATTGTACAAATTTCGCTTAATAGCGCCGCTATTTTGCGTACAGCTGTTTCTAGCGATGCGCACCGCATTGGTTGTCCCGCACTGCACGTACTCTGGAAGGTATACGTTCTAGCAATGATATCATGTGTTTGTTATTCATAACGTAATCCAAAAGAGACACCCTAGACATGTCCGCACTTGAGAGAAAAAAAGGTTATGGGAGCACTTTGCCAATCTAAAGTGCGGCCAGGCGAAAGCCTTGGTATGGGAACCTGCCAAGCGATTCTAGCTTGGCAGGTTCCCATACCAGTGGCACTCCCAAGGGCTACTACCTTGCAACACTTTCGATCTAGACTACCTTCTTGTCGATTGCGGGCTGCTTTCTCTGGCCTTCTTCTTTTTTTCTTCTCTGGCTTCTGACTTCTCTGGGGGTGGCGCTCAGGTGGCACCACTAGCGCGCGTGCCGTTACCATGACGACCTCTTGTGTGCGTCACCCTCTCCCATCGCTATATCGACGTCCGCGCTATATCGACGCATTTTGTTTTCATTGTTTTTTCTCTATAATTGGCTATAATTAATTAACTATTAACTCTACAGCCATCAAACTTGGCGTGCGGGTTATATTTTGTCCCCTCTATCTGATGCTGCCATTCGTGTTTTGCTACGTGATTAGTTGCCGCGTTATTCAGGGAAGAGAGCGTTACACAGGACGCGCGAGTATGAGCCACTAAAGGCTTTCGCCTCAAAATCAGCCAGCCGAGCACGGCGCACGTCCGTACCCTGCTTTCTTCCCTCATGAGGGCCCACGTGCGCTCCGTAAGCGTCTGAAGTCGCTTCTTTGAAGGGCGTTTAGGATGCGGTCACCGGGGCTGAAGTCAAATAACCTTCTTGTCAGCATGCTCTTCAGTTGCGAGATCCTATAGCGGCTCATAGGATTTCAGTGTCTGTGGACAGCACAGGCCAGGCTTGTTCTGACCATAGGCACGTGCACGAAAAAAAATGGTAGT